>NC_035176.2:12606805-12949456 GCF_001659605.2 Manihot esculenta | reverse complement strand
CTAAGACAACTTTCCGGACCAGGTATGGGCATTATGAGTTCTTAGTGATGCCGTTCGGGTTGACTAACGCCCCTGCAGCATTTATGGATCTCATGAACAGGGTATTCAGTGAGTTTCTGGATCACTTTGTCATTGTGTTTATCGATGATATCTTAGTGTATTCCAGAAATGCAGAGGAGCATGCCCAGCATCTGAGGATTGTTTTACAGACACTGAGAGAGCAAGGTTTATATGCCAAGTTCTCGAAGTGCGAGTTTTGGTTACGGAGCATTGCTTTTTTGGGACATGTGGTATCAGCAGAGGGTATTGAGGTAGACCCCAAGAAGATAGAGGCTGTAGCTAACTGGCCCAGACCCACGACAGTGACTGAGATTAAAAGCTTTCTGGGACTGGCAGGTTACTACAGGAGGTTCGTTCAAAACTTCTCAAAGATAGCAGCTCCTATGACCAAACTGACTCAGAAAAACCAGAAGTTTGTCTGGTCAGACCAGTGTGAAGAGAGCTTTGAGGAGCTCAAGAGGCGATTGACATCAGCACCAGTGCTAGCTCTGCCTGTTAGTCATGAGGATTTCACAGTGTTCTGTGATGCCTCTCGAGTGGGATTGGGTTGTGTTTTGATGCAGAGTGATAAGGTGATTGCTTATGCTTCTAGACAGTTGAAGAAGCACGAGTTGAATTACCCTACCCATGACCTAGAGATGGCAGCAGTTATCTTTGCACTTAAGATGTGGCGGCATTACCTCTATGGAGTTAAATGCGAGATCTTCACAGATCATAAGAGTTTACAGTACATCTTAAGTCAGAGAGAGCTAAATTTGCGGCAGAGAAGGTGGGTCGAATTGCTCAGTGATTATGATTGTAAGATCCAGTATCATCCGGGTAAGGCGAATGTTGTCGTAGACGCCCTAAGCCGGAAGTCACTAGGTAGTTTATCCCATATAGCAGCAGAGCGGAGACCAGTTGTGATGGAGCTTTATAAGCTCTTTGACGAGGGATTACAGCTCGAGTTGTCTGGTACAGGTGCGTTGATAGCACAGATGAGAGTGACACCTGTGTTTCTGGAGCAGATAGCTCAGAGACAGCATGAGGACCCTGAGTTGATGAAAATTGCCAGGACTGTTCAGTCAGGCAATAACGCAGAGTTTAGATTTGACAGCAAAGGGATCCTTCGCCATGGGAGTCGACTTTGTGTACCAGATAAGGGCAGTGTGAAGGAAGACATTATGAGGGAAGCTCATAATGCGAGGTATAGTGTTCACCCAGGAACCACCAAGATGTATCAGGATCTGAAAAGGGTCTATTGGTGGCCAGCCATGAAGAAAGAAGTGGCGCAGTTCGTAACAGCCTGTGAGGTTTGTCAGAGGGTGAAATTAGAACATCAGAAACCAGCCGGTATGCTTAACCCATTACCGATTCCAGAGTGGAAATGGGAGAACATAGCCATGGATTTTGTAGTGGGTTTACCAGTAGCGTCCAACAGGATAGACTCGATATGGGTGATTGTGGACAGACTCACAAAATCTGCTCATTTTCTTCCAGTACGGAGTAACTATTCTGTGGATAAGTTGGCACAGGTCTATCTGGATGAAATAGTGAGATTACATGGAGTTCCAGTGTCCATAGTTTCAGACAGAGGACCTCAGTTTACCTCTCGCTTTTGGCGGAGTCTGCAAAGTGCGATGGGCACGAGATTGGATTTTAGTACTGCTTTCCACCCACAGACTGATGGACAGTCAGAAAGGACCATCCAGACCGTAGAGGATATGCTTCGACTATGTGTGTTAGACTTTGGCGGTTCTTGGCGGCAGCATCTACCTTTGGTGGAGTTTGCCTACAATAACAGTCATCATGCTAGCATTGGGATGGCTCCTTATGAAGCATTATATGGGAGGAAGTGCAGATCACCTGTTTGCTGGGAAGAGGTAGGAGAGAAGGCTCTTGCAGGGCCAGAGTTAGTAGACATTACCAGTAGAATGGTGCCCATGATCAGAGAGAAAATCAGAACAGCTCAGAGTAGACAGAAAAGTTATGCAGACGTTCGCAGAAAACAGTTAGAGTTTCAAGAGGGTAATTGGGTATTGCTGAAAGTGTCTCCAATGAAAGGAGTGGTTCGTTTTGGGAAGAAAGGTAAATTGGCTCCACGGTACATTGGACCCTTTGAGGTGTTGCAGAGGATCGGAAATGTAGCATATAAGCTGAATTTACCTGCTTCTATGGAAAGAATTCACCCGGTATTTCATGTTTCTATGCTACGACAGTTTGTGTCAGATCCGAATCAGGTTCTGAGTGAGCCTGAGGTGGAGTTTCAGACAGATCTCACCTATATAGAGCAGCCAGTGCGGATTCTGGACACGCAGATCAGACAGCTAAGGAACAAGGAGATTCCGATGGTGAAAGTGTTATGGAACCACCATAATCTAGAAGAGTGCACCTGGGAGACGCGGGAGTCTATGCTCCAGCAATATCCATCTTTGTTTTGAGGTTAGTTTCCTCCTTGTGTTTTTATTTTGTGTTTTAGGAACATCCGAGGACGAATGTTCTTAAGGAGGGGAGAATGTAATACCCGGCTAGAATCCGGCTCCGGAATTCCTATTGTCTGGTGGAATTCGGGGTGTTAGGACTCTATCTAAGGGTAGGAGTTATGTTTTACTCAAGTAGTGTGATTTGTGTTGATGTGGTAGAATACTTGAAGTGAGTTTTGAGTTGCAATGACCTAAGGCAGTTGAGCCAAGTTCGGCCGCCGAAGGTAAGTTCGGCCGCCGAAAGTGTTTGGCTTCCGAAGGGAAGTTCGGCCCCCGAATGTTGCATGGTGTTGCATGCGATTGGGCAGCCGACGATGAGTTGGCTAGTGAGCTGAGTCATGTTTGTTTTGACAAGTGTTGGCCTCAGATTCTTGCCATGGAATGACCACGTCTCTTATGACTCATCTGTACATGTTTTTGGTTGTTCTCACAGCAGTTGGAGGTGCTTGCAAAGGTAGTGAGAGTTGAGAGAAACAAAAGTTACGCTTTTGAGATTTTGAGAGTTTGAAGAGAGGTTGATCTGTTTTTCCTTTGTTCAGTGTGTGTCTCTTCCTGTTTCCAGAGGTAAGGGCAGTTTTAGACCCTGTTTAAATGTTTTCTGAAGGGTCTGAAGGGTTAAAGGAAGGAGAAGCATGCTTGGGTTATTCATGGTAGTTTTGATTGTATATGCATGTATATATGTTTATATGTTATGTTTGTTTTGTTGTTTGGGGTTATTAGCTAGTCTTGGACCCCTGTGATCATCTACATGAGTATATGTATGTTGAGGAGGTGAAGAGTTGAAGGAAAGAAGGAGATGGTTTGCCGTTGAAGCTGAGTTCTGGATGAACTCAGGTTCGGCAGCCGAAAGTTCATTCGGCCGCCGAACCTCTTGCATGGTAGCTTAGGCTGCCACAGCTTGCCCCCGAGTGTTTTGCATGTTCGGCTCTGTTTGGGGGATTCGGCCGCCGAAGGTGCTTGAGTTTCGTCTCTGGAGAGGACATTCGGCCGCCGAACCTGCCGCCGAAAGTGTCCTGTCCAGCTTTTCTTTTGCATGCTTTGCATAGCTAGTTAAGTGAGTTTCAGGGGTTTCTTGGGGAGGTTATTAGAAGTCTTGATACAGTAGTTTGGTCCCTCATTTGAGTCTATCTGTATAGGTACAGACCAGAGGAACCAGAGAGAGCAGCAGTGAGTACTGCTCCAGAGTTTCTACAGGTACACAGAGAGTATAGCAGGCTTGCTACGGGTTCTGGCGGCCTTAAGCCGACCTGAATCCTAGCGCCGGTGACGGTCCATTTTGGGGTCGTTACACTGCTCTTGGACAATCTCGAGCCATATGGCCCTCCTGACCACATCTGAAACAAGCGTTCGTCCCAAACCGACATACTCCCTTGTGTGGCCTACCACACCTCGCACAAACTGCATTATCCGCACCAGAGCTTGAGCCACTACCAAAACCCAGACTAGACTTAACCTTGTTCCAGAACTTGTTCTTCTTACCCTTGGGCTTACCCCATCTCTTATTGCCTGAAGCTGCTGCACTCAGGGTAGAGGGATCTAATCTTCCCCCACCCGGAGTTTTAGAACCGGAAGACTGTGCCACTGACTGCTTAACTGTCCCTTGAACGATGGCACTGGCCTCCATTTTCCTGGCCATAACTACTATGGCATGGAAGCTCTCCCTGTCCACTGACTGAATCAAGGAGGAATACCTGGAATGGAGTTTCATGACATACCTCCTTGACCTCTTCGAATCTGTATCCAAACTCTGCCCAGCAAAAGGCAACAGTTCCAAGAATCTGTCGGTGTACTCCTCTACACTCATTTCATCCGTCTGCCTCAACTGTTCAAATTCTATCATCTTCAGCTCCCTTGAACTATCGGGAAAAGCCCATCCTACAAACTCGTTCGCGAACTCTTCCCAAGACATGTTGCCCACTCTCGGGTTCACATAATTCTTGAACCACTCTCGTGCCTTCTTGCACTTAAGCGTGAACCCGGCCATCTGAATGGCTCTACTGTCATCAGCCCCAATCTCCTCTGTGATCACTTTAACCCTCTCAAGATACACAAATGGGTCATCCCCTTTTTCATACTGGGGAGCACCCAACTTCATGTAGTCAGTCATCTTAACCTTGCTCCCACTGGCTGAGCTAGGTCTAGATGGCTGAGCAACTGGGGCTGCTGGTTCTGCTGGTGGTGGAGATGGTGCAACATTTTTTGAGGTAGGGTTTGCTGGATTTGGATAGTATGGTGGGGGTGGATACATTGGGTACTGTGAGTATGGTGGGTATGGCATCTGTGTGGGATAAGGGGTAAAGCTAGGGTAATCCGATGTACCTCCCATCGAATACCCGGGGTGTTGTGAGAAGGGTGGGTAATATGGTGGCTGAACAAATCCTGAGGCCTGAGTGCCTCCCATACCTTCCTCTGATATACTAACTCCCAGACTGCCATCCCTCCTCTACTCTACATCCATATCATCCCCCATGCCCTCAGACATTCCTCCCTGAACTGTTCCTCTGACTGATCTGCTTCTACCCAGATCCAAAGACCTTCTAGGGTCTCTTACTGCTCTGTCTCTGCTAGACCTACTAGACATTGCCCTAGGCAATACTGGAGGACGGGCGCTCGTGCCCTCATCCTCAGGTGGCACTCCAGTCAATCTTGCTGATCGACGAGTTCCCCTCATCCTGTTTTCTAAAAAATAGTACACATAGCACAAACATTAGCATCATATGGTTCATGTGGGCGCACATGAACCCGCATCACATACATCACATCTCAAAGCATATCATTAATGTACATGCATATTATCATGGCATTTCACATCATCATGCAAGACAGGACTCCACATCCTATCCTAGTGGACATGATCTTTCCTATTGTGCTTGACCTTCTATAACATTTATGAGCCCGACACTCTAGGTCCGACCATATGAACCTAGGGCTCTGATACCATTCTGTAACGACCCGAAAATCGGACCGCTACCGGCGCTAGGATCCAAATCGGCTTAAGGCCGCCGGGACCCGTAGCAAGCCTGACATGAAACCTGTAAACCTGTATAATCCCATACATGATCAACAACATACATAAAAATTAAAACTTTTCTTTCCATATACATCAACCAAACTCAACCTGCATAAACATTAACATAACATTGATCCCTCTGTGGGATCTCATCAGTGCCCCCAATGGGTGACATAACATATGCTGAGTTAGTTTACATAAGCATCAAGAAAGTCTCTAAGATCATGTATTAAAAGGGATACAACAATCTATGGTCAAGCACATCTCTAACATCCATAAACATCATTACATAACTATACTGTACTTTTACATTACATCATACTACGATTTGTCATGTCCACATTCTATCTATTACACAACAAACTTTACTCTAACCGACCTCCTCTTCTATCCTGTACCTGCAAGCCTGGGGGTAAAAGGGAGAGGGGTGAGCTAAAAGCCCAGTGAGTAGAACCATAAAACATATTAACACTATGCTTTAATGGAATGCATCATAACATAGACAATTCACATAAGGGTTGGGTGAACTTGTCACCAATTAGTCCAAGCTAACTCTGTGCCAGGCCGTAGCATGGGGTCCTGGTCTTCCTGTCATAACATACATTACTTACCATTGTCCCAGGGCCTCCTCTGGGCTTCTGGTCTTCGAGTCCTATAACCGTGCCAGGCCGTAGAATGGGGTCCTGGTCTTTCCTTACTCTGTGCCAGGCCGTAGAATGGGGTCCTGGTCTTTCTGTCATGGACTAATTGGGTCATCCAATATTCACCCACATCAACAACAATCGATGCAATGCGGTATATTCGTGAAAAGTAGTGCAATCATCCTATTGCATAACCATGATGCATGAAACATGATAAAACATTTAATTTCTCAATTTAAAAGATTAAGTTTAGTTCCACTCACCTCTGGCTGACTCTGACAACACCAAAGCAGCTGAACTCACTGCTGGGGTCCTCGGTTCCTCAGGTCCGAACCTACACAGGTGGACTCAAATGAGGGACCAAATATTCCGGAACATAACTATAAACTACTCCCCAAAACCCCCTAAAACATCATGAAACAATCATAGATAAACATGCAAAAGAGGTCTGGACAGGGCACTTTCGGCGGCAGGTTCGGCGGCCGAAAGTCCCTCCAGAGCCGAAAGTCAGGCAGGTTCGGCGGCACCTTCGGCGGCCAAAACTCCCAGACAGAGACGAAACTCATGCATGTTCGGCGGCACTTTCGGCGGCCGAAACTGCCCGACAGAGATGAAAGTCTCCTTTCGGGGGCAAGCTTTGGCAGCCGAAAGGCTGCCTCCCCAGCCATGTTCGGCGGCCGAAAGTCCTTCGGCTGCCGAACCTGGTTTCTGGCAAAGGGCAGAAACTTGGCTCCATTCGCACATTTTCGCCTCCAAACCTTCCAAACATGCATCAAACCTATTCTACAACACACAAACCCAAGCATACATGTTCCCAACAACATAAACCCCATCTACAACACATCAAGCATCCACATTGCTCAAGAACATACATTTAGACCCATAAACATAACCATAACCTAAACATGCATTCTACCCCCATAGATCTACTTAAAACTTACTTAAAACATGCAATGAGCTTAAGATCGGCTCTTACCTCTTGAGGATCGAGAGAGAGACGACCAAAAACTCGAAGGTGGGAGAGAGTGGGTTCTTGAACCTCCAAGCTCCAAAACTTTGCTCAAAAGCTCAAATCTTCAAAACAAAGTTAAAACAAATGAAAATCTTGAAAGATCTAGAGGAAAGACGTCAAAGATGGGTGAGGGACGGCAGAGACTCACCTTGGCCGAAAATGGGGAAAAAGCTCGCCCATTTTCGGCTAAGGGACCCTTTTATAGTGGCTGGCTAGACCACGTTCGGGGGCCGAATGTGCCTCCGCATGCATGCCATGTTCGGCGGCCGAACATGAGGTTCGGCGGCCGAACCTGGACTTCCCTCACTTATGCTTTCGGGGGCCTAAAGCACACCCACAACGCATGCATGTTCGGCGGCCGAACTTGAGGTTCGGCGGCCGAACCTGAGTTTTCCTCAAATGCTATTTTCATACAAAAACTCATTTTCTTTCATGCTTAAAACATAAAACACATTAAAATATTTTATAAAAACATGGTTTTACCCTACTAGAGGCTTCCGACATCCGAGATTCCACCGGACGGTAGGAATTCCGATACCGGAGTCTAGCCGGGTATTACACCACCCATCTCCTCTGCCTCAAGTTCAAATCCCTCTGACTCAAGATGTACTGCAGGCTCTTATGATCTGTGAAGATCTCACATTTAACCCCATAGAGGTAGTGCCTCCACATCTTGAGTGCAAAGATTATTGCTGCCATCTCAAGGTCGTGTGTGGGGTAATTCAACTCATGCTTCTTTAGCTGCCTCGAAGCATAAGCAATCACCCTCTCATTTTGCATCAGTACACAACCCAGTCCCACATGGGACGCATCACAAAAGACTGTAAAGTCCTCATCACTAGATGGCAGAGCTAAAACTGGTGCTGAAGTCAACCTCTTCTTAAGCTCTTCAAAACTCTCTTCGCACTGGTCAATCCACAGAAACTTCTGATTCTTCCTGGTTAGTCTGGTCAGAGGAGCTGCTATTTTCGAGAAGTCCTGAACGAACCTCCTGTAGTAACCTGCCAAACCCAAGAAACTCCTGATCTCCGTCACTGAAGTGGGTCTAGGCCAGTTAGCCACAGTTTCTGTCTTTTTGGGGTCCACCTCTATCCCATTCTCTGACACTACATGCCCCAAGAACGAAATACTCCTCAGCCAGAACTCACACTTAGAGAACTTGGCATACAAGCCATGTTCCCTCAGGGTCTGTAGAACCATCCTCAGATGATGGGCATGCTCCTCTGCGTTCTTGGAATACACTAAGATATCATCTATAAAGACAATAACAAAGTGATCCAGGTACTGGCTAAACACTCTATTCATGAGATCCATGAATGCTGCAGGGGCGTTGGTTAACCCGAACGGCATTACAAGGAACTCAAAATGCCCATATCTGGTCCTGAAAGCTGTCTTTGGTACATCCTCATCTCTGATCCTCAGCTGATGGTACCCCGATCTCGAATCTATTTTGGAGAAACAACCCGCTCCTGCTAGCTGGTCGAATAGATCGTCGATCCTTGGCAATGGGTACTTATTCTTGGTAGTGACTTTGTTCAACTGCCTGTAGTCGATACAAAGCCCATGCACACAATGAACAAATGGGATTCCAAGCGCCCAAACCAAATGAGCATGTAGATCTATGCCTGCCCAAACCACCAGATAAGGTAGAGTTTGGGCAGGCATAGATCTACATGCTCATTTGGTTTGGGCGCTTGGAATCCCATTTGTTCATTGTGTGCATGGGCTTTCTGCGATGGAGGAATGAAAGGAGTTTCAGTTTTTTCATCTTGCGCAAGAATAGTCTTCAATGGAGGACTGGAGAGGATTTCAGGCGATGGAAGTTGAAGAGGTGCAACTAGAAGAGTTGCAGGACTGTCCTGTGGTCCAGGCTGAGGTGGTTCAGTTGGAGTTCCTTCTGACTGCGCAAGATTGATCTGAAGAGGTGCGATTGGCTCTCCTTTATTCTGTGCGTGTTCGCAGTCCACCTGTTGGATGTAACAGTTAGTTTCTTTCAGTTCTGGCTCTTTTTGGCTCTCTTCCCTGCAAGGATCATTGTTTAGTATATCATCTAGATTTGTATAAAAAACATCTTTGCTCAAATAATCAATGATATCTAAATCAACAACAGGTTCTGTTTGATCAGTTGGGTTGAACAAACAGTTTTCTGGTTGTGCCTCTTCAGCAGCTTGTTCTTGTACTTGCCAACTTTCATCATCTGTCTCACCATCTTGGAGCTCTTCCTCTTTTCTTACCATGTCTGCTCTCCATTTGGCGGCTATTCGATCCACGTCTTGTTGGACATTTTGCAAAGTCTCCAACATCTTATAAAGATTAGTTCTGGTATCTTCAGGTATTGCATATCTCGGCTGTCCATAGAATCTTTCACCTGCATGTACTTGTTGGAGTTGTTCTTCAAAAGCTAGTTCAGCTTGGTCTATAACAAAACTTCTCATAGCAGCAATTTGTTCATAAAGTTCCGCAAGGCGAAAAGGTGTACTAACCGCGTCTTGTTCTATGGTTAAATCTTTCAATAAAGATGTTAGAAGAGAAAGATCAGATCTACTTACCTCATCCATGATTCAGATGTATTTGACAGAGCATAATTTAGCCCACTTTATCATGATAATCTTGATATTTATTTACACCTTTTCTACCTAATTTTGTGGTTTTAACCATGTTTTGCAGATATTAGGTGTAAAGAGACAATCTGGAGAAAATGCTATTAAAACTGCCAAAAAGTGCCAAATATGGAAAGTTCCAGAAAAGGAAAGTTTTCATATATGGAAAGTTCCAAATAAGGAAAGTTTTCATATATGGAAAGTGCCAAATAAGGAAAGAGTCAGACAACACAGTCAGCAAACTGTCCGAAATTCGAACTGCAGAATCTTTCCTGCCTTATTTAGAGCATGAAGCCAAAAAGGAAAGTTTTCAAATAAGGCAAGTTTTCAGAAAAGGAAAGTCTTCAAATGAGGAAAGTGCAGAGACAAAAGCAAATAAGGAAAGCTCAGTCAGCAAAATATTTGAATTTCGAATCGCAGATCTTTCTTTCCTTATTCAAAGATGTGCACGTACTGCAGCAGTCAAATCTTCCAATTTAGGCAGCAAGGTCTCATCAAGGCACACTTGCCTCTTCTGCGTTCAGCGTTTAAAATTCAAATGAAGGCTCCACCTAAAAAGGAAAGACTGGACAGATATCTTTCCACTTCTGCACATTAATGACTGCATTCTCCTGCCTCTTTTGCAATCCATGCGCGCGCCACCTCTTCTGGAAGCATGATCCGCGCGTCCTTCCTCTTCTGAAAGCCTTAGTACGTGCATATTTCCTTATGAACATCAAGCCACGACTTTTCTTCCTCTATTGGCAGCCTTGGATCGCTCTTCCTTCCTTTTCAAGAATAAGGTACGCTCCTTTCCTATTCTGAAGGCAATCTGCGCGCACCAACTTCCTTCCGCAGTGCATTTTCGCGCAGCCTTCCTTCTGAAGCCGAAAAGCGCGATTCTTTCCTTTTCAGACACATCTTGGGCAGAAAATACCTCTTGGGCAGTAAGTATGACCGAGGGCAACACTTTTCAACTATAAAAAGCCACATAAGAAGCCTCTACATGGTCGGAACACTCCCCCTTGGAGACACCTACGAATTCACATCTCTTCTTCTACCTTTCTTCTTTTATTTTATTTTTTATTTTGTTTCAGCCATGAGAGGCTGAAACCTTTTTTTCTAGTTGAAGATCAAGTGAAGCTTTAATTGTATTGTGGATTGAGAGACTTGGACATTCATTGTTTTACCTTTTGTTATTCAGTATTCTTGTGATTTCATGCTTAAGGATATTATTGCTTTGTTATTTAAGATCTCCATTGATTTTTGTTGCAAAGTGATATATTGTTGTTTTGAATGATTTTAAGTCCGTATTTGCTTGAATCGTTTGAACATAAGAACACTTGGTGCACAACCAAGGAAATTGCATGATCTAGTGTTGTCTCCATGCATGTGGGTGACTAGAATTGGTTCTCTCCATTACTTTATGCGATTGACTTTTGCAAAAGGCCTAAGGCTCAAAGACGTTCTTTGGCAATTGTTAATTAGTAATTGATTGGTGGACTTTCCCTAATTAATTTAATCTAAAAGAGAGACTATGGATGTGAGAAGCTTCTTCAATCTCCATGGCCAATTTATTGAATCAACAAAGGAACTTTTGAGTCAATGATCAATCCCATCAACTAAAGTGGATCTAAATCTTCAACTAGAGCTTTTACCATCATTGTTTTACCCTCAATTTACTTTCTGCTTACTTTTTAATTACTCTTTTCATTAGCTTAATCAAATCAATCTCAAGACCCCCATTTTTACTTTACATGCACTCGCACTTTCTTTTCTTTTCTGCTCTCTTTAATTTGGTCTATTCAAGGAAGGTAAACGAGTATCAATTCCCTGTGGATACGATCCTCTTACCACTGTCTGCAATTTTAATATTGTTGGTAGTTAAACAGGTTATTTATTTTGACCGGCTTCGACAACCGTTCTGTCAAAATTGGCGCCGTTGCCGGGGAGTTGATTTAACTCATTTGTTTTTCTTTCAGGACCAGATCTGAACATAAAAAAAAAAAAAAAAAAGAAGAGAGCACTCTGCGCAGAACCATCTTCTGAAACATCTCAATTGCACATCTGAATCATGGATGAGGTAAGTAGATCTGATCTTTCTCTTCTAACATCTTTATTGAAAGATTTAACCATAGAACAAGACGCGGTTAGTACACCTTTTCGCCTTGCGGAACTTTATGAACAAATTGCTGCTATGAGAAGTTTTGTTATAGACCAAGCTGAACTAGCTTTTGAAGAACAACTCCAACAAGTACATGCAGGTGAAAGATTCTATGGACAGCCGAGATATGCAATACCTGAAGATACCAGAACTAATCTTTATAAGATGTTGGAGACTTTGCAAAATGTCCAACAAGACGTGGATCGAATAGCCGCCAAATGGAGAGCAGACATGGCAAGAAAAGAGGAAGAGCTCCAAGATGGTGAGACAGATGATGAAAGTTGGCAAGTACAAGAACAAGCTGCTGAAGAGGCACAACCAGAAAACTGTTTGTTCAACCCAACTGATCAAACAGAACCTGTTGTTGATTTAGATATCATTGATTATTTGAGCAAAGATGTTTTTTATACAAATCTAGATGATATACTAAACAATGATCCTTGCAGGGAAGAGAGCCAAAAAGAGCCAGAACTGAAAGAAACTAACTGTTACATCCAACAGGTGGACTGCGAACACGCACAGAATAAAGGAGAGCCAATCGCACCTCTTCAGATCAATCTTGCGCAGTCAGAAGGAACTCCAACTGAACCACCTCAGCCTGGACCACAGGACAGTCCTACAACTCTTCTAGTTGCACCTCTTCAACTTCCATCGCCTGAAATCCTCTCCAGTCCTCCATTGAAGACTATTCTTGCGCAAGATGAAAAAACTGAAAGTCCTTTCATTCCTCCATCGCAGAAAGCCCATGCACACAATGAACAAATGGGATTCCAAGCGCCCAAACCAAATGAGCATGTAGATCTATGCCTGCCCAAACCACCAGATAAGGTAGAGTTTGTTTTGCCCGAATTCAGTGCCATGTTGCAGACATCTATGAGGAAACATGAATTGGAATTCAAAATATTGCCAAATCATCTCAAAAATGCAAACATAAGGGCAAGAGGCACACCTCATCTGAAAGAGGAGAAACTGATCATGTTGCTTTATGAGTACGTGGAAAAAATAGGATGGGTAATGACCATATCAAAAGGAGTGCTACACTTTTCACTCAATGCAGTTGGGACGCTTTTCCCTTCCCCAATTACTTGAGGCAACTTGCTAAGTGGATCGCACCATACAACACCACACCAGGGGAGTACTCAGTTTCCTTTGTTCTTTTATGTTTTCTATACATTGAGGACAATGCATGATTTAGGTGTGGGGGTGCGGATCTCTGAAATTTTTAATTTTTTGCTTTAGACACATTTTTCCTTTCAGTTTGCATTTTCCTTTCAGTTTTTTTCCTTTCAATTTGCGTTTGATTTTGTTTTCAGTTTTGTTTTGATTTGCTTTACTCAAACTGATGAACTATGTTGGATGAGCTTTCTTTCCATGACCCATTTGATGTGATAACTCTTTAAACCTATGTTGAATCAATTGCAATGAGATGTATTCATGTTTGGGAATTGCCTTTGAATTGAATCTTTAAGCTTGCCATGGTGAAAAATATATTGATGACACTCATTTGAGAGAATGAATTAATTGATGTGTGAATAAACTTAATGTGACTTGTGTTAGCAATTGGTGTTGATTTGCCCAAATCATTGAGAAAAATAAATTCAGAAAAGGCCTAGACTTCATGAGCACAAATTGAAAACTGTTCCAATGGTCAAAAGACTATGAACAGAGCTAGTAGCCACTTGGACAGGTGACCAACTGAGTAACTGGAGGTGGGTATCACCAATATGTACCTTCACGTCAAAAGGTTGGTGACTTTTTCAAGCAAGTTTAAAGTGCAAAAAGGCTGAATAAAGTACTTCAAGGTAAGGGCAAGTCACTCTGAAAGCTAGAATAAGTCTTTAACTGAACAAATGAAATGTGCATGTATGATCTCTCTCTTGAGTAAAACCAATCCTAGCCATGGTAAGTAAAGGGAAACAAGGAAAGAGGTAAGTAACCTTGATGCATATATTCTTTATTGCAATGCTTCAAAATAGGGGTTTAGAGTAAGAACTTAAGTGGACATAAAGGATCAAAGCAAGAAGAGCTTGTTTAACTATGTTTGTTTGCTTGAGGACAAGCAAAAGGTTAGGTGTGGGGGTATTTGACAGAGCATAATTTAGCCCACTTTATCATGATAATCTTGATATTTATTTACACCTTTTCTACCTAATTTTGTGGTTTTAACCATGTTTTGCAGATATTAGGTGTAAAGAGACAATCTGGAGAAAATGCTCTTAAAACTGCCAAAAAGTGCCAAATATGGAAAGTTCCAGAAAAGGAAAGTTTTCATATATGGAAAGTTCCAAATAAGGAAAGTTTTCATATATGGAAAGTGCCAAATAAGGAAAGAGTCAGACAGCACAGTCAGCAAACTGTCTGAAATTCGAACTGCAGAATCTTTCCTGCCTTATTTAGAGCATGAAGCCAAAAAGGAAAGTTTTCAAATAAGGCAAGTTTTCAGAAAAGGAAAGTCTTCAAATGAGGAAAGTGCAGAGACAAAAGCAAATAAGGAAAGCTCAGTCAGGAAATTATTTGAATTTCGAATCGCAGATCTTTCTTTCCTTATTCAAAGATGTGCACGTACTGCAGCAGTCAAATCTTCCAATTTAGGCAGCAAGGTCTCATCAAGGCACACTTGCCTCTTCTGCGTTCAGCGTTTAAAATTCAAATGAAGGCTCCACCTAAAAAGGAAAGACTGGACATATATCTTTCCACTTCTGCACATTAATGACTGCATTCTCCTGCCTCTTTTGCAATCCATGCGCGCGCCACCTCTTCTGGAAGCATGATCCGCGCGTCCTTCCTCTTCTGAAAGCCTTAGTACGTGCATATTTCCTTATGAACATCAAGCCACGACTTTTCTTCCTCTATTGGCAGCCTTGGATCGCTCTTCCTTCCTTTTCAAGCATAAGGTACGCTCCTTTCCTATTCTGAAGGCAATCTGCGCGCACCAACTTCCTTCCGCAGTGCATTTTCGCGCAGCCTTCCTTCTGAAGCCGAAAAGCGCGATTCTTTCCTTTTCAGACACATCTTGGGCAGAAAATACCTCTTGGGCAGTAAGTATGACCGAGGGCAACACTTTTCAACTATAAAAAGCCACATAAGAAGCCTCTACATGGTCGGAACACTCCCCCTTGGAGACACCTACGAATTCACATCTCTTCTTCTACCTTTCTTCTTTTATTTTATTTTTTATTTTGTTTCAGCCATGAGAGGCTGAAACCTTTTTTTCTAGTTGAAGATCAAGTGAAGCTTTAATTGTATTGTGGATTGAGAGACTTGGACATTCATTGTTTTACCTTTTGTTATTCAGTATTCTTGTGATTTCATGCTTAAGGATATTATTGCTTTGTTATTTAAGATCTCCATTGATTTTTGTTGCAAAGTGATATATTGTTGTTTTGAATGATTTTAAGTCCGTATTTGCTTGAATCGTTTGAACATAAGAACACTTGGTGCACAACCAAGGAAATTGCATGATCTAGTGTTGTCTCCATGCATGTGGGTGACTAGAATTGGTTCTCTCCATTACTTTATGCGGTTGACTTTTGCAAAAGGCCTAAGGCTCAAAGACGTTCTTTGGCAATTGTTAATTAGTAATTGATTGGTGGACTTTCCCTAATTAATTTAATCTAAAAGAGAGACTATGGATGTGAGAAGCTTCTTCAATCTCCATGGCCAATTTATTGAATCAACAAAGGAACTTTTGAGTCAATGATCAATCCCATCAACTAAAGTGGATCTAAATTTGGTCTATTCAAGGAAGGTAAACGAGTATCAATTCCCTGTGGATACGATCCTCTTACCACTGTCTGCAATTTTAATATTGTTGGTAGTTAAACAGGTTATTTATTTTGACCGGCTTCGACAACCGTTCTGTCAGCAATGGGTACTTATTCTTGGCAGTGACTTTGTTCAACTGCCTGTAGTCGATACAAAGTCTAAGGGATCCATCCTTCTTTCTCACAAACAAAACTGGAGCACCCCAGGGTGAGGTACTCGGTCGGATGAAGCCCCTGTCTAGCAGCTCCTGTAACTGCTCCTTGAACTCTTTCAATTCTGCTGGCGCCATCCTGTAGGGAGGGATAGAGATTGGTCGGGTTCCAGGCATCAGTTCTATCTCGAACTCTATCTCCCCAGCAGGTGGTAAACCTGGCAGCTCGTCTGGGAACACATCTAAGAACTCTCTAACCACTGGCGCCGAGGCGGGCTCTCTGACCTGACTGCTAAGCTCTCTCACATGAGCCAAATACCCCTGACATCCCTTCCTAAGCAACCTACGAGCCTGAAGAGCTGATATCAGACCTCTAGGTGTACCCCTCCTGTCTCCTCTGAAGACGACCTCAGACCCATCCTGACCTCTGAACCTGACTACCTTGTCCCTGGAGTCCAAGGTAGCACCATGGTTAGATAACCAGTCCATCCCTAGAATGACGTCAAAATCTGTCAAATCTAGAACCACTAGGTCGGCGGACAAGCATCTTCCCTCAACAAACACAGGACTACACTAGCAGACTGACTCTGCCACAAATGGATCACACTTGGGTCCACTGACCCAGAGAGGACACTCTAACCCAGAAGTCATCAGACCCAACCTCCCCACGGCTCTCGGAGCGATAAAAGAATGAGATGCACCAGGGTCCATCAAGGCATACACATCTGAACAACCAATGATTAAGTTACCTGCCACCACGGTGTTAGATGCATCTGCCTCCTGCTGAGTCATTGTGAAGATCCGTGCTGGGGCTGATGGACCTTCACCTCTGAAACCCGCTGAAGAAGAGGCTGCCCCTCTCCCTCTACCTCTGCCACTGGCCTGAGTCATGGCTGGAGCTGCTGGCTGCGCTACACTGCCTGAAGCTGTCTGCTGGGACTGAGCCATCGGGACTGCTCTTGGACAATCTCGAGCCATATGCCCCTCCTGACCACATCTGAAATAGGCGTTCGTCCCAAAACGACATACTCCCTTGTGTGGCCTACCGCACCTCGCACAAACTGCATTATCCGCACCAGAGCTTGAGCCACTCCCAAATCCCAGACTGGACTTGACTTTACTCCAGAACTTATTCTTCTTACCCTTGGGCTTACCCCATCTCTTACTGCCTGAAGCTGCTGCACTCAGGGTAGAGGGATCTAATCTTCCCCCACCCGGAGTTTTAGGACCAGAAGACTATGCCACTGTCTGCTTGACTGTCCCCTGAACGATGGCACTGGCCTCCATTTTCCTGGCCATATCTACTATGGCATGGAAGCTCTCCCTGTCCACTGACTGAATCAAGGAGGAATACCTGGAATGAAGTTTCATGACATACCTCCTTGACCTCTTCGAATCTGTATCCAGACTCTGCCCAGCAAAAGGCAACAGCTCCAAAAATCTATCGGTGTACTCCTCTACACTCATTTCATCTGACTGCCTCAACTGCTCAAATTCTATCATCTTCAGTTCCCTTGAGCTATCGGGAAAAGCTCATCCTGCAAACTCGTTCGCGAACTCTTCCCAAGACATGCTGTCCACTCTCGGGTTCACATAATTCTTGAACCACTCTCGTGCCTTCTTGCACTTAAGCGTGAACCCAGCCATCTGAATGGCTCTACTGTCATCAGCCCCAATCTCCTCTGTGACCACTTTAACCCTTTCAAGATACACAAATGGGTCATCCCCTAACTCAAACTGGGGAGCACCCAGCTTCATGTAGTCAGTCATCTTAACCTTACTCCCACTAGCTGAGCTAGGTCTAGATGGCTGAGCAACTGGGGCTGCTGGTGGTGGAGATGGTGCAACATTTTCTGAGGTAGGGTTTGCTGGATTTGGATAGTATGGTGGGGGTGGATACATTGGGTACTGTGAGTATGGTGGGTAGTATGGTGGGTTTGGCATCTGTGTGGGATAAGGGGTGAAGCTAGGGTAATCCGATGTGCCTCCCATCGAATATCCAGGGTTTTGTGAGAAGGGTGGGTAATATGGTGGCTGAACAAATCCCGGGGCCTGAGTGCCTCCTTGGGACTCTCCCATACCTTCCTCTGACAAGCTAACTCCCAGACTGCCATCCCTCCTCTGCTCCACATCCATATCATCCCCCATGCCCTCTGACGCTCCTCCCTGAACTGTTCCTCTAACTGATCTGCTCCTACCCAGATCGAAAGACCTTCTAGGGTCTCTTACTGCTCTGTCTCTGCTAGACCTACTACACATTGCCCTAGGCAATGCTGGAGGACGGGCGCTCGTGCCCTCATCCTCAGGTGGTACTCCAGTCAATCTTGCTGATCGACGAGTTCCTCTCATCCTGTTTTCTGAAAAACAGTACACATAGCACAAACATTAGCATCATATGGTTCATGTGGGCACACATGAACCCGCATCACACATCACATATCATAGCATATCATTAATGCACATGCATATTATCATGGCATTTCACATCATCATGCAAGACAGGACTCCACATCCTATCCTAGTGGACATGATCTTTCCTATTGTGCTTGACCTTCTAACACAACCATGAGCCCGACACTTCTAGGTCCGGCCATATGAACCTAGGGCTCTAATACCATTCTGTAACGACCCGAAAATCGGACCGCTACCGGCGCTAGGATCCAGATCGGCTTAAGGCCGCCGGGACCCGTAGCAAGCCTGACATGAAACCTGTAAACCTGTATAATCCCATACATGATCAACAACACACATAAAAATTAAAACTTTTCTTTCCATATACATCAACCAAACTCAACCTGCATAAACATTAACATAACATTGATCCCTCTGTGGGATCTCATCAGTGCCCCCAATGGGTGACATAACATATGCTGAGTTGGTTTACATAAACATCAAGAAAGTCTCTAAGAGCATGTATTAAAAGGGATACAACAATCTATGGTCAAGCACATCTCTAACATCCATAAACATCATTACATAACTATACTGTACTTTTACATTACATCATACTACGATTTGTCATGTCCACATTCTATCTATTACACAACAAACTTTACTCTAACCGACCTCCTCTTCTATCCTGTACCTGCAAGCCTGGGGGTAAAAGGGAGTGGGGTGAACTAAAAGCCCAGTGAGTAGAACTATAAAACATATTAACACTATGCTTTAATGAAATGCATCATAACACAGACAATCCACATAAGGGTTGGGTGAACTTGTCACCAATTAGTCCAAGCTAACTCTGTGCCAGGCCGTAGCATGGGGTCCTGGTCTTCCTATCATACATACATTACTTACCATTATCCCAGGGCCTCCTCTGGGCTCCTGGTCTTCGAGTCCCATAACCGTGCCAGGCCGTAGAATGGGGTCCTGGTCTTTCCTTACTCTGTGCCAGGCCATAGAATGGGGTCCTGGTCTTCCTGTCATGGACTAATTGGGTCATCCAACATTCACCCACATCAATAACAATCAATGCAATGCGGCATATTCGTGAACACTAATGCAATCATCCTATTGCATAATCATGATGCATGAAACATGATAAAACATTTAATTTAAAAGATTAAGTTTAGTTCCACTCACCTCTGGCTGACTCTGACAACACCGAAGCAGCTGGACTCACTGCTGGGGTCCTCGGTTCCTCGGGTCCGAACCTACACAGGTGGACTCAAATGAGAGACCAAACATACCTGAACATAACTATAAACTACTCCCCAAAAACCCCCTAAAACATCATGAATCAACCATAGAAAAACATGCAAAGGAGGCCTGCACAGGGCACTTTCGGCGGCAGGTTCGGCGGCTGAAAGTCCCTCCAGAGCCTAAAGTCTGGCAGGTTCGGCGGCACCTTCGGCGGCCGAAACTCCCAGACAGAGACGAAACTCATGCATGTTCGGCGGCACTTTCGGCGGCCGAAACTGCCAGACAGAGACGAAAGTCTCCTTTCGGGGGCAAGCTTCGGCAGCCGAAAGGCTGCTTCCCCAGCCATGTTCAACGGCCGAAAGTCCTTCGGCTGCCGAACCTGGTTTCTGCCAAAGGGCAGAAACTTGGCTCCCTTTGCACATTTCGCCTCCAAACCTTCCAAACATGCATCAAACCTATTCTACAACACACAAACTCAAGCATACATGTTCCTAGGGGTCTCAAACCATCATAAACCCCATCTACAACACATCAAGCATCCACATTGTTCAAGAACACACATTGAAACCCATAAACATAACCATAACCTAAACATGCATTCTAACCCATAGATCTTGCATAAAACTTACTTAAAACATGCAATGAGCTTAAGATCGGCTCTTACCTCTTGAAGATCGAGAGAGACGACCAAAAACTCGGAGTTGGGAGAGATATGGTGCTTGAACCTCCACGCTCCAAAACTTTGCTCAAAAGCTTAAATCTTCAAAACCAAGTTAAAACAAGTGAAAATCTTGAAAGATTTAGAGGAAGAACATCAAAAATGGGTGAGGGACGGCGGAGAGCTCACCTTGGCCGAAAATAGGGAAAAGCTCGCCCGTTTTCGGCTAAGGGACCCTTTTATAGTGGCTGGCCAGACCACGTTCGGGGGCCGAATGTGCCTCCGCATGCATGCCATGTTCGGCGGCCGAACTTGAGGTTCAGCGGCCGAACCTGGACTTCCCTGTAACACCCCTTACCCTATCAAAGAGTAGACAGTGCAAGGAATGTCACAAACTATACCTTTTTGGATATATCACAACTAAACAATTACCTTTATAGTCAACTGCGCATTCATTGCTCTTAATGCAAATAAGGATTTCCTGCTGAGTGCATCTGCTACCAAATTAGCTTTGCCTGGATGATAATCTATAATGCAATCATAATCTTTCAGGAACTCCATCCATCTTCTCTGTCTCAGGTTTAGCTCCTTTTGTGTGGGCAAGTATTTCAGGCTTTTATGATCTGTATAGATGTAACATTTCTCACCATATAAGTAATGTCTCCATATCTTTAGTGCAAAAACTATGGCCGCCAATTCTAGATCATGGGTAGGATAGTTCTTCTCATGTGGCTTCAGTTGTCTAGAAGCATAGGCAATCATTTTACCTTCTTGCATCAAAACACATCCAAGTCCATTGTGAGAAGCATCACTGTATATCACAAATTCCTTGCCAGAAATAGGTTGTGTAAGTATAGGTGCTTCAGTGAGCATAGTCTTCAATCTATCAAAGCTTGCCTGACATCTATCATCCCAAACATACTTAACATTCTTATGTAGTAATTTAGTCAATGGAGCTGCTATAAGTGAAAACCCTTTCACAAACCGTCTGTAGTACCCAGCTAGACCCAAGAAACTTCTGACCTCTGCAACATTCTTTGGTGGCTTCCATTCCAGAACAGCATTAATCTTCTGAGGATCTACCCTGATTCCCTCTGCTGATACAACATGTCCCAAAAATGCTATTTCATTGAGCCAAAAATCACATTTACTGAACTTGGCATAAAGTTGCTTTTCCCTCAGAGTCTGCAAGACTACCCTCAGATGTCTATCATGGTCTTCTCTCGTTTTAGAGTATACTAGAATATCATCAATGAATACTACAACAAACTGATCTAAATATGGATGGAAGATACGGTTCATTAGATCCATGAATGATGCAGGTGCATTTGTTAACCCAAATGGCATAACTAAAAACTCATAATGTCCATATCGTGTCCGGAATGCAGTCTTAGGCACATCTGCCCCTTTAACTCTCAACTGATGGTAACCCGATCTCAAATCTATTTTAGAGAAAATGCTGGCCCCTTTCAACTGATCAAACAAATCATCTATTCTGGGCAGTGGATATTTATTCTTTATAGTTACCTTATTCAACTGTCTGTAATCAATGCACAATCGAAGAGATCCATCTTTCTTTTTCACAAACAACACTGGTGCACCCCATGGTGAAACACTAGGTCGAATAAAGCCCTTATCTAGTAACTCTTGTAACTGTATTTTCAACTCTTTCAATTATGTAGGAGCCATTCTATAAGGAGCAATTGAAATAGGTGCGGTGCCTGGCACAACTTCTATAGCAAAATCCACTTCCCTTTCTGGAGGTAACCCTGGTAACTCTTCAGGAAATACATCTGGAAAATGACATATTGTGGGTAGGTTTGACACATTAGGCCCTTCCTTCTTAGTTTCAGTTACACTAGCCAGATAGGCTGTACAGCCTTTTCTAATTACCCTCCTAGCTGTAGTGGCAGATATAACATTAGAGAGGTAATCTGACCTCTCACCCACAACTATAACCTCAGAACCCTCTAATGTTTTGAGTGTAACTCGCTTTAACTTACAGTCAACTATGACATGATGTCTAGACAACCAATCCATACCCAAAATCACATCAAACTCTCTAAAAGGTAACTCTATCAAGTCACCTAAAAAGGTATGACCTTGCACACATATAGGACAATCTCTATAAACTCTATTAACAATCACAAGATGTCCTAAGGGATTGGTCACTGCTATGTCATGTTCTAAGGGTTCTACTTGCATTCCCTTCTCATTACTGATGGGTATACTGATGTATGAATGTGTGGAACCAGGATCAATTAATGCATAAACATATTTGCCAAAGATAGAAAATTTACCAGCAATAACATCTGGTTTGTCCTGGTCTTCCTTTGCACGAATGGCATATGCTCTGGCAGGTGCTCTAGTGTCTGGTCTATCTACTGTCTCTGATACTCTGTGACTCTGAGCACTGCTAGATTCACCTCTACCTCTACCTCTGCCTCTAGACCCTGTTGGCAAAGATCTCTCTGTCTGTATAGGCGGCACTGACTGGCCTCTAGGACAATCCCTCATAAAGTGGTCTGAGCTTCCACATAAGTAGCAAGCCCCAGTCAATCTCCTACATACTCCACCATGTCTCCTGCCACAATGCTCACATACTGGTGGCAACCCTCTGTCTGGTCCTCCTGTACTGGATACTGAGGTAGTCTGCTGTCCAGACCTTACTACTGAACTCTGCCCAGGTCTCTGAATCTGCCTAGGTGGTCCTCTCTGCCCTGTCTGCTGAAATTCCCTCTGTCTCTTACTACTTGTCTGCGATGCAGAGGATTGTCTCTGATACTGGCTCTGACTCCTCTTCTGCTGCCCTTTCTGCCTTCTACTTTGCTCTTCTTCTTTAATTCGCTCCAGGCTGTGGGCCGTCTCTACTAAAACTGAAAGTTCCCTGATATGCATAGCTGTGAGGTACATCCTGATATCAGCATGTAATCCCTGCTCAAAGCGTTTACATCTTTCTTCCTCTGTAGGAACTATCTCTGTGGCATACTTACTAAGTCTGACAAATTCTCGCTCGTACTCAGTTACTGTAAGCCTGCCCTGTCTGAGGTATAAGAACTCCCTCCTTCTCTCCTCTATATATAAGGCCCCAACATACTTCTTCTTAAACTCTGACAAAAAGAATTCCCAAGTCTGGCGCTCTGGTCGAACCATCTGTGTTAAAGTTGTCCACCATCGATACGCTTCATCTTTTAGCAATGATACTGCACACATCAAGCTCTCTACTGGTGAACACTGTAGCTGCTGTAAAACCCTTTCTGTACTTTCTAACCAGAATTCTGCAGCTGAAGGATCATCTTCCTTTTTACCTCTAAAATCTGTTGCACCATACTTTCTGAGTTTTTCTATTGGAGGCCTAGCTACCACAGGTGGGGGAACCTGGACTGCTACAGGTGGTGGTGGTACCTCTGGTACATTTTGTGTAACCCTCCTAAGCAACTCAGCTATTTGATGAAATAATGCATCCTGCCCTAGTCCGCCAGCAGCAGCAGGTGGAGGAGTAGCAGCAGGTGCAGCTGCCTCAGAGGGAGCATGACTCTCTACCTCCTCATCTATTGCTCTCTGTGAGTCAGATGACATCTTATATACGACCTAAACACAAAAAGAAGAGATTTACATCAGAACCATATCATAGCTGTAACTCATTTTGGCATGTACATATACTATGCATATACACATACATACTATGACCTAGAACCGCCTAAACCTATGCTCTGATACCACTAATTGTAACACCCCTTACCCTATCAAAGAGTAGACAGTGCAAGGAATGTCACAAACTATACCTTTTTGGATATATCACAACTAAACAATTACCTTTATCTGTAAATACCAAGTTTTAAGGTAATGCATGTAAATTTTATCAAATAAATGTGAGATTTTTAAACCAAAAAGTTAACAGAGTCTCATCTGTTTCATTAATATTTCAAACTGTAGCACATGAAAAACACATGAAAAATTATCAACTAATATTTGACATCTTACTAGTCTTTGATTACATAACCTTTACAACTCACTCTATTAAATATGTACATGCCAAAATATAACTGCACGATGACTCAGAGACTCAAAACAACCAGCTATGATAATGGCCTTGGTATCTGATGTAGACCTCTGATGAACTTCACGTGCCTACGTTATCTACAATCTGCGTGAGGTAAAAACCAACACGCTGAGCTAATGCTCAGTGGGTGATAACAACAAATAATATAATCAAACAAACAAGCTCGCATACATAGATAATCAAGTAATCAATTACAAGCTAGTAGATGTAAACATGTTAACATTCACCAATAAGTTCACAAAATCAAGTATCAATCTTAATTAAGATCTTAGCCCTTATAACCACATATTAGGATCGACTAGGTAGATAAGGAGTTATAACGGTAGGCACAGGGTGCCGAACAGTAGGCTCAGAGGCCAAAACTGTGATAGCAGGGCTCTGTGGCCATGCTTATGAGGTACCAGATATGTAACCTCTAATATAGATCATGTATCGGTAGCAGTACTGCGAACTCTGTATATTTATATGGCATGCCATACCCTTAAGCTAACCTCGACTCCTATTACGTGTACCAGGGCCAAGTATCATTAACTCAATGTATCAATGTAAATGCATGTCATTTGAAGCTATTTGATTTCTTTTTCCAAAGTACATATATCATATTCCAAGGTTTACAATATGGAAAACTCATGGCAAATAGTGCAAAACTCTATTGACTTAGCATTGGTGTTTTAATGATTTTCTGTTTTCCTTTGATTCTGCCATGAATAAGTGAAATTAGGGGTTGATTTTACTTGCTGGAAATGTTGCTTTGATTGTATAAATATGTTATATGAATGTTAAAATGATGTTTTAAAGGCTTAAGAGTAAAGAAATTTAACATGGGAGCTAAAAGTGTAAATCTGGCAGAATAGGTTGTAACAGGACAGCTTGTGTTACTAACTTCATAACTTATTGTGTATATATTTAAATTAGGCCTAAGATATACCAAATGAAAGCTAAGACAAATATCTAAAACTTTCATGAATTGACAAAATTCTGAATCTGTAGTTAAAATGATGAAAATTGCAAGTGAAACTAAACTGGACACAGTGGGAGTGCATCCGGAACAGAGTCTATTGATTATACCATAACTAATGACATACTCAGTGAAATTTGTTCAAACCAGTGCCAAATGAATCTTACGAAGTATACCTAAAACTTTTTAGAAGACACTTAAGCTTGAATTTGTATGGAAATACATGAATCTGATAAGTTTTGTGATACTATAAACAAGTACCAATACTGGACTGATTAAGACCTTATTGAGCAGCTTGTAAAGAAAAATTCATAACTTAAGCTAGGATGATCAGATTTGCATGAACCATACCTTGTTGGAAAGATAAGACATAAATGTACATTTCTTATGAAGAAACTGAAGTCAAATTGTAACTCTAAACTGCTTGAAAAGTTTATGTAATATATGGCAGAATGTAGTTTGCTTAAGTGAAAAGGGCTTCTAAAGGCTATATATATAGTTTAGTAGGTCAATCTATGAATATTGAAAGTTTAAAAACTAAATTGAAACATTGGAAAGAGTTTAGTAGGTTAAAGTAGAAATATGGAAAGTTAAAACATAAATTTCAGATTTACTTTCCATGTGTCACCTACCTAAGGAGAGAAGAAATGACAATGCAAAAGAAAGAAAAGGGATTGTCTTCTTCCTTTGTCCATGTTGCCGTAGGTCATCCAACTTCAAAGAAGAAAAACATTTGCTTTTCTTTCTCCCACCAAAGCCAAGCCAAAACCTTACCAAAACAACTTCTTCCTTTAACCAAAATTCATCCTAAGATCAAGAGCTAAAGGAACAGCCATATAGTGAAAGAATTGAAGAAGAAAAGTTTAGGGTTCCATATGCACCAAGATTGAAAATCAAAGGTGAGCTTAGAAATGAGTAGGAAATAGCATCATCTCATTTCTTCATGCATGAATTTGAATTATAAAGTTTTAATTTACAATTTATTCAATCCTTCCCTAAGATATAAATTGGCATAGGTGAAGGAACATCAAAGGGAAAGGAGATAGCTAGAGATTAGAAGAGGAAAAGAAAGAAGCACAGAAAGAAGATACAGAGATAGCCTTATGGACTAGACAAGTACAAGAGGGGAAGAAGCAGAAGCATGTGATAAGTGATGATGGTTACTTGTACTATGGTAACAGAGTATGTGTACCTAACATTGGAGAGTTGAAACAGAGTATTCTTACAGAGGCACACAATAGTCCATATGTTATGCATCCAGGTAGCACTAAGATGTATCAAGATCTGAAGATGCACTATTGGTGGCCAGGTATGAAAAGAGATATAGCTGAATTTGTAACAAAATGTTTGACATGTCAACGGGTAAAAGCAGAGCATCAGGTTCCATCAGGGTTATTGCAGCCTATCGCTATACCAGAATGGAAATGGGATAGAATTACCATGGATTTTGTGACAGGATTGCCACTCACACCAAGGAAGAAAGATGCCATATGGGTAATAGTTGACAAGTTAACGAAATCAGCGCATTTCTTGCCAATCAGAATGGATTATACATTGGAAAAGTATGCAGAATTGTACATTGATGAAATTGTGAGACTACATGGTGTCCCTATCTCTATCATATCAGACAGAGATCCAAGATTCACATCCAGATTTTGGGAAACACTACTTGAAGCTTTAAGCAAGCATGACGGATATAAACAAGCACCTCAAGCAAGCACGTCGGGAAATCCTAAGCACCTCCCGAAAGTGACTCGTTCCCGACTCGCTAATCACACTGTCTGCTTTATTTCTGGATATGTCCGTTTCTTTATTTAAGTTTTCTATGATTCAGTTATTAGCAGATTAGAGTTAAGCTAGCACCTCCCCTAATGCCACTTACTCTAGGAATGAAATAGCCTAACGATGGCACTACTCTACCTATGGGTTTGAGGATGTTACATTCCCTCACTTATGCTTTCGGGGACCTAAAGCACACCCGCAACGCATGCATGTTCGGCGGCCGAACTTGAGGTTCGGCGGCCAAACTTGAGGTTCGGCGGCCGAACCTGAGTTTTCCTCAAATGCTATTTTCATGCAAAAACTCATTTTCTTTCATCCTTAAAACATAAAACACATTAATACATTTTATAAAAACATGGTTTTACCCTACTAGAGGCTTCCGACATCCGAGATTCCACCGGACGGTAGGAATTCCGATACCGGAGTCTAGCCGGGTATTACACCAGGTGCTCGATTCTACGCCCTGGCATAGAATTACTGGGACTATGTGGTGACAGGTTTACTCTTGATGTGGCTTGTTTGTGTTATGACGCATTCCATCAGATCATATTTTAATGAATTATTTTACTGTTCTACTCACTGGGCTATAGAGCTCATGCCACTCCCTTAACCCTAGTTTTGCAGGTTCAGTATACACAGGGACAGTCCAGCAGAGTACAGAAAGAGTAAAGCGATTTGTAATAGCTTAGAATGGACATGTAATATGAAAGAGATATAATAGTTGTGTAGAAAGTTAGAAATGTGCTTGACCTAGTGATGTATGTTTTGTACATGATCTGTATATGGATATATGTTTCGCTGTATGTGAAAAACCAGGCTTAACAGGTATGAGTTAACCCATCTAGAGCAAGCTCTAGTCAGGGGTACAGAGTACAGAGTACAGAGTACAGAGATAGTGCATGCACAGGTTAAGCCTTGGTTCAGTAAAGAGTTTTTATTTTCACAGAAAATGTATGATCATGTATGAGTTTTACAGGTACACAGAGAGTATAGCAGACTTACTACGGGTTCTGGCGGCCTTAAGCCGACCTGAATCCTAGCGCCGGTGACGGTCCATTTTGAGGTCATTACAGATTGGTATCAGAGCCCTAGGTTCACATGATCGGACCTGTAGCGATGGTGTTGGGCTCATAGAGGTTAGAAGTGGTCAAGCACAATAGGAAATCATGTCCACTAGGATAGGGTCTTGAGTCCTATCTTACTGCTATGATATGCCCTGAGTTTTGCATGTGCATAATTGATATGTGCTGTTTATGTGCTAAAGTGCTATGTTATGTGTTGTTTTCTAGAGAGTAAAGATGAGAGGAACTCGTCGATCAGCTCGATTGACTGGAGTCCCACCAGAGAGTGAGAGACCAGCTGCTCGTCCTCCTGCATTGCCGAGGGCAAGGTCTCAGAGATCTTGCAGGGAAGGTACGTCAATAGACCCGAGAAGGTCTGTAGACGAGAGCAGAAGGGGAACAGCTAGGGGAGGAAGATCAGAGGAAAGGAGGGAGGCTATGGAGATTGATCAGTCTAGAGATGACAGCATGGGTATAGGTAGATTTGAGGAAGGTATGGGAGAGTCGCAGGGAGGTGCTCAGGCCTCAGGTTTTGGCTATCCAGCCTTTCCGCAGGACCCAGAGTATCCGATGGGAGGTATGTCGGAGTACTCTAGTTTTGTCCCATATCCTCCTTACATGCCATATATGCCTTATCCTCCTTATTACCCACCATATCCTATGTATCCAGCTTCCCCTACCCATCCAAGTGCAGCACACCCAGAGCCAAATGACCCAGTACCACCACCAGAACCAGTAGCCCCTGCTGTTGACAGACATCAACCTAGCTCATCTGGAGGTAAGGTACAAATGACGGAGTACTTGAAATTGGATGCTCCTAAATATCATACGGGAGATGATCCATTTGAATACCTCATATCAGTTAGGATGATAACCAGTGAATTGGGGGCTGATGATAGTAGGGCCATTGAGATGGCAGGGTTTACACTCAAATGCAAGAAAGCCAGAGAATGGTTCAAGAATTATGTGGAACCCAGAATGAACAGCATGTCGTGGGGAGAGTTCGCCAATGAATTTGCAGGGTGGGCTTTTCCTGATAGCTCCAGGGAGATGAAAGTAATCGAGTTCGAACAGTTGCGACAAACAGATGAAATGAGTGTTGATGAATTCACTGATAAGTTCCTGGATTTGCTTCAGTATGTGGGTCAAGCCTATGATACTGATCATAAGAAGGCAAGGAGATATACAATGAGATTGCATCCCAGGTATTCTTCCTTGATTCTTCCAGCAAAAAAAGAAAGTTTCCACACTATAGTAGACGCAGCCAAGAAAATGGAAGCTAGTGCCAATATTCAGAAACAGTCAAAGGCACAGGCTTCGGGTTCTAAAGCCCCTAGTTCAGGCAGCAAGAGATGGGATCGAGCAAAAGGAACAAAGAGTAAGTTCTGGAGTAAAGTCAAGTCAGGTCTGGGAATAGGTAGTGGCTCAAGCTCTGGCACAGCTCCAGTATGCAAAAGATGCGGAAAACCACATGGATGAGTTTGTCGGTTGGGATCTACAGCTTATTTTAGATGTGGACAGGAAGGGCATATTGCTCGGGATTGTCCGTAGATGACTTTTGCACCATCCCAGCAGATGAGTTCAGGCAGTGTGGTACAGCCAGTTGGACAGCCAGTAGCTCCAGTCATGCCTCAGAGTAGTGGCAGAGGTAGAGGGAGAGGGGCAGCCTCTACTTCCGCAGCAGGTTCCCGAGGTGGAAATCCGGTAGCCCCAGCACGGATTTTCACTGTGACACAGGAGGAGGCTAACACGTCGAACACAGTGGTGTCAGGTAATCTCATCATTGGGTGTTCAGATGTGTATGCTTTGTTGGACCCCGGTGCTTCTCATTCCTTTATTGCTTCGAGAGCCATAGAGAGATTGGGTTTGATCAGTTCTGAGTTAGAGTATCCTCTCTGGGTCAGTGGACCTAAATGTGACCCATCAGTGGCAGTGTTAGTCTCTCGTTTCAGTCCAGTGTTCATAGAGGGTAGATGCCTTCCAGCTGACCTTGTGGTTCTAGACTTGACAGATTTTGATGTCATTCTAGGGATGGATTGGCTATCTGCATATAGTGCTACTTTGGACTGTAGAGAGAAGATAGTTAGTCTCAGAGACCAGGATGGGTCAGAGTGTGTCTTCAGAGGAGACAGGAGAGGTACACCCAGAGGTATGATTTCAGCCCTTCAGGCTCGTCGTTTGCTTAGGAAGGGTTGTCAGGGGTTTCTAGCTCATGTGAGAGAGCTAGAAAGTCAGGTTAGGGAACCAACCACAGTACCAGTAGTCCGAGAGTTTCTCGATGTTTTTCCAGATGAACTTCCAAGACTACCACCTGGTAGGGAGATAGAGTTTGAAATTGAATTGCTGCCAGATACCAGACCTATCTCTATTCCTCCCTACAGGATGGCGCCAGCAGAGTTAAAAGAGTTAAAAGAGCAGTTGCAGGACTTGGTAGATAAGGGTTTCATCCGCCCTAGTACCTCACCTTGGGGTGCTCCAGTGCTCTTTGTCAGAAAGAAGGATGGATCCCTCAGACTTTGTATCGACTACAGACAGTTGAACAAGGTCACTACCAAGAATAGGTATCCTCTACTTCGGATTGATGATCTATTTGACCAGCTAGCTGGAGCAGATTGTTTCTCTAAAATAGATCTGAGATCCGGATATCATCAGTTGAGAGTCAGAGAGGCAGATGTGTCAAAGACAGCGTTCAGAACGAGATATGGGCATTATGAGTTCTTAGTGATGCCATTCGGGTTGACTAACGCCCCTGCAGCATTCATGGATCTCATGAACAGGGTATTCAGTGAGTTTCTGGATCACTTTGTCATTGTTTTCATCGATGATATTTTAGTGTATTCCAGAGATGTAGAGGAGCATGCCTAGCATCTGAGGATAGTTCTGCAGACACTGAGAGAGCATGGTTTGTATGCCAAGTTCTCGAAATGTGAATTTTGGTTGAGGAGCATTTCCTTCTTGGGACATGTGGTATCAGCAGAGGGTATTGAGGTAGACCCCAAGAAGATAGAGGCTGTAGCTAACTGGCCCAGACCCACTACAGTGACTGAGATTAAAAGTTTTCTGGGACTGGCAGGTTACTACAGAAGGTTCGTTCAGAACTTCTCAAAGATAGCAGCTCCTATGACCAAATTGACTCAGAAGAACCAGAAGTTTGTCTGGTCAGACCAATGTGAAGAGAGCTTTGAGGAGCTCAAGAGGAGATTGACAACAGCACCAGTGTTAGCTCTGCCTGTCAGTAATGAAGATTTCACAATGTTCTGTGATGCATCTCGAGTGGGATTGGGTTGTGTTTTGATGCAGAGTGATAGGGTGATAGCTTATGCTTCTAGACAGTTGAAGAAGCACGAGTTGAATTACCCCACCCATGACCTAGAGATGGCAACAGTTATTTTTGCACTTAAGATGTGGCGGCATTACCTCTACGGGGTTAAATGCGAGATCTTCACTGATCATAAGAGTTTACAGTATATATTGAGTCAGAGAGACCTGAATTTGAGGCAGAGAAGATGGGTCGAATTGCTCAGTGATTATGATTGTAAGATCCAGTATCATCCGGGTAAGGCGAATGTTGTGGCAGACGCCCTAAGCCGGAAGTCACTAGGCAGTTTATCCCATATAGCAGCAGAGCAGAGACCAGTCGTAATGGAGCTTTATAAGCTCTTGGAAGAGGGGTTACAGCTAGAGTTGTCTGGTATAGGTGCGTTGATAGCACAAATGAGAGTCACACCTGTGTTTCTGGAGCAGATAGCTCAAAGACAGCACGAAGACCCAAAGTTGATGAAAATTGCCAGGACTGTTCAGTCAGGCAACAGTACAGAGTTCAGATTTGATAACAAAGGGATCCTCCGTTATGGGAGTCAACTTTGTGTACCAGATAGAAGCAGTGTGAAGGAAGACATTATGAGGGAAGCTCATAATGCACGGTATAGTGTTCACCCCGGAGCCACCAAGATGTACCAGGATCTGAAAAGGGTCTATTGGTGGCCAGCCATGAAGAAAGAAGTGGCACAGTTCGTGACAGCCTGTGAGATTTGCCAGAGGGTGAAACTAGAGCATCAGAAACCAGCCGGAATGCTTAACCCACTGCCGATTCCAGAGTGGAAATGGGAGAACATCACTATGGATTTTGTCGTGGGTTTACCAGCAACGTCCAACAGGATAGACTCTATATGGGTGATTGTGGATAGACTCACGAAATCTGCTCATTTTCTTCCAGTACGGAGTAACTACTCTGTGGATAAGTTGGCACAGGTCTATCTGGATGAAATAGTGAGATTACATGGAGTTCCAGTATCTATAGTTTCAGATAGAGGACCTCAGTTTACCTCTCAATTTTGGCGAAGTCTGCAGAGTGCGATGGGCACGAGGTTGGATTTTAGCACTGCTTTCCACCCACAGACTGATGGACAGTCAGAGAGGACCATCCAGACCATAGAGGATATGCTTCGACTGTGTGTGCTAGACTTTGGCGGTTCTTGGAGGCAGCATCTACCTTTGGTGGAGTTTGCCTACAATAACAGCCATCATGCTAGCATAGGGATGGCTCCTTATGAAGCTTTGTATAGGAGGAAGTGCAGATCCCCTGTTTGCTGGGAAGAGGTAGGAGAGAAGGCTCTTGCAGGGCCAGAGTTAGTAGAGATTACCAGTAGAGTAGTGCCCATGATCAGAGAGAGAATCAAAACAGTGCAGAGCAGACAGAAAAGTCATGCAGACGTTTGCAGAAAGCAGTTAGAGTTTCAGGAGGGTAATTGGGTATTGCTGAAAGTGTCTCCAATGAAAGGAGTGGTTCGTTTTGGGAAGAAGGGTAAATTAGCTCCACGGTACATTGGACCCTTTGAGGTGTTGCAGAGGATCAGAAATGTGTCGTATAAGCTGGATTTACCTGCTTTTATGGAAAGAATTCACCCGGTATTTCATGTTTCTATGCTACGGCAGTGTGTGTCAGATCCGAATCAGGTTCTGAGTGAGCCTGAGGTGGAGATTCTTACAGATCTCACCTATATAGAGCAACCAGTGCGGATTCTGGACACACAGATCAGACAGCTAAGGAACAAAGAGATCCCAATGGTGAAAGTTCTGTGGACCACCATAATCTAGAAGAGTGCACCTGGGAGACGCGAGAGTTGATGCTCCTGCAGTATCCATATTTGTTTTGAGGTTAGTTTCCTCCTTTTTATGTGTTCATTGTTTGTTTTAGGCACATTCGAGGACGAATGTTCTTAAGGGGGGGAGAATGTAATACTCGGCTAGAGTCCGGCATCGGACTTCTACTTTCCGATGGAATTTCTGATGTCGGAAGTCTCTAAAAGGGTTAGAGTGATGTTTTTCTCAAATGTTTTGGTATGTTTCATAGTTTTTAACCATAAGGCAATGAGTTTTTGAGTGAAATGAACCAAGGCAGAAAAGCCAGGTTCGGCCGCCGAAGTTGAGGTTCAGCCGCCGAACATGCATGGCTTTCGGTTTCACGTGTGGCCGTCGAAGGTGGTCTGGCCAGCCACCTATAAATGGCCCTCAGTCGGTTGAAGCGGTAAGCACCGTTTCTTTCACTTGCTGAGGTGAAACTCTGTCCTTTGTGAGTATTTCTTCATGTTTTCATGAAATCATGCAAAGATTTGATTAGATTTTATGATCTTTTGAAGGTTTTAAGCTAAAAACTCAAAGTTGTGAAGTTTGAAGAATTTGAAGGAGAGTTGCTCCAAAACTCCACGTTAGGATCATTCATCTACTTGTTTTCCAAAGGTAAGTGAAGATCCTGAGCTTGTTTTTATGTTTTCTGAAGGTTTTATGGGGTTTATGGAGAGAGTTGCATGAATAGGGTTATTTGTGAGGTTTTGTTGATTTTGTGAGTAAAGCTTGTTTCTGTGTTGTTTTTGTTGTGTGTTTGGGGTTTTAAGGTAGTTTCTGACCCCTTTGAGCATATACATGAGTGTATGCAAGTTGAGGAATTGAGATGGGTGAGTTTGAGAGGGTTTTGGTGTTTTTGGCGAGAGGCAGGGCAAGTTTCTGCCCTGCTGATGAACTCAGGTTCGGCAGCCGAAGGTACATTCGGCCGTCGAACCCCTGAGGAGGTGTGAGGAGGTGGCTTTGGCTGCCTAAGCTTGCCCCCGAGCTTTTGGACTTTCGGCTCTGGAGGGGAGTTCGGCCGCCGAAGGTGCCGCCGAAGGTTAGAGACTTTTGTCTCTGGAGTGCCTTTTGGCCTCCGAAACTTGCCCCCGAAAGGGTTCGGCTGCCGAAAGTAGAGTTTCGGCCGCCGAAGGTGCTTGAGTTTCGTCTCTGGAGAAGACTTTCGGCCGCTGAACCTACCGCCGAAAGTGTTTTGTCCAGCTTTCCTTTACAAGCTTTGCATGGATGTTTGAGTAAGTTTAAGGGGAGTCTTGGGGAGTTTAATAGAGTTGTTTATACGCTAGTTTGGTCCCTCATTTGAGTCTCTCTGCATAGGTACAGACCAAAGGAACCAGAGTGTAACGACCCCAAAATGGACCGTCACCGACGCTAGGATTCAGGTCGGCTTAAGGCCGCCAGAACCCGTAGCAAGCCTGCTATACTCTCTGTGTACCTGTAAACCTCATACATGATCATACATATTCTGTGAAAATAAAACTCTTTTCTGAACCAAGGCTTAACCTGTGCATGCACTATCTCTGTACTCTGTACTCATGTACTCTGTACTCTGTATCCCTGACTAGAGCTTGCTCTAGATGGGCTATCTCATACCTGTTAAGCCTGGTTTTTACATACAGGAAAACATATATACATATACAGATCATGTACAAAACATACATCACTAGGTCACTAGGTCAAGCAACAACTATTACATCTCTTTAATATTACATGTCCACTCTAAGCTATTACAGATCTCTTTACTTTTCCTGTACTCTGCTGGACTGTCCCTGTACATTGTACACTGAACCTGCAAAACTGGGGTTAAGGGAGTGGGATGAGCTCTATAGCCCAGTGAGTAGAACAGTAAAACATCTCAGTAACATATGATCTCATGGAATGCACCATATCACAGACAAGCCACATCACGAGTAAACCTGTCACCACATAGTCCCAGTAACTCTGTGCCAGGGGGTAGAATCGAGCACCTGGTCTTCCTGTTATATATGTATATGTGTATATAACACCTCTGTACTTACCATTGCCAGGGCGTAGTCAAAGGCTCCTGGACTTCGCTATACCTGCCAGGGCATAGTCAAAGGCTCCTGGACTTTCTGTCTGAGACTATTGGATCATTCAGCATTTACTCACATCATCAAATAACAATGCAATGCAACATATTCGTGGACTAATGCACTCACCCTATGGCATAAACATGATGCATGAGATATGCTAAAAGCAATTTGTGGTTCAATTAAAAGTCATAAGTTTAGTTCCACTCACCTCCGGCTATCTGGACTGACTGACTCTGCAGGCTCTGAAACTCTGGAGCAGTACTCACTGCTGCTCTCTCTGGTTCCTCTGGTCTGTACCTATACAGATAGACTCAAATGAGGGACCAAACTACTGTATCAATACCTCTATTAAATTCCCCAAGAAACCCCTGAAACTCACTTAACGAGCTATGCAAAGCATGCAAAAGAAAAGCTGGACAGGACACTTTCGGCGGCAGGTTCGGCGGCCGAATGTCCTCTCCAGAGACGAAACTCAAGCACCTTCGGCGGCACCTTCGGCGTCACCTTCGGCGGTCGAATCCCCCAAACAGAGCCGAACATGCAAAAACACTCGGGGGCAAGCTGTGGCAACCAAGTCACCATGCAGGAGGTTCGGCGGCCGAATGAACTTTCGGCTGCCGAACCTGAGTTCATCCAGAACTCAGCTTCAACGGCAAACCATCTCCTCCTTCCCTTCAATCTCTCCAAACATGCCTACCTCCTCTATCTCACTCACATATACTCAAGTATATGGTCACAGGGGTCCAAAACTATCTAACAACCCCAAACAACAAAACAAACATAACACATAATCAGGAATACATGCATAAATCATCAACTCTCCCATTAAAACCCGCAACATGCATCTCTCTCTCCCCAACTCCCATAAAACCTTCAGAAAACATAAAACCCTGGTCAAGAGCATCACTTACCTCCTGAAGCAAGAAGCTAAACACTCTGAACAAGGGAAAACGGACCAACTCTTCTCACACTCTCAAACTCTCTCAACCTCACTTTTTGCTTCAAAACCTTCACAACTTGGTAAACGAGCAAACTCTTGCATGAGCTGCTCAAACTTAGCACATAAAGCATAGGAGACGTGGCCAACTTCTGGACATGATCTGGTGATAACACCTGTCCAAAATGCTGACTAAGGATGCCCAACAGCTGGCTGGCCAACTCAGTTTCGGCTGCCGGATCGCATGCAAAACCATGCAACATTCGGGGGCCGAACGTACCTTCGTAAGCCGATCCTTGGGCACTTTCGGCGGCCGAACTTACCTTCGGCGGCCGAACTTACCTTCGGCTGCCGAACTTGGCTCCTCTGCCTTGGTTCATTTCAACTCAAACTATCACACTGTAAACCTAGAAAACACATCATAACACGTAGAAAATATAACTCCTATCCTTATATAGAGTCCAAACACCCCGGATTCCATCAGACAACAGAAATTCCGGTGCCGGATTCTCGCCGGGTATTACATTCTCCCCTCCTTAAGAACATTCGTCCTCGGATGTTCCTAAAACAACAAAAACAAAACATAAGGAGGAAACTAACCTCAAAACAAATATGGATACTGCTGGAGCATAGACTCCCGCGTCTCCCAGGTGCACTCTTCTAGCTTATGGTGGTTCCATAGAACTTTCACCATCGGAATCTCCTTGTTCCTTAGCTGTCTGATCTGCGTGTCCAGAATCCGCACTGGCTGCTCTATATAGGTGAGATCTGTATGAATCTCCACCTCAGGCTCACTCAGAACCTGATTCGGATCTGACACAAACTGTCGTAGCATAGAAACATGAAATACCGGGTGAATTCTCTCCATAGAAGCAGGTAAATCCAGCTTATACGACACATTTCCGATCCTCTGCAACACCTCAAAGGGTCCAATGTACCGTGGAGCCAATTTACCTTTCTTTCCAAAACGAACCACTCCTTTCATTGGAGACACTTTCAGCAATACCCAATTACCTTCTTGAAACTCTAACTGTTTTCTGCGAACGTCTGCATAACTTTTCTGTCTACTCTGAGCTGTTCTGATTCTCTCTCTGATCATGGGCACCATTCTACTGGTAATGTCTACTAACTCTGGCCCTGCAAGAGCCTTCTCTCCTACCTCTTCCCAGCAAACAGGGGATCTGCACTTCCTCCCATACAAAGCTTCATAAGGAGCCATCCCGATGCTCGCATGATGGCTGTTATTGTAGGCAAACTCAACCAAAGGTAGATGCTGCCTCCAAGAACCGCCAAAGTCTAACACACATAGTCGAAGCATATCCTCTATGGTTTGGATGGTCCTTTCTGATTGTCCATCAGTCTGTGGGTGGAAAGCAGTACTAAAATCCAATCTCGTGCCCATCGCACTTTGCAGACTCCGCCAAAAGCGGGAGGTAAACTGAGGTCCTCTGTCTGAAACTATAGATACTGGAACTCCATGTAATCTCACTATCTCATCCAGATAGACCTGTGCCAACTTATCCACAGAATAGTTACTCCGTACTGGAAGAAAATGAGCAGATTTTGTGAGTCTGTCCACAATCACCCATATCGAGTCTATCCTGTTGGACGCTACTGGTAAACCCACTACAAAATCCATGGCTATGTTCTCCCATTTCCACTCTGGAATCGGTAATGGGTTAAGCATTCCGGCTGGTTTTTGATGCTCTAATTTCACCCTCTGACAAACCTCACAGGCTGTCACGAACTGCGCCACTTCTTTCTTCATGGCTGGCCACCAATAGACCCTTTTCAGATCCTGATACATCTTGGTGGTTCCTGGGTGAACACTATACCTCGCATTATGAGCTTCCCTCATAATGTCTTCCTTCACACTGCCCTTATCTGGTACACAAAGTCGACTCCCATAGAGAAGGATCCCTTTGCTGTCAAATCTAAACTCTGCGTTATTGCCTGACTGAACAGTCCTGGCAATTTTCATGAACTCAGGGTCCTCATGCTGTCTCTGAGCTATCTGCTCCAGAAACACAGGTGTCACTCTCATCTGTGCTATCAACGCACCTGTACCAGACAACTCTAGCTGTAATCCCTCGTCAAAGAGCTTATAAAGCTCCATCACAACTGGTCTCCGCTCTGCTGCTATATGGGATAAACTACCTAGTGACTTCCGGCTTAGGGCGTCTGCGACAACATTCGCCTTACCCGGATGATACTGGATCGTACAATCATAATCACTGAGCAATTCGACCCATCTTCTCTGCCGCAAATTCAGCTCTCTCTGACTTAAGATGTACTGTAAACTCTTGTGATCAGTGAAGATCTCGCATTTAACCCCGTAGAGGTAATGCCTCCACATCTTAAGTGCAAAGATAACTGCTGCCATCTCTAGGTCATGGGTAGGGTAATTCAACTCGTGCTTCTTCAACTGTCTAGAAGCATAAGCAATCACCTTATCACTTTGCATCAAAACACAACCCAATCCCACTCGAGATGCATCACAGAACACTGTGAAATCCTCATGACTAACAGGCAGAGCTAGCACTGGTACTGATGTCAATCTCCTCTTGAGCTCCTCAAAGCTCTCTTCGCACTGGTCTGACCAGACAAACTTCTGGTTCTTCTGAGTCAGTTTGGTCATAGGAGCTGCTATCTTTGAGAAGTTCTGAACGAACCTCCTGTAGTACCCTGCCAGTCCCAGAAAGCTTTTAATCTCAGTCACTGTCGTGGGTCTGGGCCAGTTAGCTACAGCCTCTATCTTCTTGGGGTCTACCTCAATACCATCTGCTGATACCACATGTCCCAAGAAGGCAATGCTCCGTAACCAAAACTCACACTTCGAGAACTTGGCATATAACCCATGCTCTCTCAGTGTCTGCAGTACTATCCTCAGATGCTGGGCATGCTCCTCTGCATCTCTGGAATACACTAAGATATCATCGATAAACACAATGACAAAGTGATCCAGAAACTCACTGAATACCCTGTTCATGAGATCCATAAATGCTGCAGGGGCGTTAGTCAACCCGAATGGCATCACTAAGAACTCATAATGCCCATATCTGGTCCGGAAAGCTGTCTTAGGCACATCTGCCTCTCTGACTCTCAACTGATGATACCCAGATCTCAGATCTATTTTCGAGAAACAACCTGCTCCAGCTAGCTGGTCAAATAGATCATCAATCCGAGGTAAGGGATATCTATTCTTGATAGTGACCTTGTTCAACTGTCTGTAGTCGATACAAAGTCTAAGGGATCCATCCTTCTTTCTGACAAAGAGCACTGGAGCACCCCAAGGTGAGGTACTAGGGCGGATGAAACCCTTATCTACCAAGTCCTGCAACTGTTCTTTCAACTCTGTTAACTCAGCTGGCGCCATCCTGTAGGGAGGAATAGAGATAGGTCTGGTACCTGGCAGTAATTCAATTTCAAACCCTATCTCCCTATCAGGTGGTAGTCCTGGTAAATCGTCTGGGAACACATCGAGAAACTCTCGGACTACTGGTACTGTGGCTGGTTCCCTCACCTGACTGTCTAGCTCTCTCACATGAGCTAGAAACCCCTGACAACCCCTCCTAAGCAAACGACGAGCCTGAAGGGCTGAAATCATACCTCTGGGTGTACCTCTCCTGTCTCCTCTGAAGACACACTCTGACCCATCCTGGTCTCTGAGACTCACTAACTTCTCTATACAGTCCAACGTAGCACTATATGCAGATAGCCAATCCATCCTTAGAATGACATCAAAATCTGTCAAATCTAGAACCACAAGGTCAGCTGGAAGGCATCTACCCTCAATAAACACTGGATTGAAACGACAGACTGACACTGCCACTGATGGGTCACATCTAGGTCCACTGACCCAGAGAGGATACTCTAACTCAGAACTGATCAAACCCAATCTCTCTATGGCTCTCGAAGCAATAAAGGAATGAGAAGCACCGGGGTCCATCAAAGCATACACATCTGAACACCCAATGATGAGATTACCTGACACCACTGTGTTCGACGTGTTAGCCTCCTCCTGTGTCACTGTGAAAATCCGTGCTGGGGCTACTGGATTTCCACCTCGGGAACCTACTGCTGAAGTAGAGGCGACCCCTCTCCCTCTACCTCTGCCACTAGTCTGAGGCATGACTGGAGCTGCTGGCCGTACAACTGGCTGTACCACACTGCCTGAACTCATCTGCTGGGATGGTGCAAAAGTCATCTGCGGACAATCTCGAGCAATATGCCCTTCCTGTCCACATCGAAAACAAGCTGTAGATCCCAACCGACAAACTCCTCCATGTGGTTTTCCGCATCGTCTGCAGACTGGAGCTGTGCCAGAGCTTGAGCCACTACCTATTCCCAGACCTGACTTGACTTTACTCCAGAACTTACTCTTTGTTCCTTTTGCTCTATCCCATCTTTTACTGCTTGGTGTGGGGACTTTAGAACCCGAAGCCTGTGCCTTTGACTGTTTCTGAATATTGGCACTAGCTTCCATTTTCCTGGCTGCGTCTACTATGGTATGGAAACTCTCCTTTTCTGCTGGAAGAATCAAGGAAGCATACCTGGGATGCAGTCTCATCGTATATCTCCTTGCTTTCTTCTGATCAGTATCATAGGCTTGACCCACGTACTGAAGCAGATCCAGGAACTTATCTGTAAATTCATCCACACTCATCTCATCTGTCTGTCGCAACTGTTCAAATTCAATTACTTTCATCTCCCTCGAACTGTCAGGAAAAGCCCACCCTGCAAACTCATTGGCGAACTCTCCCCATGACATACTGTCCATTCTAGGCTCCACATAATTCTTAAACCATTCTCTGGCTTTCTTGCATTTTATTGTGAAACCTGCCATCTCAATGGCTCTCCTATCATCTGCTCCCAATTCACTAGTGATCATCCTAACTGCTCTGAGGTAATCAAATGGATCATCTCCCGTGTTGTATTTAGGAGCATCCAATTTCAAGTACTCCATCATTTGGACTTTACCTCCAGATGAGCTAGGTTCATGTCTGTCAACAACAGGGGCTACTGGTTCTGTTTGTGGTGGTGGAGGTACTGGTTCATTTATTTCTGGGTGTGCTGCACTTGGATGTATAGGGGAGGGTGGATACATAGGATATGGTGGATATGATGGGTAATAATGAGGATATGGCATATATGGCATGTATGTAGGATATGGGTCAAAGCGAGAGTACTCCGACATACCCTCCATCGGATACTCTGGATCCTGAAACACAGCTGGATAATCAAATCCTGAGGCCTGACCACCTCCCAAAGATTCTCCCATACCTTCATCCATAGACGGATCAGTCTCCATAGCCTCCCTCTCTTCCTCTGATCTTCCTCCCCTAGCTGTTCCTCTTCTGCTCTCGTCGACAGACCTTCTCGGGTCTATTGACGTACCTTCCCTGCTAGATCTCTGAGACCTTGCCCTTGGCAATGCAGGAGGACGAGCAGCTGGTCGCTCATTCTCTGATGGGACTCCAGTCAATCGAGCTGATCGACGAGTTCCTCGCATCTTTACTCTCTGGAAACACAACATATAACATACCACTTTAGCACATAAACATCACATATCAATCAGACAACACTCATGGCATATCATAGCAGATAGGACTCAAGACCCTATCCTAGTGGACATGATTTCCTATTGTGCTTGACCACTTCTAACCTGTCTGAGCCCAACACTGTCTCTAGAGGTCCGATCATATGAACCTAGGGCTCTGATACCAATCTGTAACGACCCCAAAATGGACCGTCACTGGCGCTAGGATTCAGGTCGGCTTAAGGCCGCCAGAACCCGTAGCAAGCCTGCTATACTCTCTGTGTACCTGTAAACCTCATACATGATCATACATATTCTGTGAAAATAAAACTCTTTTCTGAACCAAGGCTTAACCTGTGCATGCACTATCTCTGTACTTTGTACTCATGTACTCTGTACTCTGTATCCCTGACTAGAGCTTGCTCTAGATGGGCTATCTCATACCTGTTAAGCCTGGTTTTCACATACAGGAAAACATATATACATATACAGATCATGTACAAAACATACATCACTAGGTCACTAGGTCAAGCAACAACTATTACATCTCTTTAATATTACATGTCCACTCTAAGCTATTACAGATCTCTTTACTTTTCCTGTACTCTGCTGGACTGTCCCTGTACACTGTACACTGAACCTGCAAAACTGGGGTTAAGGGAGTGGGATGAGCTCTATAGCCCAGTGAGTAGAACAGTAAAACATCTCAGTAACATATGATCTCATGGACTGCACCATATCACAGACAAGCCACATCACGAGTAAACCTGTCACCACATAGTCCCAGTAACTCTGTGCCAGGGCGTAGAATCGAGCACCTGGTCTTCCTGTTATATATGTATATGTGTATATAACACCTCTGTACTTACCATTGCCAGGGCGTAGTCAAAGGCTCCTGGACTTTGCTATACCTGCCAGGGCGTAGTCAAAGGCTCCTGGACTTCGCTATACCTGCCAGGGCGTAGTCAAAGGCTCCTGGACTTTCTGTCTGAGACTATTGGATCATTCAGCATTTACTCACATCATCAAATAACAATGCAATGCAACATATTCGTGGACTAATGCACTCACCCTATGGCATAAACATGATGCATGAGATATGCTAAAAGCAATTTGTGGTTCAATTAAAAGTCATAAGTTTAGTTCCACTCACCTCCGGCTATCTGGACTGACTGACTCTGCAGGCTCTGAAACTCTGGAGCAGTACTCACTGCTGCTCTCTCTGGTTCCTCTGGTCTGTACCTATACAGATAGACTCAAATGAGGGACCAAACTACTGTATCAATACCTCTATTAAATTCCCCAAGAAACCCCTGAAACTCACTTAACGAGCTATGCAAAGCATGCAAAAGAAAAGCTGGACAGGACACTTTCGGCGGCAGGTTCGGCGGCCGAATGTCCTCTCCAGAGACGAAACTCAAGCACCTTCGGCGGCACCTTCGGCGGCCGAATCCCCCAAACAGAGCCGAACATGCAAAAACACTCGGGGGCAAGCTGTGGCAACCAAGTCACCATGCAGGAGGTTCGGCGGCCGAATGAACTTTCGGCTGCCGAACCTGAGTTCATCCAGAACTCAGCTTCAACGGCAAACCATCTCCTCCTTCCCTTCAATCTCTCCAAACATGCCTACCTCCTATATCTCACTCACATATACTCAAGTATATGGTCACAGGGGTCCAAAACTATCTAACAACCCCAAACAACAAAACAAACATAACACATAATCAGGAATACATGCATAAATCATCAACTCTCCCATTAAAACCCGCAACATGCATCTCTCTCTCCCCAACTCCCATAAAACCTTCAGAAAACATAAAACCCTGGTCAAGAGCATCACTTACCTCCTGAAGCAAGAAGCTAAACACTCTGAACAAGGGAAAACGGACCAACTCTTCTCACACTCTCAAACTCTCTCAACCTCACTTTTTGCTTCAAAACCTTCACAACTTGGTAAACGAGCAAACTCTTGCATGAGCTGCTCAAACTTAGCACATAAAGCATAGGAGACGTGGCCAACTTCTGGACATGATCTGGTGATAACACCTGTCCAAAATGCTGACTAAGGATGCCCAACAGCTGGCTGGCCAACTCAGTTTCGGCTGCCGAATCGCATGCAAAACCATGCAACATTCGGGGGCCGAACGTACCTTCGGAAGCCGATCCTTGGGCACTTTCGGTGGCCGAACTTACCTTCGGCGGCCGAACTTGGCTCCTCTGCCTTGGTTCATTTCAACTCAAACTATCACACTGTAAACCCAGAAAACACATCATAACACGTAGAAAACATAACTCCTATCCTTATATAGAGTCCAAACACCCCGGATTCCATCAGACAACAGAAATTCCGGTGCCGGATTCTCGCCGGGTATTACACAGAGAGAGCAACAGTGAGTACTGCTCCAGAGTGTTCAGAGCCTGCAGAGTCAGTCCAGTTAGCTAGAGGTGAGTGGAACTACCCTTAACTCTTTTAACTGCACAATGGAATGTTTTAGCATATTTCATGCATCATGACTATGCAATAGGTTGATTGCATTAGTATCCACGAATATGTTGCATTGCATAGTTATTTGGTGATGTGAGTGAATGCTGAATGATCCAATAGTCGCAGACAGGAAGTCCAGGAGCCTTTGACTACGCCCTGGCAAGTATAGTAAAGACCAGGAGCCTTTGACTACGCCCTGGCAGGTATAGTAAAGACCAGGAGCCTTTGACTACGCCCTGGCAATGGTAAGTACAGAGGTGTTATATACACATATACATATATGACAGGAAGACCAGGTGCTCGATTCTACGCCCTGGCACAGAGTTACTGGGACTATGTGGTGACAGGTTTACTCTTGATGTGGCTTGTTTGTGTTATGACGCATTCCATCAGATCATATTTTAATGAATTGTTTTACTATTCTACTCACTGGGCTATAGAGCTCATCCCACTCCCTTAACCCCAGTTTTGCAGGTTCAGTATACACAGGGACAGTCCAGCAGAGTACAGAAAGAGTAAAGAGATTTGTAATAGCTTAGAATGGACATGTAATATGAAAGAGATGTAATAGTTGTGTAGAAAGTTAGAAATGTGCTTGACCTAGTGATGTATGTTTTGTACATGATCTGTATATGGATATATGTTTCGCTGTATGTGAAAAACCAGGTGACAGAACGGTTGTCGAAGCCGGTCAAAATAAATAACCTGTTTAACTACCAACAATATTAAAATTGCAGACAGTGGTAAGAGGATCGTATCCACAGGGAATTGATACTCGTTTACCTTCCTTGAATAGACCAAATTAAAGAGAGCAGAAAAGAAAAGAAAGTGCAAGTGCATGTAAAGTAAAAAATGGGGGTTTCAAGATTGATTTGATTAAGCTAAAGAAAAGAGCAATTAAAAGTAAGCAGAAAGTAAATTGAGGGTAAAACAATGATGGTAAAAGCTCTAGTTGAAGATTTAGATTCACTTTAGTTGAAGGGATTGATCATTGACTCAAATGTTCCTTTGTTGATTCAATAAATTGGCTATGGAGATTGAAGAAGCTTCTCACATCCATAGTCTCTCTTTTAGATTAAATTAATTAGGGAAAGTCCACCAATCAATTACTAATTAACAATTGCCAAAGAACGTCTTTGAGCCTTAGGCCTTTTGCAAAAGTCAATCGCATAAAGTAATGGAGAGAACCAATTCTAGTCACCCACATGCATGGAGACAACACTAGATCATGCAATTTCCTTGGTTGTGCACCAAGTGTTCTTATGTTCAAACGATTCAAGCAAATACGGACTTAAAATCATTCAAAACAACAATATATCACTTTGCAACAAAAATCAATGGAGATCTTAAATAACAAAGCAATAATATCCTTAAGCATGAAATCACAAGAATATTGAATAACAAAAGGTAAAACAATGAATGTCCAAGTCTCTCAATCCACAATACAACTAAAGCTTCACTTGATCTTCAACTAGAATAAAGGTTTCAGCCACTCATGGCTGAAACAAAAACTAAAAATAAAGAAAGGAAGAAAAAGAGAAGATGTCACTTGCAATCCCGTAGGTGTCTCCCAAGGGGAGTGTAAAGACCATGTAGAGGCTTCTTATGTGGCTTTTTATAGTTGAAAAGTGTTGCCCTAGGTCATACTTACTGCCCAAGAGGTATTTTCTGCCCAAGATGTGTCTGAAAAGGAAAGAATCGCGCTTTTCGGCTTCAGAAGGAAGGCTGCGCGAAAATGCACTGCGAAAGGAAGTTGATGCGCGCGGTTTGGTCTCAGAAAGGGAAGGAGGCGCAGATTGTGCTTCCTAAATAAGTTTAGATGCTGACCTTGCTTCCTAATTAGTGTAGAGGCTGCCCAAGGTGCTGCCCATGTGCAACTTGCTGCCCAAGTTGTTGCAAAAGAGGAAAGAATCGGACTGCAAGGCTTCAGAAAGAAGTTGGCGCGCAGATTGCCTTCAGAATAGGAAAGGAGCGTACCTTGTGCTTGAAAAGGAAGGAAGAGCGATCCAAGGCTGCCAATAGAGGAAGAAAAGTCGTGGCTTGCTCTGCAGGAGAGAGGCATGTGCGCGGATAGCACTGAAAGGGCAGGAGGCGCGCGGATCAGGCTTTGCAGAAGAGGTAGGCGCGCGGATGCTTCTGTATAGGAAATATTTGCTGTCCAAACTTCCTATTTAGATGGATCCTCTATTGAATTATGAATCTGGACTGAATGAAGGCCAAGTGCATAGAGATCTCCTTCCTGAATAGAGAGTGGTGCGCAGATCATGTTGCAGAAGGCAAGTAGTGCGCAGTCATTGAATGCAAGAGGGAAAGTGGATCTGCCAAGTCTTTCCTTTTCAGGTGGAGCCTTCGTTTGAATTTTAAACGCTGAACGCAGAAGAGGCAAGTGTGCCTTCATGAGATCTTGCTGCCTAAATTGGAAGATATGACTGCTGCAGTATGTGCACATCTTTGAATAAGGAAAGAAATATCTGCGATTTGAATTTTAAATAATCCTCTGACTGAGCTTTCCTTATTTGCTTTTGCCTCTGCACTTTCCTCATTTGAAGACTTCCCTTTTCTGAAAACTTGCCTTATTTGAAGACTTTCCTTTCTTGGCACACGTTCAAAACAAGGCAGGAAGGATTCTGCAGTTCGAATTTCAGACAGTTTGCTGACTGCGCTCTTTGACTCTTTCCTTGTTTGGCACTTTCCATATATGAAACTTTCCTTATTTGGAACTTTCCATATTTGGCACTTTTTGGCAGTTTTAAGAGCGTTTTCTCCAGAATGTCTTTTCACACCTAGTTTCTGCAAAACATGAACAAAACAACCAAATTAGGCAGAAAATGTACAAATAAACATCATTAAGATCATGATAATATGGCCTAAAACGCGCTCTGTCAAATACCCCCACACCTAACCTTTTGGTTGTCCTCAAGCAAACAAACACAATTGAACAAACTCTCTTCACTTAGATCCTTTATGTCCACTTAAGCTTTTACTCTAGACCCCTATTTTGAATCATTGCAATAAAGAATGTATGCATCAAGGTTACTTATCTCTTTCCTTGTTTCCCTTTACTTACCATGGCTAGGATCGGTTTTCCTCAAGAGAGAGATCATACATGCATTAGTTCTTTTTCATTCAAAGACTTAATCTAGCTTTCAGAGTGACTTGCCCTTACCTTGAAGTACTTAATTCAGCCTTTTTGCACTTTAAACTTGCTTGGAAAAGTCACCAACCTTTTGACGTGAAGGTACATATTGGTGATACCCACCCCCAGTTACTCAGTTGGTCACCTGTCCAAGTGGCTACTAGCTCTGTTCATAGTCTTTTGACCATTGGAACAGTTTTCACATTGTGCTTATGAAGTCTAGGCCTTTTCTGAATTTCTTTTATCAATGATTTGGGCAAATCAACACCAATTGCTAACAAGTCACATTAAGTTTATTCACACAATTCAATTCATTCTCATCAGTTGAGGGTCATCAGTATGTTTTTCACCATGGCATGCTCAAGGATTCAATTCAAAAAGCAATTCCCAAACATGAATACATCTTATTGCAATTGATTCAACCTAGGTTTAGAGAGTTATTACATCAATGGGGTCATGGAAAGAAAGTTCATCCAACATAGTTTGTCAGTTTGAGTAAAGCAAATCAAGAAGAAGATTGTGGATGTGTGTTATTGAAAGCAAAAACGAAAAAAATTAAAAACTGAGGCTAATCAAGATGAAAGCAAAAACGCAGTCTGAAAGCAAGCAAAACGCAAACTGAAAACAAGAACTGAAAGCAAAAACGCAAACTGAAAGGGAAAAATGTGTTTAAAGCAAAAATCTAAAGCAAAAATTAAAATGCCGTACCCCCACACCTAAATCATACATTGTCCTCAATGTAATAGAAACATAAAAGAACAAAGAAACTGAGTACTTCCCTTTGGTGTGGTTGGCATGGTGCGATGAGCCTATTCAGAGTGAGTGACGAACAGGTGTTCGTCTGGGAAGTCCTCCTTGACTGGACATGGCATAGAGCTAGAAGGGAATCGGCTGAGGTGGTCAGCCACCAGATTCTCTTTCCCTTTCTTATCTCGGATCTCAAGGTCAAACTCTTGCAATAACAAAATCCACCGAATGAGTCTCGGTTTGGATTCCTTTTTCTTGAGCAGATATCGCAAGGCAGCATGGTCAGAATAGATGGTGACCTTAGTTCCCAAGAGATATGGTCTGAATTTCTCTAAGGCGAACACAACAGCTAGGAACTCTTTTTCTGTTGTTGAGTAGTTGCTTTGGGCGGCATCCAGTGTACGAGAGGCGTATTGGATCACATGGGGTGAGTTCCCCACACGTTGCCCCAAGACTGCTCCCACAGCATAATTGCTTGCATCACACATGATCTCAAAGGGCAAGTTCCAGTCAGGGGCCTGAATGATTGGGGCGGTCACAAGCAGTTCTTTTATCAAGTCAAAGGCTTTCTTACAATCTGCATCAAAGTCAAAAGTTACATCTTGTTGGAGCAACCTGCATAAAGGCAAAGTGATTTTAGAGAAATCCTTTATAAATCTCCTATAGAACCCTGCATGACCAAGGAAAGAGCGAATCTCTTTAACATTGGTGGGGTAAGGTAGATCTTTGATGGTGTCCACCTTTGCTTTATCTACTTCAATGCCTTCAGCTGAGACAACATGGCCTAAAATCAAACCTTGGTTCACCATAAAGTGACATTTTTCATAGTTCAGAACAAGATTCGATTCAATGCATCTCTGTAGGATCTTTTCAAGATTAGTAAGGCATTCTTCAAAAGAGTTGCCATAAACTGTAAAATCATCCATAAATACCTCAATGATTTTCTCAACATAATCGGAAAATATGCTCATCATACATCGCTGAAAGGTGGCTGGAGCATTGCAAAGTCCAAAGGGCATTCTTCTGAAGGCGAAAGTGCCAAAAGGACAGGTGAATGTCGTCTTTTCTTGATCTTCTGGGGCCACTGGAATCTGGTAAAAACCTGAATAACCATCAAGACAACAGTAGTGGGACTTACCTGCGAGTCTCTCGAGCATCTGATCAATGAAAGGCAAAGGAAAGTGATCTTTCCTCGTGGCTGCATTTAGCTTTCTGTAATCCATACAAACTCTCCATCCATTCTGAACTCTAGTTGGAATGAGTTCTCCTTCAGCGTTTGGCACAATGGTGATCCCAGTTTTCTTAGGAACCACATGTACAAGACTTACCCATTTGCTATCAGAGATAGGGTAGATGATACCTGCATCTAGAAGCTTGATTATCTCCTTTTTCACCACCTCCATCATGGGTGGATTCAGTCTTCTTTGTGCTTCTCTGACTGGCTTGCATTCCTCCTCGAGGTGTATTTTATGCATGCACGTGCTGGGTGAGATACCTTTGATGTCATCTATGGTCCAACCCATGGCTTGCTTGTGCTTTCTCAATACCTTCAACAGGCTTTCTTCTTCAAGTTGGCTCAATTGATTAGACACGATCACCGGGAGTGTCTTTCCTGCTCCCAAGAATGCATATTTCAAGTGACTCGGAAGAGGTTTCAGGTCTGACTCTGAAGTTCCTTGTTCTGTTGCCTGTTGTCCTGTCGAACTAGATTCTGCTTGTTGCACCTGGACCATTTGCGCTGGATCTGGAGGCAGATGGTGTTGCGGAAGTGGCTCAGGAGGCGCCGATTGAGGCATTGAGGAGTTCGGCAGCCTAAGGATGCCTTTCTGCGGAAGCTGAAAGGTCTTCTGCGATTGGTCCTGCAGTCCTTTCTGGAGTGGTGCGATTTCCACCTGTTCTTCCGGCAGTGGTTTGCAGCTCAGCTCTTGAATGCTGCAGACGGTTTCTGTCAATTCTGGCTCTTCGTTTTTCAGATCAGATTCCCTGCAAAAGTCACGGTTTAGCACATCAGCATGATTCTCATTAAAAATCTGTTGACTCAAACAATCAATCATGTCTAAACCATAAACAGGGGAAAAATCATGGGGAAATTTCATTGCATCATAGACATTAAATTTGATTACTTCCCCTTCAAATTCCATGGTCAAGGTGCCATCGTGCACATCTATTTTGGTTCTGGCAGTGCTCAAGAAAGGACGTCCAAGAAGGATGTCTGAAGATGTGCTGCAGCGGTCTTCCTTAGTGTCAATCACGTAAAAGTCTGCTGGGAAGACAAGCTCATCTACTTGCACTAGAACATCTTCGAGCACACCTTTTGGGTATACCACGGATCTGTCAGCTAGTTGAATCACAACTCTAGTTTCCTTCAGTGCACCTGCATTCAAAGAATTGTAAATAGACAGGGGCATAACATTTATCGATGCACCTAGATCACACATAGCCTTTCTAATCCCAACATTTCCTATCTTACAAGAAATTGCAAACATGCCCTTGTCCTTACACTTGGCTGGAAGTTCTCTTTTAATGACAGCTGTCACAACTTCACCTACACTTACCTTTTCCCTCTCCGCCAGCCTCCTTCTGTTGGTACATAGTTCTTTCAAAAATTTCGCGTACCTGGGGATCTGCTTCACAGCATCTAGCAGAGGTATGTTGATCTGCACCTTCCTGAAGGTGTCAAGGATCTCCCTTTCCTCTTTTTCTTTCTGTGCTTTCTCAAATCTCTTCGGAAAAGGGGGAGGGATCTGAAAACGTACCTGGGGGTCATCCTTTTGCGCAGAAGGTGCTTCAGTTTGTGCAGGAGGATGGCTAGCTGGCTCAGGTGGATGTTGCGCAGGGGTGGTTTCAGCTGAAACCTATGATTCTTGCGCAGGAATGGTTTCTGGCTCATCTGTCTTGGCATGTTGGAGCTCCTTCCCACTTCTCAGTGTTATAGCATTCACATTCTCCCTAGGATTGTCTTCTGTTTGAGAAGGTAACTTACCTTGAATGCCAGATCTGTTCATTGCGGATGCCAATTCCCCGATCTGCAGTTGCAGCACTTGTATCGTCTTCGTCAACTCCCCAATGGCATGGTCTGGATTTGCAGGTGCTGGTTGGACTTGATTCCTGGGGCTGATCTGATTGTTTGTCCTGGCGTAACTGAAATTGGGATGGTCTCTCCAACCTGGGTTATATGTGTTAGAATAAGGATCACGTCTTACCTGATTATTGTATCCTCCAATTGCATTAACGTGCTGGTCCTCTTCTTGAAGTGTGGGACATTGATCAGTTGGGGGTCCCACATAGGCACATATACCACATGGTCGAAGCTGTTGAGGCTGTCGAACCTGATGAACTTGTTGAGCTTGGCTAAGGAGAAGCTTTTCCACAAGACGAGTTAGCTTTGAAACTTCAGAATCGGAAGTGGGTGTACTCACCTCATGGATTCCTCTTTGCATCTGTTTTTCTTCCCCATATTGCCTAGATGAGGCTGCAAGAGTGGAGATCAGTTCCCTCATCTCTCCAGGTGTCTTTTCCTTGATGGATCCCCCACAGGCTACATCAATGTATCTCCTTTCTGATGATAACAATCCTCCGTAGAAAAATTGTATAAGGGACCTGTCTGTCATATCATGTTGTGGACAACCTGTACAAAGTCTTTCAAACCTTTCCCAATAGTCATATAAATCTTCAGCAGGTTTCTGTCTTATGCTAGTTATTTCTCTTATTATGCCAATTGATTTAGATGTTGGGAAGTATTTGTTCAAAAAAGTTTGAACCATTTCTTCCCAAGAATTTATAGATCTAGGTGGCAAATAGAATAACCAATCTCTAGCAAGGTCCTCAAAAGAGAAAGGAAAAGCTATTAATCTAACATGTTCTTCAGTAATTCCTTGAGGTCTCATGGATGAACAAATAATGGTGAATTCCTTCAAGTGCTTGTGTGGGTTTTCATTTTCTAATCCTCTAAATTTTGGGAGAATATGAATCAAACCTATTTTGAGCTCAAAAGGAACGGTCAGAGGTGGATAGTTGATGCACAGAGGTGCTTGATCACCTGTTGGGGCTGCCCATTCTCCCATGGTTCTTATTCTTGGCTCTGGGGCCCTTACGGCTGGATTTCCTTGAGGAATTTCCTCATGGACAGCATGTTCAGCGTTGGCAGCAGGTGGTGCCACGTTTTCAGCCATTTCAGATGGTTCAGGATGCGTTGAAGTGGTTTCAGGAGGCTGATCTGCGATTTCAAGGTGTCTTTGCGCAAATCCGGATTGCGCAGTCCCTAAATGTGTACCTGTTTGCTTACCTAGTCTCCTGATTGTGCGCTCAATTTCTGGATCGTAAGGTAGGATTTCCTCGCGTCCAGATCTGGTCCTGAAAGAAAAACAAATGAGTTAAATCAATTCCCCGGCAACGGCGCCAATTTTGACAGAACGGTTGTCGAAGCCGGTCAAAATAAATAACCTGTTTAACTACCAACAATATTAAAATTGCAGACAGTGGTAAGAGGATCGTATCCACAGGGAATTGATACTCGTTTACCTTCCTTGAATAGACCAAATTAAAGAGAGCAGAAAAGAAAAGAAAGTGCAAGTGCATGTAAAGTAAAAAATGGGGGTTTCAAGATTGATTTGATTAAGCTAAAGAAAAGAGCAATTAAAAGTAAGCAGAAAGTAAATTGAGGGTAAAACAATGATGGTAAAAGCTCTAGTTGAAGATTTAGATTCACTTTAGTTGAAGGGATTGATCATTGACTCAAATGTTCCTTTGTTGATTCAATAAATTGGCTATGGAGATTGAAGAAGCTTCTCACATCCATAGTCTCTCTTTTAGATTAAATTAATTAGGGAAAGTCCACCAATCAATTACTAATTAACAATTGCCAAAGAACGTCTTTGAGCCTTAGGCCTTTTGCAAAAGTCAATCGCATAAAGTAATGGAGAGAACCAATTCTAGTCACCCACATGCATGGAGACAACACTAGATCATGCAATTTCCTTGGTTGTGCACCAAGTGTTCTTATGTTCAAACGATTCAAGCAAATACGGACTTAAAATCATTCAAAACAACAATATATCACTTTGCAACAAAAATCAATGGAGATCTTAAATAACAAAGCAATAATATCCTTAAGCATGAAATCACAAGAATATTGAATAACAAAAGGTAAAACAATGAATGTCCAAGTCTCTCAATCCACAATACAACTAAAGCTTCACTTGATCTTCAACTAGAATAAAGGTTTCAGCCACTCATGGCTGAAACAAAAACTAAAAATAAAGAAAGGAAGAAAAAGAGAAGATGTCACTTGCAATCCCGTAGGTGTCTCCCAAGGGGAGTGTAAAGACCATGTAGAGGCTTCTTATGTGGCTTTTTATAGTTGAAAAGTGTTGCCCTAGGTCATACTTACTGCCCAAGAGGTATTTTCTGCCCAAGATGTGTCTGAAAAGGAAAGAATCGCGCTTTTCGGCTTCAGAAGGAAGGCTGCGCGAAAATGCACTGCGAAAGGAAGTTGATGCGCGCGGTTTGGTCTCAGAAAGGGAAGGAGGCGCAGATTGTGCTTCCTAAATAAGTTTAGATGCTGACCTTGCTTCCTAATTAGTGTAGAGGCTGCCCAAGGTGCTGCCCATGTGCAACTTGCTGCCCAAGTTGTTGCAAAAGAGGAAAGAATCGGACTGCAAGGCTTCAGAAAGAAGTTGGCGCGCAGATTGCCTTCAGAATAGGAAAGGAGCGTACCTTGTGCTTGAAAAGGAAGGAAGAGCGATCCAAGGCTGCCAATAGAGGAAGAAAAGTCGTGGCTTGCTCTGCAGGAGAGAGGCATGTGCGCGGATAGCACTGAAAGGACAGGAGGCGCGCGGATCAGGCTTTGCAGAAGAGGTAGGCGCGCGGATGCTTCTGTATAGGAAATATTTGCTGTCCAAACTTCCTATTTAGATGGATCCTCTATTGAATTATGAATCTAGACTGAATGAAGGCCAAGTGCATAGAGATCTCCTTCCTGAATAGAGAGTGGTGCGCAGATCATGTTGCAGAAGGCAAGTAGTGCGCAGTCATTGAATGCAAGAGGGAAAGTGGATCTGCCAAGTCTTTCCTTTTCAGGTGGAGCCTTCGTTTGAATTTTAAACGCTGAACGCAGAAGAGGCAAGTGTGCCTTCATGAGATCTTGCTGCCTAAATTGGAAGATATGACTGCTGCAGTATGTGCACATCTTTGAATAAGGAAAGAAATATCTGCGATTTGAATTTTAAATAATCCTCTGACTGAGCTTTCCTTATTTGCTTTTGCCTCTGCACTTTCCTCATTTGAAGACTTCCCTTTTCTGAAAACTTGCCTTATTTGAAGACTTTCCTTTCTTGGCACACGTTCAAAACAAGGCAGGAAGGATTCTGCAGTTCGAATTTCGGACAGTTTGCTGACTGCGCTCTTTGACTCTTTCCTTGTTTGGCACTTTCCATATATGAAACTTTCCTTATTTGGAACTTTCCATATTTGGCACTTTTTGGCAGTTTTAAGAGCGTTTTCTCCAGAATGTCTTTTCACACCTAGTTTCTGCAAAACATGAACAAAACAACCAAATTAGGCAGAAAATGTACAAATAAACATCATTAAGATCATGATAATATGGCCTAAAACGCGCTCTGTCACCAGGCTTAACAGGTATGAGTTAACCCATCTAGAGCAAGCTCTAGTCAGGGGTACAGAGTACAGAGTACAGAGTACAGAGATAGTGCATGCACAGGTTAAGCCTTGGTTCAGTAAAGAGTTTTTATTTTCACAGAAAATGTATGATCATGTATGAGTTTTACAGGTACACAGAGAGTATAGCAGGCTTACTACGGGTTCTGGCGGCCTTAAGCCGACCTGAATCCTAGCGCCGGTGACGGTCCATTTTGGGGTCGTTACATAAGTACATCTGTTCTCTATTCTCAACTCACATCTGTTATGAAAGACTTTGCCATAGGAATAGTTCGACAGGTTCAAGCATCCCAGCCACCAAGGCCATGTGGGATCTGTTCATATGTAGGACACCCAATTGATCAATGTCCTACACGTTATGAGTATGACCAACCAGTGAATGCATATGGAGGATTCTATGAACATCCAAGACATGATTCCTGTAATACCCGGCAGATTCAGACATCGGAATTTCTACCGTCCGGTGGAATTGGAGGATGTCAGAGGTCTTTGGACGGGTAAGAGAAAGTTGTCTACCATAGTTGCAAGTGGTTTAAAGGTTTAGCGTAGAAAACGAGTTGAGTTTCGTGGAGAATTGGCCAAAGGAGTTTCTGTCATGTTCGGCCCCCGAAGGTTAAGTTCGGCCGCCGAAAGTGCCCAATGTTCGGCCCCCGAAGGTTATGTTCGGCCCCCGAAAGTTGCATGGTTTTGCATGCAGTTTCGGCAGCCGAAGCTGAGGTGGTCGGTTAGTTGTGCATGCTCCTCAGTCCGTGGTTTGGCCAGGTGTTCACCTCCAGATCATGACCAGAGGTTAGGCCACGTCTCCCTTGACTCATCTGCAAGCTTTTTATCAGCTTATGCAGAGGGTTGGTTGTGTCTAAGTAGTTTGAAAGGTTTTGAGAAAAAAGAAAAGTGTTGGAGGTGTGGTGAAGGTGACGTCGTGGTGGCCATAGTTCAGTGGTTAGGTTGTCCCCGCATCTGGTGACAAGAGGTAAGGAAAAGCTTTTAACTTGTTTTCAGGGTTTATGAACAGCTTGTAAAGAGGTTAAGGGTAGAGTTGTTGATATAGGTGTTAGGTATAGTTTTACTGTGTTAATGGTGAAAGCATGATTATGTGTTGTGTTAGTTGTTTTGTTGGGGTTAATAGGTAGTTTGGGACCCCTTTGTGCATATACCAGAGTATATGTGAGTGAAGACGCTGAGTTATGCATGTTAGAGTGTGTTGGAGACGTTGTGCATGAGAGGAAGCAAGGTTCTGCCTTCTGGAGAACCCAGCTTCGGCCGCCGAAGTGAAGATTCGGCCGCCGAACCCCTTGTGGAGGTAGTTTCGGCTGCCTAAGGTTGCCTCCGAAAGAATGGACTTTCGGATCTGTCATGCACATTCGGCCGCCGAAGGTGCCACCGAACATGCATGAGTTTCGGCTCTGGAGAGGACATTCGGCCGCCGAACCTGCTGCCGAATTTGTTCTGTCCAGCCTTCTTTTGCATGAGTTATGTGATTATGTTCAGAGGTTTAGAGGGGATTATGGGGAATTGTTTAAGAGTTATTCAAAGTATGTGTGCCACCTCATTCGAGTCCATTTGTGTAGGATTGGACCCGAGAGTTCGAGGAGGTCATCAGAGTTAGAGATATCAGAGTCACAGTATCTGCCAGAAAAGCAGAGGTGAGTGGAACTAAGAAATGACACGATTCTAGCATGATCCATGCATCATAAACTGCCATGTTATGTATTAGGTTGTATTGCATTAGACTTCACGATGATGATGCATTGCATAAGATGTTGTTTATGTGGATGAATGTTGGATGATCCTTCGCCCTTGACAGAGAGCAGATACAGAGTTATGGCATGAGATAGCCATACCAGGTCGCCCCTGGATAGTCCAGGTCGCTCCTGGTACTATGAGTGAGACAGCTGGGCTGTCAAATCAGAGTTAAGTGTAGACCAGGTGAGACCTCGTCTCCTTGGCACAGTTAGTCATGTTATGATATCAGAGAGATCAGTGTAGACCAGGTGATGACATCGTCTCCTTGGCACAGTTGGATTATAACATGTAGTTGAGGGCTATCGGTGACAAATTCATCCTTGAGCTGATATGTTTGTGATGTGATGCATTTCATGAAAGCATGTAATGAATGAACTGTTTTTATTGTTCCTCCTCACTGGGCTCTAGAGCTCATCCCACTCCCTTAACCCCAGTTTTGCAGGTTCTGAGATAGCTATGGGAAGTCAAAGTCAGCAAGAGAACAGAGGAAAGATATGCATGAATGGATGTTTGTAATAGAATAGTGGACATGATGTAATTAAAAGATTAGTTGTAATGTATTGATATGTACTATCATATACTGCATAGACGAGTGCTTTCCCTAGTGTCATTGCTATAGTGTGATGTATGATTAATCCCTTGTACATGAATCCTGTTTTACGTTTCTTGATGAGAAATGTGTGAGTTAGGCTTAATGTATAGCTTCGATGAGATACCAGTGGAATGTGTTACAGATTAAAAGGGTTTCATTCTCATGACCCACAGCAGATAGTAGTCCCTGGTATAGGCCCTGAGGGCCATTTCAGATTGACATATCTGAGTAGCAGCAGTTAAGCCTACAGAGTTTAACAGGATTGTTGAGTCTCTATGTATCATGTCTGGGATTTAGCAGGTACACAGAGAGTATAGTCGGCTTGCTACGGGTCCCGGCGGCCTTAAGCCGATCTGGATCCTAGTGCCAGTGATGGTTCGGACCGTTACTGAGGGGTACCGGTTTTCGGGTCGTTACAGATTGGTATCAGAGCTTAGGGCCTCAAGAGTACGGTGTGTTGAGATATCCCACATCGGAAAGAGGTGTTGTCTTGTATAGGAAGGGAAGCACAATAAGTTAAAATCATGTCCACTAGGATAGGATGTGGAGTCCTGTCTTGCATGCTGATGTGGAATGCCATGATGAGTTGCATGTGCATTATTGATATGTTCTATCTGTGTTGTGGATTCATGTATTCTCATAGGGATCATTTGTTGATATGTTTGTGTGATGTTGTGCTTTACAGAGGCAGGATGAGAGGAACTCGTCGATCTGTTAGATTGACAGGAGCTCCGCCGGAGAATGAGGACATGGATGCTCATCTCCCCGTTCTGCAAAGGGCAACATCAGATAGTATAGGCAGAGAAGGTACATCAAGGGACCCTAGAAGGTCTGTTGATGAGAGTGGAAGGGGAGTCGTTCAGAGTGGTATGTCCGGGTTTATGAGGGAAATAGAGGAGGATGAACAGAGTAGAGATGGTAGCTTTGGCAGGAGTAGGTTGGGAGGAGATATGGGTGAGTCCCAAGGAGGCACTCAGGCCTCGAGATTTGTTCCACCTCAGTATCCACCCTACCAGTGGGGGGCAGAGTATCCGATGAGAGGTACATCAGAGTTTCCTAGGTATAACCCATATCCCACCTTTATGCCCTATCCTTCCTTTTACCCGCCATATCCACCGTCATATCCACAGTATCCCATGTTTCCACCCTTCTTTTGTTACCCAGGGTCAGTAAACCCTAACCCGGGGCATGTTGCATCTCCTCCACCATCAGGAGAACCAGTAGCCCCAATTGTCCAAACACCTAAGCCTAGTTCACCTGGGGAAAGTATGGTGCAGATGATAGACTATTTGAGGTTGGATGTTCCCAAATTTGAGACAGGCGATGACCCTGTTGAGTATCTTAGAATGGTCAAGATGATAACTGATGAGTTGGGAGCCAGTGAGAGTAGAGCCATTCAGATGGCAGGGAGCACATTGAATTGTGCGAAGGCAAGGGCATGGTTCACCCAGTATGTGGACCCGAGGGTAGAAAGCTTATCCTGGGAACAGTTTGCTATAGAGTTTGCAGGATGGGCTTGTTCAGATAGCTCAAGGGAGCATAAACAGAGTGACTGTGAGCAGCCAGGGCAGACAGAAAACATGAGTGTAGAAAATGACCCAGAGAATAGTGATCGTTTCCCTTTGGGTGAGGCTGCTGTAAGGAATAAAAAGAAAGTGAGAGGCCTAAAAGGGTCAAAGAAAAGAGAGTTCTGGAATAGGGTAAAGTTTGGCATGGGTTTTTGCGAGGGTGCGAGTTCTGGTTGGGATAGCGCTAGATGTGCGAAGTGCGGTAGGAGGCACAAAGGAGTCTGTCGGGCTGGGACAACAGCATGTTTCAGGTGCGGACAGGAGGGGCACATGGCACGAGAGTGTCCCATTATGACCGTATCCGCACAGTTCTCGCAGACACCCTCAGATAATAAAAGTCCACCAGAAGCTCCAACCTCAGTACAGGGCAGAGGGAGAGAAAGAGGGGTAGTCCCTTCGTCAGGAGGTTCCTTAAGTGGAAGTCCGTTAGTTCCGGCTCGGATTTTCACCCAGGATCAGCCAAAGATAGACACACGGAACACAGTGGTGCCAGGTAAACTCACTTGAGGGTGTTCTGATGTGTATAGAATATCAGTTGATGTGAAAATAGTCAAGTGTCATGTGCAGAGACAAAAGTTCAGAGACGAGTGAGTCGTGAAAGATTAGTGAGCCAGGAAAAAGCTCGAGAGCTATAGCCGTGGATTTGAAATCCAGATAGAGAGAGAGTGATCTCTCATCTCTGAGTGTAGCAAGTAAAGAAATAAGGTAGAGAATAGCGTAAGAAAGTGAAGAGGAAGAAAAAGAAGAAAAGTAAGTAAGAGAAAAGTAAGCAAAGAAAAGAGGAAATGAGATAAGCTAGAGCAGAGAAAGAATAGAATAGACGAAAGGTACGAAAGTTTAGAAAGAGATTGCAGTTTAGTCTGGGATTAGATGGCGAGTGAGCTCTAGTTCAGATTAGTCTGGATCACGTGAGGCGTGGAGTGTACACGAAAGTAGTCTGTTGGTATGGGACTACGGCATGTATAGATGCGAGCAGAAAGGACTCCTCTTGTGTGAGTGTCCTACTGCGGCCCTGATTGGCACAGTCCCAGCAGATGACTTCTAGTACTGTAACTCCGCCTGTAGCTCTAGCCATATGTCAGGACAGCGATTGAGGCAGGAGGAGAGAGTTCTCCTTTTCTTTGGTCGGTTCCCGAGGGAAGATTCGTTAGCTTTCGTTTGGATCTTCATCCTGACTCAGTAGGAGGCTAACACATCGAACCCGGTGACGTCAGATACGTTCACTTGCGGGTGTTCCGATGTGTAGGTTATAGTGGACCCTGATGTTTCTTTCCCTGTGGGTTGAAAGCCATAGATAGAGGAGGGGTTGATAACTTCTGGGCTTAGAGTGTTCTCTTTGGGTTGGTAGACCCGAGTGTGATCCATCTGTGGCAGAGTCAGTCTGTCGGTTCAGTTTAGAGTTTGATCAGAGTAGTAGATGCCTTCCAGCTGACCTTATGGTTCTAGGGGTGACTGGTGATGTCAACCTAGGGCGGATTGGCTAGCTACTCGAGGTACTACCTGAGTCTGCACAGACAAGGTAGAACTTCAGAGTCCAGAGGCTAGGATGGATCAGAGTTAGTCCTTAGAGGGGACAGTATAGCATACCCAAAAGTTTGATATCAGCCCTACAGACTCGTGACTTCGTTAGGCAGGGTAATCAGGGGTTTTCTTGCTATTGTTTAAGAGCAGAATAGCCAGGTCAGGGAACCAGCCTCAGTACGCATAGATAGAAAAAGAGAAAGAAAGGTATATGTGTTATCCCAGACAAGTTAGCAGGATTACCAATAGAGTCTGGACGTTAAGGGAGGATGGAGACTAGACTCATCTTCACTTCTTCCTACGAAAAGTTACGAAAAGTTGAAAAAGTTATAAAAATGAGAAAAGCAGTTGCATAAGTGAGCAGATCATAGAGCAGTGTGAACTTGGTAGCGAAGGATTCTATCCGACTTAGTACTACACACCCTGGAATGTACCAGTGTCGGTGTAAGAACGGAAGGAGGAAACCTTGAGACGTTGTCATAACTGTGAGTTGTACAAGGTCACTACCAAGGACAGGTAGTCCCACGCAGGCTTAATGATCTGTGGAGACAGCTAGTAAGAGCTGATTATTCTCCACGATGGATCTAAGAGGAGGGACCTAGATGCGGAGAACAAGAGAGTAAGTTCAAAAAAAAAAAAAAAAAACAAACAAAACAACAACAACAAAACAAAAGAGCCAATATAGGAACGAAGAAAAAAAAAAAAGCAGGCAAAGATCAGAGTGGCGCAGCAAAAGCGTAGAATAGTTCAGAAACAGAGAGAAGGATAAGAGAACACGGCAGAGAGGCCAAGTTCTGTACTATAAGTTCGACTTCAGGGCATGTCTGTATGACTTGTGAAGTGTCACCATACGATTTCTATAGTAAGTAGAGAGTTGAAGCTAGGCATCTAGCATTTCCTTAGCATTATTGCTCCTCTGATATGACTACAAAGAAGCAAAGGTCCAGAGTAGTGTGAATAGAACTGAGAAAAGGTATAAAGAAAGGAAAGGCAGTAGATAGCAAAGAGAAATCACATAGACTGGGTACAGACAGGAGTGATCAGTAATCAGGTAGAGTGTGGACACAGATTAAGCAGTTAAGAATCAGCAGAGGCAGAAAGTATAGCCAACCCGGGAGTTTTACTCCAGGGGTATCTGTGTCTCTTCTTAGAGAATTGCTTGTTTACCTGTATGTGTACTAGTGTTGATTTTAACATTCGAGGACGAATGTTTTTTTAAGGGGGGAAGAATGTAATACCCGGCAGATTCAGACATCGGAATTTCTACCGTCCGGTGGAATTGGAGGATGTCAGAGGTCTTTGGACGGGTAAGAGAAAGTTGTCTACCATAGTTGCAAGTGGTTTAAAGGTTTAGCGTAGAAAACGAGTTGAGTTTCGTGGAGAATTGGCCAAAGGAGTTTCTGTCATGTTCGGCCCCCGAAGGTTAAGTTCGGCTCCGAAAGTGCCCAATGTTCGGCCCCCGAAGGTTATGTTCGGCCCCCGAAAGTTGCATGGTTTTGCATGCAGTTTCGGCAGCCGAAGCTGAGGTGGTCGGTTAGTTGTGCATGCTCCTCAGTCCGTGGTTTGGCCAGGTGTTCACCTCCAGATCATGACCAGAGGTTAGGCCACGTCTCCCTTGACTCATCTGCAAGCTTTTTATCAGCTTATGCAGAGGGTTGGTTGTGTCTAAGTAGTTTGAAAGGTTTTGAGAAAAAAGAAAAGTGTTGGAGGTGTGGTGAAGGTGACGTCGTGGTGGCCATAGTTCAGTGGTTAGGTTGTCCCCGCATCTGGTGACAAGAGGTAAGGAAAAGCTTTTAACTTGTTTTCAGGGTTTATGAACAGCTTGTAAAGAGGTTAAGGGTAGAGTTGTTGATATAGGTGTTAGGTATAGTTTTACTGTGTTAATGGTGAAAGCATGATTATGTGTTGTGTTAGTTGTTTTGTTGGGGTTAATAGGTAGTTTGGGACCCCTTTGTGCATATATCAGAGTATATGTGAGTGAAGACGCTGAGTTATGCATGTTAGAGTGTGTTGGAGACGTTGTGCATGAGAGGAAGCAAGGTTCTGCCTTCTGGAGAACCCAGCTTCGGCCGCCGAAGTGAAGATTCGGCCGCCGAACCCCTTGTGGAGGTAGTTTCGGCTGCCTAAGGTTGCCTCCGAAAGAATGGACTTTCGGATCTGTCATGCACATTCGGCCGCCGAAGGTGCCGCCGAACATGCATGAGTTTCGGCTCTGGAGAGGACATTCGGCCGCCGAACCTGCTGCCGAATGTGTTCTGTCCAGCCTTCTTTTGCATGAGTTATGTGATTATGTTCAGAGGTTTAGAGGGGATTATGGGGAATTGTTTAAGAGTTATTCAAAGTATGTGTGCCACCTCATTCGAGTCCATTTGTGTAGGATTGGACCCGAGAGTTCGAGGAGGTCATCAGAGTTAGAGATATCAGAGTCACAGTATCTGCCAGAAAAGCAGAGGTGAGTGGAACTAAGAAATGACACGATTCTAGCATGATCCATGCATCATAAACTGCCATGTTATGTATTAGGTTGTATTGCATTAGACTTCACGATGATGATGCATTGCATAAGATGTTGTTTATGTGGATGAATGTTGGATGATCCTTCGCCCTTGACAGAGAGCAGATACAGAGTTATGGCATGAGATAGCCATACCAGGTCGCCCCTGGATAGTCCAGGTCGCTCCTGGTACTATGAGTGAGACAGCTGGGCTGTCAAATCAGAGTTAAGTGTAGACCAGGTGAGACCTCGTCTCCTTGGCACAGTTAGTCATGTTATGATATCAGAGAGATCAGTGTAGACCAGGTGATGACATCGTCTCCTTGGCACAGTTGGATTATAACATGTAGTTGAGGGCTATCGGTGACAAATTCATCCTTGAGCTGATATGTTTGTGATGTGATGCATTTCATGAAAGCATGTAATGAATGAACTGTTTTTATTGTTCCTCCTCACTGGGCTCTAGAGCTCATCCCACTCCCTTAACCCCAGTTTTGTAGGTTCTGAGATAGCTATGGGAAGTCAAAGTCAGCAAGAGTACAGAGGAAAGATATGCATGAATGGATGTTTGTAATAGAATAGTGGACATGATGTAATTAAAAGATTAGTTGTAATGTATTGATATGTACTATCATATACTGGATAGACGAGTGCTTTCCCTAGTGTCATTGCTATAGTGTGATGTATGATTAATCCCTTGTACATGAATCCTGTTTTACGTTTCTTGATGAGAAATGTGTGAGTTAGGCTTAATGTATAGCTTCGATGAGATACCAGTGGAATGTGTTACAGATTAAAAGGGTTTCATTCTCATGACCCACAGCAGATAGTAGTCCCTGGTATAGGCCCTGAGGGCCATTTCAGATTGACATATCTGAGTAGCAGCAGTTAAGCCTACAGAGTTTAACAGGATTGTTGAGTCTCTATGTATCATGTCTGGGATTTAGCAGGTACACAGAGAGTATAGTCGGCTTGCTACGGGTCCCGGCGGCCTTAAGCCGATCTGGATCCTAGTGCCAGTGATGGTTCGGACCGTTACTGAGGGGTACCGGTTTTCGGGTCGTTACAATTCCCATCATGACACATACAATCCATATTGGGGAGACCATCCGAATTATGGCTATGCAAGGGACCAACAAGTACATACATTTGGAGGATTCTATGAACAGCCAAGACATGATCCCTACCATGACACATACAATTCAGGTTGGGGAGACCATCCAAACGACGGCTATGCTGGAGCTAACAATTACCAAAATTATCAAGGATATCAAGCCCAACCAGCACCTTGAGAAGATGATAGAGACAATAGCAATTTTTGTGCAAAGCCTCCAATAGCAGGTGAAACAATTCGCCACCTTATTAAATGCAAACATGTTAAGAAGAGAGGAAGAGTTTCAAGATGATGAGACAGATGATGAAAGCTCACAAGTACAAGAACAAGCTGCTGAAGAGAAACAACCAGAATACTGTTTGTCTAAACAAACTAGTCAAACAGAACTTGTTGATAGTTTAGATATTATTGATTGTTTGAGCAAAGATGTCTTGTATATAAATCAAGATGATATTCTGAACAATGGTCTTTGCAGGGAAGAGAGCCAAAAAGAGCCAGAACTGAAAGAAACTGGTTGTTGCATCCAACAGGTGGACTGCAGCCATGCGCAGAATGAACAGAAGCATATCGCACCACTTCAGTTTTGTGCGTAGATCAACCTTGCACAGACAAAGAGCATTCCAGGCACGCCTCTTCAGCTTGAATCGTAAGTCAATCATCCCTTCCAGTCAGATCTTGCGCAGAAGAAGCAAACTAAAACCAATTCAGCCATAGATCCAATGCAAACAGCCCATGCTCACAAGGAACAAATGGTATTCCAAGCACCTAAACCAAAGGACCATGCGGATCAATGCCTTCCCAAACCTCCGGATAAGGTAGAGTTTGTTTTGCCTGAAATCAGTACTAAATTGCAGCTAGCTATAGAGAAACATGAATTGGAGTTCAAAGTGCTGCCCAATCATCTTAAAAATGCAAACATAAGGGCTAGAGGCACACCTCATCTGAAAGAGGAGAAGCTAATCATGTTACTTCATGAGTACATGGAAGAAATAGAATGGTTCATGACCAAATCAAAAGGAGTGCTACACTTTCTACTCAATGCAGTTGGGACTCCTTTCCCTTCCCCAATTACTTGAGCCTTGATCAAGTGGATCGCACCATGCACACCACACCCAGGGGAGTACTCAGTTTTCTTTTGCATTTTAATATTTCCTATACATTGAGGACAATGCATGATTTAGGTGTGGGGGTGCATATCTTTGAATCTTTTCTTTTCCTTTCAGTTTTTGCGAATTTTTTTCTTTTTTTTTCTTTCAGATTTGCGATTTCTCTTTCTTTTCTTTCAGTTTATGCGATTTTTTTTCTTTCAGTTTTCTTTTAGTTTGTTTTTGTTTTTGCTTTCAATAACACACACAACCACAATCTTCTTCTTTTTGATTTGCTCTGCTCAAACTTATGAGCTATGTTGGATGAGCTTTCTTTCCATAACCCCATTGATGTAATGACTCTTTAAACTTGTGTTGAATCAATTGCAGTGAGTTATATTCATGTTTGAGAATTGCCTTTTGAATTGAATCTTTGAGCTTGCCATGGTGAAAAATGTATTGATGACACTCATTAGAGAGAATGAATTGAAATTTGTGTGAACGAACGTAACATGACTTGATTTAGCAATTGTGTTGATTTTCCCAATGCATTGATTAAAGAAATTCAGCAAAGGCTTAGACTTCATGAGCATAAATTTTAAATTGTTCCAATGGTCATTGACTATGAATAGAGCTAATAGCCACTTGGACAGGTGACCAACTGAGTAACTATGGGTGGGTATCACCAATATGTACATTCACATCAAAAGGTTGGTGACTTTTTCAAGCAAGATTAATGTGCAAAAGGCTGAATATAGTACTTCAAGGTAAGGGCAAATCACTCTGAAAGCTAGAAAAAGTTTTAACTGAACAGAACATGTGCATGTATAATCTCTCTCTTGAGTAAAACAAACCCTAGCCATGGTAAGTAAAGGGAAACAAGGAAAGAAGGTGAGTAATCTTCATGCATATATTCTTCACTGCAACAATTCAAAATAGGTGTCTTGAGTAAGAGCTTAAGTGGAAATACGGATCAAGTAGCAAAGAAAGCTTGTTTGACTAAATTTATTTACTTGAGGACAAGCAAAAGGCTAGGTGTGGGGGTATTTAATAGAGCATAAATTAGTCCATTTTATCATGATATTATTGATGATTATTTACATCATTTCTGCTTAATTTAGTGCTTTTGATATTATTTTGCAGAAAATGGTGTAAAAGGACATTTTGGAGAAAATCCCCCTAAAAACTGTCTTATTTGGAGCAAAAGAGTGCAAGCCTGCCAAGTTGAAACCAAGTCAATCTAAATAACGAAAGTGCTAAATAAGGAAAGTGGCAAATATGGAAAGGACATTTAGCCAAGGCAATTTGAAATTCAAATTTCAAATCTTTAAGTAGCCTTTTCTTTGTTCAAGAAACCAAGTCTCAAGTTGCCATAAACGAAGAGCCAAATAAGGAAAGTATTTTGAAATTTAAATCTCCAAGATTCATATTTAAATTTTGAATTTCAAGATTCAGCTTATTAAGGAAGCCAAATCCAAAGATCACATGTTTCCCACTTCATGCCATGCACATTCAAAATTCAAATTGCAAAAGGAGGCTCCACCTTCCTTAATTGTGCATGGGCAGCAAGGATGGTGTGAAGAGACTTCTTGGGCACCTTGGGCAGCATCTTGAAGACACTTGGGCAGAAAGCAAAGATCAAAGGTCCCACTCCTTGCACTTGAACACATGCCCCACGTTTTTCCCTTCTCACATGTGCATGGATGGCACATCTTGGACCAAGGGCATTTTAGGCAGCCTCTTGAAGTCTTTTGGGCAGCCTCTTGACACCTTGGGCAGCCTCTTCACTAATTAGGAAACAAGTATCATCTAGGGCAACATTTTTCAAGTATAAAAAGACACATAAGGAGCCTCCCCATGCTCTTTCAAGCCCCCCTTGGAGACACCTACGGGATTGCAAGTGGCCACATCTCTTCTTCTACATTTTTTCTTTTCTTTATTTTTTTGGTTTTTGTTTCTGCTAGGAGAGGCTGAAACCTTTTATTCTAGTTGAAAATTAGGTGATACTTTAGTTGTTATATGGATTGGGAGACTTGATCAAACATTGTTTAACTTTTGGTTGTTCAATATTTGTGCAATTTCATGCTTGATTTCAATATTACTTTGTTGTTTAGATCTACGTTGATTCTAGATTGCAAAGTAATAATATGTTAGTTTGGATGATTTACGTCCATAATTGCTTAGATTATTCAAACATAAGAACACTTGGTGTAAAAATTAAGGAAATTGTATGATCTAACGACATCTCATGCATTTGAGTAGTTAGGATTGGATCTCTCTATCTCTTCATGCAATTAACAATTGTTTTGATGCCTAAGGCCCAAGGACATTCCTTGGCAATTTGTTAATTAGTAATTAATTAGAGGACGTTCCCTAATTGGTTTAATCATAAGGAGAGACATGGTGGTGAGAAGCGTCTTCCATCTCCATAACTAATCTATTGAATCAATCAAAAGAAACTAAGTGTCAATGATCAATCCCAACAACTGAAGTGGATCCAATTCTTCAACTAGAGCTTTCTTATTATTTATTTCTCTTTTATTTTATTATTCGCTTATTTTATTACTTTCAGTAGTTGTTTAATTGAATCAATCTCAAAACCCCCCCATTTTACTTTCAGTTTAGTTGGTTTCAGATTTATCTTATTTCAATTTATTTGCTTTCAGTTTATTTCGCTTTCAGTTATTTGCTCTCAATTAATTCTCATTTTAGTTGTTCCCTTTCAGTTATTTGCTTTCAGTTAATTCTCGTTTCAGTTATTTCTCCTTCAGTTATTTGCTTTCAATTAGCTCTCGTTTCAGTTTATTTCTCTTTCAGTTTATTTTTGTTTTAGTTAATTCTCTTGGTCTTGATAAGAAAAATAGGTAAGTTCTCAATTCCCTGCGGATTCGATCCTTTCACCACTATCTATAGTTGTAAATTTGTTGATAACCAAAAAGGTTATTTTTGACCGGCTTCGACAATCGCGAGTCAACCATAAAACCAAAGATGCAGCATGTGAATTTTTTAGACAGAGATTTTGAGGATTCCGACTTAGATTTTCCTAGGCTTCATATGTATCTCTCGTATGAGAGAATCAGACTCTCTCATAGTTCAACAAAACTAATATCCATGCTTGCTCAAGCATGTATTAAACTCATTTTTATGTTTATGCTCGCTCGAGCATATTTCCAAATTCTGATGTTCATGCTCGCTTGTGAAACTTTTCAAATTCAAATATTCATGCATGCTTGAGCAAATTTTCAAATTCTAATATTCATGCTCACTTGAGCATACGTATAAATTCTTATGTTTATGCTCCCTTGAACGTGTTTTCAAATTTTGATGTCTATACTTACTCAAGCATATTTTTAAATTCAAGTATTCATGCTCCGTAACATTCCAAATTTTTGGATCATGAATAGTACTATTCTTAGACAGTGAATAATACCAGCTATAAGGAGGCCGATACTTTTTTTCTACTTGTGAATAGTATTATTTAAGAAATATAAAAATATTAAATTTAAAATTAATATAAGTTGATTCGGTATGTGAATATCCAAAAATAGACTACTTGTCCAAATCTCATTACTGAACTCTGCCCAGGTCTCTGAATATGCCTAGGTGGCCCTGTGTATTAAAATTCCCTCTGTCTCTTGCTAGTTGTCTAAGATGCAGAGGACTGTCCCTGATACTGGCTCTGCCCCCTCTTCTGCTACCCTTTGTACTACCCTTTCTACTTTTTACTTTGCTCTTCTTCTTTAATTTCTCTACTAAAATTGAAAGTTCCCTTATGTGCATAGCTGTGAGGTACATCCTGATATTAGCATGTAATCCTTCCTCAAAGCGTTTACATCTTTCTTCCTCTGTAGGAACTATTTCTGTAGCATACTTACTAAGTCTGACAAATTCTTGCTCATACTTAGTTACTGTAAGCCTGCCTTGTCTGACGTATAAAAACTCCCTCCTTCTTTCCTCCATATATAAGGCCCTAACATATTTCTTCTTAAACTTTGTCAAAAAGAATTTCCAAGTTTGCTGCTCTGATCAAACTGTATGTATTAATGTTGTCCACCATCTATAGGCTTCATCTTTTATTAGTGATATTGCACACATTAAACTCTTTACTGGTGAACACTGCAGTTGCTGTAAAACCCTTTCTGTACTTTTTAACTAGAATTCTGCAACTGAAGGATCATCTTCCTTTTTACCTCTAAAATCTGTAGCATCATACTTCCTGAGTTTTTCTATTGGAGGCCTAGATTGTGCCTAGGCTATAACAGGTGGAGGAACCTGGACTACTATAGGTGGTGGTGGTGGTGGTACCTCTGGCACATTTTGTGTAACCCTTATAAGCAACTCGGCTATTTGTTGAAACAATGCATCCTGCCTTGGTCCGCTAGCAGCAGCAGGTGGAGGAGCAGTAGCAGGTGCAGCTGCCTCTGAGAAAGCATGACTCTCAACCTCTTCATCAACATTTGAGGATAGTACTATAGACTCTGAAGAGAAACAACTTTATGCCAAGCTTAGTAAATGTGGGTTTTGGCTAATATATTATTTCTTGGGCACGTTGTGTCTGCTAAAGGAATCAAAGTATAAACAAAATCTACATGGTATGTTTTAAGGGTCTTTATGGTACAAAGTATGCCCTGTAGCTTCTCAACCAAGTTCAGGAAGGTAACCTAATTTTTTGTTGAACAATGATAGGTTTTGGTTCTCCATAAAAGGAGATATGTAGAAAGCCTATAAAATTTTAGTTTCAAAGCCTCAAAAATCATATTAGTATACCTTGCATTTAACTTAACTTAAGATGTCAGGCCAAAACCTTAAGTTTGCACAAACTCTTGACCTAAGTCAGGTAGTCAAGCAAGTCGTAAAAGGTGATGAGCTCAAACCACATTATGCATAGGACACTTTTTGGACCCTTGAAAAATCTTCAGCCTTCACCAAAATAGGAGGCAAATTGTAAACCCCTATTTTATACCTTATGCACATGCATATCTTAGGTAGTGAGGGCTCGATGATGAGAACTACACTCGGTTCCAACACTTGTGAAGTGAGTTAAAGGAATCTTATAATGATGTTTTACGCCATTAAAAATAAGAAATACTAAAATATAAAAATTGAAAAAGAGTGAAAATCAAGTGAGGTTGATGAATAAAAGTGTAGAAATTGGGAAAGGTTGTGGGCCATTCAGCCAAGACTTGATCCAAAGCCCTTTTGCACCATCCTATATCCCTCCTTAAAGCCCAAGGTCCAATTGGACCTTAGGATTAGTGGGCTAGATATGAAAGGAAGAGTGTTGGTGAATGGGCCATGTTTAATAATAAGCCCAATAAGCGCTAATGCAGCACGAGGACTATGGATATAGGAGATGCTGGGTTTATGATGTCGATGGTTACTTTAAATAAAACGTTGCTAAAGCTAAAAAGGAACACACTAAGGAGTTTGATATGATGAATGATAAATTTGAGAATCTTCAATCTACCTTAGAAAATCAAGTTTGGGTAATAGGGCTCTTCAACATTGAGGATTTTAACATCTAGAGACTACCAGAAAAGTTCTAAATGCCTGAAATGCCTAAGTTCGATGGCACTAGGGATCTAAAAGCCCATCTTATGTTGTAACTTATTGTTATTAAGACCAATAAGCTGAAGAAAGAATAAGTAACTAAGTTCTTTGCCTTGTCATTTAAAAGGCATCATCCTCATAGTACTATGGTATGGCGTTCGTTGTCTGCAAGGATTAAGAAGAGTTGATGAGGAGGTTCATCTAGAAAATAACTTTGGATGTCACCCTAAGAGATCTAAAATCCATAAAGCAAAAGCATAATGAGACTGTCTCTAAGTCCCTTTTAAAGTGGTGGAAGAAAGCCATAAAGATAAACAATCAACCTATGGAGAAGGACCAAGTCCGTCTAGTAGTAAAGAACCTATAGCTTGCTTATTATGATTATACAACCTACCATCTCCAATTTTTTGAGCAATTGTATGACGTAGGCATTACGATTGGAGCATGGGATGACTGATAAAGCCAGAAGTTACCAGTTGAAGAGAATAAGGCACCAACCTACCTTTAGACAAAGGAGCAAGAAAGTAATCGAAGTCCAAGCAATAAGGAGGAACCATAACACATTCTCTCAATTTAATAAGCCATTGTCCAAGGTATTTAGGAAGCTTAAAGCTTGAGGTATGCTATAATCCTTGGCACTTAGGCCACCACCAAATCCCTTGCTATCCAATTTCAACCCAAATCAGTTCTGCTAGTTCCATCAGCTAGCTGGGCATAATACTAATAACTGTTATAGATTGTGTTAGTGTATTTGCCCTAGACCATTATCTTGGACCTTTTGTATGTCATTTTGTTTATTAATAAAAAAGGTTTTATTATCATTATTATTTGTTTACATGTTACATAATAATAATTAACATCCTTTGTTACTTATTATTGTAATGATAATAATAAACAATGACTAGTATGATTATTGATTGATAATTATGAGATGATTATGTATATGTTGATATAAATCAATAATCATAGATATTTGTTAAAGAACAAAGTATTGGATGGACTCACATTGAGATCACTACATGGGTTATTGTCATAAGTGAATCTCAAGATAGTTATGTTTTAATCCTTTGACTTGAGATTGCCATAGTTTCCAATATAAGGACTGTTATATTTTGACATAACCAAACATTGTCTTTAATCGGATAATCATAAAGGTTAAGATTGAGCATAATAGAAATTATGTAGAGGATATTGAAAAATCAAGATAGAATTTATCCCTCTCTTTGAGAGAGATATCTTCTAGGCCCCTCGATAAGTGAGACTGAGAAATGTATGGCTGTGCTCAAATGATTTGATAATGTGATCAATATTATTTGGTTTTATAAGTCTACTTAGAGATCGAGAAATCATAAATTTGAACATTATAAGTTTGACATTGACCATGACTTATGTTCAAACTACATATCATATGACAAATGGATTAATATTTATTATGTTTATTAGGTTTTAGAGGCCGCTTATGATTTATAGTGTTGGACTGGGCCTATTGCCAATTAATGTGAGCCTATTGGGTCACACACAAAAGAACATAATTAATGTGCTATGTCATATTAATGGGCTAAAAGCCCGTTAGTATAATTAATAATAATATTAATAAAGATATTATTATTAATATTAATTATTTGTAATTACTATAAGATAATAGTATTTAAAAGATCTACAGTCTATCTTTAATGATTACAGATAAAAAGATCTTTTCGTTTTCTTTTGAATAACACTTATAACACAAGTATAATGGTATCTGCGATTGTGTGCCTATTACGATAATCATAACTCTTTTACGAAAAGAAGAGTGTGAAAATGAAAAATTGAGTAAAAATGAGTGAATAAAAAACACCTTCTTTGAGAACTTTACAAAAGCATGAGGAGGGTTTTTGTAATTGTTTTTCTGTGTTGTTGACTTGGAGCATATAGCTAATCCATCCATTCAGAGAGCTAGCACTCTAGACAGAAATGTTCGTGTGGATACCATTGAGGGTGTTCATTTTAGAAGCAGTACCATCAGTCCGAAATAGTTTATTTTCATCAAAGAAAAAATGTAAAGTTATAGTCCTGTTAGGATTCTCGAAATCTAAAAAGTTAGTTTCTTTATCTTTCCTTTCGAATTAAACGAAGCACTCGGATCCTGAAAGGGAAAATAGAGATCTTCCTTACAGATTGAGGCAATGAGATTTAGGATCTCATAAATGAGAAGAAGATAGTTGACATTGTGTGAAGACTAAATACAAGAACTAACTTGATGTCTAACCACAATGCTCCACCACCACCTGGCCAATACACGATCACCACCGTTGAAGGAGAACCTAGCCACATCCTATAATTAATCCAACTAGTCCACCTAAAATAGTGTAGCCTAATCCTAACCAGTGGATACTTTCAAAACATTGAGATCCTTTGTGAGTGCATTACAATATTTTTCAAAAGCCATGAGCAGCTCTCAAATTGATACATTTGCTTAAGTCCTTTTGACTTGCTTCAAAAGCCTATCCCCTTTTTAATCATACCTTTTTATCACCTTATCCTTTCCTTTTTCTTATTTTGAACTAGTCTGCATAGGCTAGTAAGACTTTCTACTTTGAATGACATGCTTAGTTGCGTTATCTCCCTCTTCACTAAAATCGAACTAGATCTCCATTTATATTTCATCATCATTGGAACTTCCCCAGATATGCTAATTATTGCTGCACTCTTGTTCATTGCTCAATCAAAACTCATTACCCACTTCTTGACTTCAATTAAAGCCTACTCTTCTTGTGGGAATGCAACTTCTACCTCTTCTATTTGTTCTATCAGGTTTCCTAATAGGAATTTTGCTACTACTTGTATGTATTTTTCTGAGTGGAATATAATAAATCAAATAATGATAATAGGATTAACCACTTATCTAGCTTTCCAACCAAGGCTAGCACTTTAAATAGCTAGCGTAGAGGATCCATTTGAGAGACTACTACTACTTAGTATAATTGGAAGTAGTATTGCAAGTCCTGAGGAAGTGGCAAAAGTTCTTCCAGTGCGAGATCAAGATTAGGTTGTCTTTAACAATTTTAACCTACCTGTAGAAGGGAAGAACCATAACTGAACACCTTTCAATATATTTGAGGTTAAGGTTTGAAAAGTGCTAGAAGTTATGATCAATGATGGATCAACCATCAATATCTGCCAGCTGAAAGTCTTGTCTAAGTTGGAGATTGACCCATCAGAATTATGTGGTTCTGATATGATTGTTCGTGCCTATGAAAACTTAAAGAGGGAGGTAGTTGGGGTCTTTAAAATTATTATAAATGTTAGACTGATAAAAATAGAAGTCAAGTTTATAGTTCTTAAATACTAATTTTGTTCTCTCTACTCCTCAGAAGGGTTTAGTTCCACCCATTAGGAGGGGTTCCTTTAAATCTCCATCAAAAGATAAAGATTTCATACAAGAATGTTGTAATGACCCGGAAACTGGACCGCTACCGACGCTAGGATTCAAATCAACTTAAGGTCGTCGAAATCCATAGCAAGCCTACTATACATCCTATGTACCTGATAAAATCCCATACATGATCATACATCATTACAAAAACTTAAACATAGGAAAAGGTAAGGATCTACACTTACCTCTTAAAGATCTAAGGTAGATGCGACCCAAGCTTGGAATTGAGGAGAAACGGTGTCCAAACTTTAAAATCTTGGATTTAAGCTCAAATCTTCAAAAGCAACAAAAATCATCAATGGGAGGGCAAGAACTCACCTTTGCCCGAAAATGAAGAGAGAAACTCTCCCATTTTCGGATTGGAGGCCTCTTACAGATGGCTGGCCAGACCACCTTCGGGGGCTGAAAGGAGAGCTCCCGCGGCAGCACCATGTTCAGCGGCCGAACTTGGTTTTTTCCCCCATAGCATTTTTCTTTCTTTTAAAATTCTTTAACACAAAAATCAACAGTAAAACCATGAAATTCATTTTGTGAAAAACTTATTTTACCCTTCTAAGAGGTTCTGACATCCGAGATTTCAGATTCCAACGGGGATTCCGTCGGAATGTTGGAATTTCGACGCCAGAGTTCAGCCAGGTATTACATTCTCCCTCCCTTAAGAACGTTCGTCCCCAAATGTTCAACATAGCAAACATAACGTTAAGGACACATATAAAAACATAAAACAATTACTTTAAAATAGATAAGGGTATTGCTGGAGCATGGACTCCCGGGTCTCCTAGGTGCACTCTTCCATGTTGTGGTGATTCCAAAGGACTTTCAGCATCGCAATTTCCTTGTTCCTCAACTTTCTGATTTGAATGTCTACAATCTGCACTGGCTGCTCAACATAGGTGAGATCTCCTAGGATCTCTACATCAGGTTCATTAAGAACCTTGCCCGAATCTGACATGAACTTTCGTAACATGGAAACATGGAAAACCGGATGGATTCTCTCCATAGAAGCAGGTAAATCTAACTTGTAAGATACATTCCCAATATATTGCAAGATTTTGAAGGGTCCAATGTACCTTGGAGCTAGTTTACCCTTTTTCCCAAAGCGAATCACCCCTTTCATAGGAGACACCTTGAGCAACACCATATCTCTCTCCTGGAACACAACATGTTTCCTGTGGACATCTGCATAGCTCTTCTGCCGACTCACAATAGTTCTGATCCTCTTTCTAATGATAGGCACTACTCTGCTGGTGATTTCAACTAACTCTGGCCCTGCCAAAGCCTTTTCTCCTACTTCTTCCCAGCAAACGGGTGACCTGCACTTCCTCCCATATAGAGCTTCATAAGGAGCCATCCCAATGCTAGCATGGTAACTGTTATTGTAGGCAAACTCCACCAATGGTAGATGTTGCCTCCAAGAACCGCCAAAATCTAGCACACACATTCTTGACATATCTTCTATCATTTGGATAGTCCTCTCTGACTGTCCGTCAGTCTGTGGATGAAAGGCAGTGCTAAAGTCCAATCTCGTGCCCATCGTATTTTTTAGACTCTGCCAAAACCTGAAGGTAAACTGGGGTCCCCTATCTGACACTATTGATACTGGAGCCCTATGTAGCCTAACAATCTCCTCTACATACACCTGCGCCAATTTTTCCACAGAATAGCCACTCCTGACAGGAATGAAGTGAGCAGATTTGGTCAATCTGTCCACTATTACCCATATAGAGTCTAATCTGTTGGACGTTGCTGGTAATTCCACCACGAAATCCATTGCCACATTTTCCCATTTCCACTATGGAATCGGTAGTGGGTTGAGCATCCTAGCTGGCTTCTGATGTTCCAGCTTCACCCTCTGACATATTTCACAAGTGGACACAAACTGCACCACTTCCCTCTTCATAGCTGGCCACCAATAAACTTTCTTCAGATCCTGATACATTTTGGTGGCCTCAAGATGAACACTGTACCTAGCATTATGAGCTTCTCTCATAATGTCTCCCTTTAAGCTTACGTCATCTGGTACACATAATCTGTTTCCGTACCGAAGGATCCCTTTGTTGTCGAATCTAAACTCACCGTTCTTGCCTGTCTGAATAGTTCTCGCTATCTTCACCAACTTGGGGTCCTTATGCTGTTTCTGTGCCACTTGTTCCAGAAACACAGGTGTCACTCTCATCTGAGCTACTAGTGCACTTGTACCAGACAACTCCAGCTGTAAACCTTCATTAATGAGCCTGTAAAATTCTCTCACCACCGGTCTTCTCTCTGCTGTAATATGGGATAAACTGCCAAGTGATTTCCGGCTGAGAGCATCTGCTACTACATTTGCCTTACCCGAATGATACTGGATCTTACAATCATAATCACTAAGCAGCTTTATCCATATTCTCTACCTCAGATTCAACTCCTTTTGACTCAAGATGTATTGCAAACTTTTATGATCTGTAAAGATCTCACATTTTATCCCATACAGGTAATGCCTCCACATCTTGAGTGCAAAAATCACAGCTGCCATCTCTAAATCGTCTGTAGGATAATTCAACTAGTGATTCTTCAACTGTCTAGAAGCATAAGCAATTACCCTCTCATTCTGCATTAGTACACAAACTAGTCCCACTCGGGATGCATCACAAAATACTATGAAATCCTCATTACTCGTAGGTAGAGCTAACACCGGTGATGATGTTAGTCTCCTCTTTATTTCTTCAAAACTTTTTTCACACTGTTTTGACCAAACAAACCTTTGATTCTTTTTGGTCAATCTAGTCATAGGAGCAGCAATTTTTTAGAAGTCCTGGACAAACCTCCTGTAGTAACCTGTCAAACCCAAAAAGCTCTTAATCTCTGTCACTGTAGTGGGTCTGGACTAGTTAGCTACAGTTTCTACTTTCTTAGCATCCACCTTAATTCCCTTTTCTGACACCACATGCCCCAAGAAAGAGATACTCCTTAACAAGAACTCACATTTAGAGAACTTGGCATACAAGCCGTGTTCTCTCAAGGTCTGCAACACAATCCTCAGATGATGGGCATGCTCCTCTGCGTTTCTGGAATACACCAAAATATCATCAATAAAAACAATAACAAAGTGATCTAGAAACTGACTAAAAACTCTGTTCATGAGATCCATGAATGCTGCAGGGGCATTGGTTAACCTGAACGGCATCACTAGGAACTCATAGTGCCCATATCTGGTCCTGAAGGCTGTCTTGGGTACATCTTCCTCTATGATCCTCAACTGGTGGTACCTGGATCTCAAATCTATCTTGGAGAAACATCCAGCTCATGCTAGCTGGTTGAATAGATCATCAATCCTGGGTAGCGGATACCTGTTCTTAGTAGTAACCTTGTTCAACTGTCTGTAGTTGATACAAAGTCTTAAGGATCCATCCTTCTTTTTCACAAACAAAACTGGAGGACCCGAAGGTGAGGTACTAGGTCAGATGAAACCCTTATCTACCAACTCTTGCAACTGCTCTTTCAACTCCTTTAACTCTGCAGGTGCCATCCTGTAGGGAGGAATAGAGATGGGTCTGATTCCAGGCATTACTTCAATTTCCAACTCTATCTCCCTAACAGGTGGTAAACCTGGTAGCTTGTCCGGAAAAACATCAAGAAATTCTCTGACTACGGGCACTGAAGCTGGTTCCCTAACCTGACTGTTAAGCTCTCTAACATGAGCAAGAAACCCCTGACAACTCCTCCTAAGCAACCTATGAGCCTGTAAGGCCGATATCAAACCTCTAGGCATCCCTATCTTGTCTCCTCTGAAGACAACCTCTGATGCATCTTGTTCTCTGAACCTGACTACCTTGTCTCTGCAGTCCAAGGTAGCACCATGAGTAGAGAGCCAATCCATTCCTAGAATGACATCAAAATCGATCAAATCTAGAACTACAAGGTCAGCTAGAAGGCACCTACCCTTAACAAAAACTGGACTGAACAGGCAGACTGACTCTGCCACAGATGGATCACACTTGGGAGGACACTCTAACCCAGAAGCTATCAAACCCAAACTCTCTACGGCTCTCGGAGAAACAAAAGAATGAGAGGCACTAAGGTCCATAAGAGCATACACATCAGAACACCCAATAGTGAGTTTACCTGACACCATCGTGTTCAATGTGTTAGCCTCCTACTATATCATGGTGAAGATCCATGTTGGAGCTGAAGGACCTTCCTCGTGGGAACCTACTGAAGAAGAGGCTGTGTCTCTCCCTCGACCTCGCCCTCTACCTTGAGATGTGGCGAAAGCTGCTGGCTGAGCTAAACTGCCAGAAGCTGTCTGCTGGGACTGTGCCATAATAGCTGCATTGGGACACTCACGTGCCATGTGCCCCTCGTGTCCACAACTGAAACATGCTGTAGTCCCAAACCGAAAGACCCCTTTGTGTGGCTTACTGCACCTCATACATCCGGAGCTATCCGAACCAGAGCTTGAACCACCGCCCATTCCCAGACCATACTTCATTCTGTTCCAGAACTTGTTCTACTTGGACTTAGATTTGTTCCACTTTTTACTTCCTATAGCGGCTGTGTTTAGAGAGGAGAGATCAAACTTTCCTGTACCAGGGGTTTTGGAACCCGAGGACTGTGCCACCTATTGCTTAATTGTCCCCTGGATGATGGCACTAGCCTCCATTTTTCGAGCTGCATCCACAATAGTGTGGAAACTCTCCCTCTCTGCTGCTAAGATCAAGGAGGAATACTGATAGAGCATATTTTAGTCCATTTTATCATTATGTTCAAACGAAGGCTCCACCTAAAAAGGAAAGACTGGACAGAAGATCTTTCCCTTCTGCACATTCATGACCGCGCGCCCAACTTCCTTCTGAAACACCATCCGCGCGCCTCTTGCCTTCTGAAGAGCTTGCAACGCGATTCTTTCCTTTTCAGACACAACTTGGGTAGCAAGCACCTCTTCGGCAGCAAGGGCAGCATGTAAGGACCTAGGGCAACACTTTAAACTATAAAAAGACACATAAGGAGCCTCCCAACAGCTTTTTCCATACCACTTTGGACACACCTACGGGATTGCAAGTGATACCATCTCTTCTTCTTCCTTTCTTTATTTTTTGATTTTTGGTTCAGCTATGAGTGGCTGAAACCTTTTATTCTAGTTGAAGATTGGTTGAAACTAAAGTTGTTTTATGGATTGTGAGATCTGAACACACATTGTTTGTCTTTTGGTTATTCAATATTCATACAATTCATGCTTGATTCTATTATTGCTTTGTTATTTTGATCAAATTGGCCACTTGATTATTGATTGCAAGGTAATATATTGTTAGTTTAGATAATTTTAAGTCCGTAATTGCTTGGATTATTCAAACATAAGAACACTTGGTGTAACAACTAAGGAATTGTATGATCTAGCAACATCTCATGCGTTTGAGTAGTTAGGATTGGATCTCTCTCTTTCTTCATGCAATTAACAATTGTTTGATGCCTAAGGCCCAAGGACGTTCCTTGGCAATTTGTTAATTAGTAATTAATTAGAGGACGTTCCCTAATTGGTTTAATCATAAGGAGAGACATGGTGGTGAGAAGCATTTTCCATCTCCATAACTAATCTATTGAATCAATCAAAAGAACAAAAGTTTCAATGATCAATCCCAACAACTAAAGTGGATCCAATTCTTCAACTATGTAACAGCCCGCATCTCCGGACCGCCACCGGCGCTAGGGTCTAGATCGGCTTAAGGCCGCCGGGACCCGTAGCAAGCCACTAGACATGCTAAACTTCTTGTCTAATCCCATACATGATCAAACTTTTCTTGAAAACTTAAGCTTTTGTTTCAGAAAAACCTTTAAACTTGTTTTCCTTACCTCCGCTTGACCTATGCATGAAAACATAGAACCTCATACCAGATGGGTCATCAAGCTGCTTTAAAACCATGTCTGCTTTGGGTCAAGGGATTGAAACCCTTTCTTCCCTCACGGGCCATTCAAATCTCATAACATTAAAACATTTCACATCATGAAAAACCTTTAACTCTTTAACATCAAGACATTTTCTTAAGATCATGTAAACCAAGGGATCAACCAACTCTAGGGTCAAGCACAACTCTATACATCACATGACATACTTTACTCCTCATCCTCTAGCTTTTCATTAACTCTTTACATACATCATCATGTCATATCCTTTATGTACATCATGTCCACTACTATACTATTCAAGCATACAAAACATAACATCTCTTTATATCCAGCTTACTAAACATATACATGCTTTTTCCTTTACATAAACTAAGCTATACTATTACATCAAAACACGACAACCCATGCTTAAACTCTGCTTTCCCCATAGCTTACTCTGACTTACTCTGGCTTAACCTAGCTCTGGCCCTGCAAAACTGGGGTTAAGGGAAAGGGATGAGCTACAAGAGCCCAGTGAGTAGAAACAGATAAAACAGTTCATTCATTCATTATATGCTTTCATGATATGTGTCACAGCACAAACATTTCACATCTCGGATTAGACATGACCTCAAAACTCCCTCTGTCGGTGCCCGACTCCTCCTATGGAGCTCACACAGGACTTTCACTGCCATTGACAGATTATGGGCTATTGATGTCGCCTTGGTCCAATCCCCACTATCAGTAATTAATGCAATGCACCATAGTCGTGATTCTAATGCAATCACCCTAGTACATAACATGGCATCCATGATGCATGAACTATGCTAAAGCATTCCATTTTTCAGTATAAAAGATTAAGTTTAGTTCTACTCACCTGAAGCCACTGCTCAGCTAACTCTACTGGGCCAACTAGCACTGAAGCTAGACACCTCGATGTCTCAGGTCCGATCCTACACAGATGGACTCACATGAGGTACCAAACAACTCTAACATAGACATAAACGTCTCCCCAAAAACCCCCTAAAACATCCTCAAATCATGCATAGAACATACTCAAGAAAAGGCTAGACAGGGCATTTTCGGCGGCACCTTCAGCGGCCGAACCCTTCCTCCAGAGACGAAACTCGGGCACCTTCGGCGGCCGAAAGTCCCACTCCAGAGACGAAAGTCAGGCACTTTCGGCGGCCGAACATTACCTTTGGCGGCCGAAAGTCTGCTTTCAAGCCAACACTCAACTTTCGGGGGCAAGGTTAGGCGGCCAATCCCTACATCCTCAGGCAGGTTCGGCGGCCGAAATTACCTTCGGCGGCCGAAATTACCTTCGGCGGCCGAACCTGAGTTCATCAGAACTCAGCCTCTCGAGCATACCAGCCTCCCAACCCCCCAAAACCAACCTCAACCTCACATACTCTCTCCCAAACATGCATACACACTCCCACAAGCATAAAGGAGCAAAGAAACTAGCTTAAACCTACCAACACAACTCCACATAACATACATTGGGCATAAACCCACAAAAGCCTAAACATGCATAACTACCCATACATAAACATTAAAACTTCATAAAACTTATTTAAAACTTCATTAAACCATAAGGGAAAACCAAGATCTACACTTACCTCTTGAACATCGAGGGTTGGTGCAATCCTTAACTCGGAGGTGTGGAGGATCCAAGCTCCAAAAGCCTCCAAGCTCCCAAAACTTGATTTAAGCTTAAAACTCTTCAAAACAAACGTAAAACTCATGAAAACTTGAGGGATGGGTAGAGAAAGCATGAAAACGACCAAAGGAAGGCAAAAACTCACCTGAGCTCGGGAATGGGGAGAAAACTCGCCCATTTCCGATTTGAGGGCCCTTTATAGGTGGCCTGGTCAAAGACCTTCGGCAGCCTAACTGTAACGACCCGGAAACCGGTAGCCCTCTGTAACGGCCCGAACCATCACTGGCACTAGGATCCAGATCGGCTGAAGGCCGCCGGGACCCGTAGCAAGCCGACTATACTCTCTGTGTACCTGATAAATCCCATACATGATACAAAGATACTCAACAATCCTGTAAAACTCTGTAGGCTTAACTACTGCTACTCAGATATATCAATCTGAAATGGCCCTTAGGGCGTATACCAGGGACTACTATCTGCTGTGGATCAAGGGATTGAAACCCTTTTACTCTGTAACACAATCCACTGGTATCACGTCAAAGCCATACATTAAGCCTAACTCACACATTTCTCATCAAGAAACGTAAAACAGGATTCATGTACAAGGGATTAATCATACATCACACTATAGCAATGATACTAGGAAAAGCACAAGTCTATCCAGTATACGACAGTACATATCTATACATTACATTACATTACAACTACTCTTTTAATTACATCATGTCCACTACGCTATTACAACATACATTCAAGCACAACTTTCCTCTGTACTCTTGCTGACTTTGACTTCCCATAGCTATCTCAGAACCTGCAAAACTGGGGTTAAGGGAGTGGGATGAGCTCTATAGCCCAGTGAGGAGGAACAGTAAAACAGTTCATTAATTACATGTTATCATGAAATGCATCACATCACAAACATATCATCTCAAGGATGAACTTGTCACCAATAGCCCTCAACTACATGTGATAATCTGACCAACTGTGCCAGGGAGACGATGTCATCACCTGGTCTACTCTTATCTCTGCTCTGATATCATAACATGACCAACTGTGCCAGGGAGACGATGTCATCACCTGGTCTACTCTTAACTCTGATTTGACAGCCCAGCTGTCTCATTCATAGTACCAGGAGCGACCTGGACTATCCAGGGGCGACCTGGTATGGCTATCTCATGCCATAACTCTGTATCTGCTCTCTGTCAAGGGCTAAGGATCATCCAACATTCATCCACAGGAACAACAACATATGCAATGCATCATATTCGTGAATTCTAATGCAACACAACCTAATACATCACATGGCAGTTTATGATGCATGGATCATGCTAGAATCGTGTCATTTCTCAAAATAAAATATTCAGTTTAGTTCCACTCACCTCTAGCCAATGCTGGCTAACTCTGGGCCAACTCTAACTCTGGAGCCTCCTCGGTTCCTCGGTCCAATCCTACACAGATGGACATAAATGAGGTACCAAACATACGCTAACATAACTAGGAACATCTCTCCAAAAACCCTCTAAAACATCACAAAACATGCATGCAAAACAAGCAAAGGAAGGCTGGACAGGGCACCTTCGGCAGCACCTTCGGCGGCCGAATGTCTCCTCCAGAGACGAAAGTCAGGCATGTTCGGCGGCCTAACTTGGACTTTCGGGGGCCGAACCTGAGTTTAGCCAGAACTCAGTTTCGTGCACAAGGACGCCTGCCAGTCCCTCCATCACCTGTTCAGACCTCAACACATGCATTTAACCCTTCTAAAACATGCATAAACACTTCAACAAGCCTAAGGGAGCTTCAAATAACTTTAAACTCCAACAAACAAGCTCACAAGACACACATCAAACATAAAGGATTCATAAACCCTATGATGCACATCTCATGCAAACTCATGCCTAGCTCCCTTTTCCCTTTACAACACTCATAAAAACATCAGAAGAACCATGGATCAACACTTACCTCTTGAAGAACAAAGGTTGAGATGATCCAAACTCAAAGATATGGAGAAACCAAGCTTCAAAAGCTTCAAACTCCAAAACCTTGTTTCAAGCTCACAACTCTTCAAAACAAGGGTAAAACTCATAAAAACCATGAAAGATTTGAAGAAAAACCATGAAAATACTTTAAGGAGATCAAGACCTCACCTAGGTCAGAAGGAGAGAAGAAACCTCCTCCTTTTTCTGCCACTCGGTGCACTTATAGATGAGCAACCGCCTCAGGTTCGGCTGCCGAATCGCATGCAAAACTATGCAACTTTCGGGGGCCGAACATAACCTTCGGGGGCCGAACATTGGGCACTTTAGGCGGCCGAACTTAACCTTAGGGGGCCGAACATGGCAAAATGCCTCCTTGGCCATATCTCTTCAAAACTCAATCCTTTTCTACGCTAAACCTTTAAAACACTTGCACATATTTTAGAAAACCTTCTCTTACCCTTCCAGAGACCTCTGACATCCTCGAACTCCCCCGGACGGTAGGAATTCCGATGTCTGAATCTAGCCGGGTATTACATTCTTCCCTCCTTTAAAAACATTCGTCCTCGAATGTTAAAACAACAACAAGAAACATACAGGGAAACAGGAAGAAAGCCTACCATCGGTCTCTACGACGAGACACAGATACCCCTGGAGTAAAACTCCCGGGTTGGCTATACTGTCTGACTTTGCTGACCCTTCACTGCTTAAGCTGTGTCTACACTGAGTGTTTACCACTCTTGCTTGTACACAAACGACCTGACTCTTTCATATGACTACTAACTTTTCTTTTCTTTGCCTTTTCTCAGCTTATTCACACTCCTCTGGTTATACTAACATGTACTTCTGACTACGGATCTTCCTTTCTCTTTGATGCTTCTCGGCTTTATAACTCTACGGAAATGCTAGATGACTTGGCTATCACGTTCTCTCTCTCTACTTACTTTCAATGTTATATTGTGACACATCACAATGAAACAGACATGCCCTGAAATTGCACTCAGCTTACAGAACTTGACCTCTATGCCATGTTCTCTGAAAATCTACAACATTTCGTAGATATCGGGCATGCTTCTCTGTTTCTCTAAACTATTCTACGATTTTGCTGCGCACTCTGATCCTTGCCCGTCTTTATTCTTCTTTACTATACTGGCTTCTTCTCTTTTGATCCCTTTTTTAACTACACTGGACTATCTCTAGCGCTCTAGCTCTCTAGCTCTCTAGCTATCTGTTTCTGTAGGATAACTTGAAAAGCAACTTCTGACTGAGGGCAGCTAACATCTCATCTGCCTCACCTAGGACATACTGTCTTGTATACTCCGAGTCGCTGAGCAGTTTTACCCCTTACTTTTGGTTTAGACTCTTCACTATCATAAAGATCTCACCTCTATGCAACTGCTAAATTGCCTTTTCTCTAACTGACTTTGGCCATATAGTTCCCAACTCTTAGATCTATTATGGAAAACAACCAGCTGCTACTAGCTGGTCCTATAGATCCTCCATTCTGCATGGGAACACCTGTCCTTGGTAGTGATTTTGTGCAACTAGTCACAGTTGTGACAAAATCTCAAGGTTTCATCCTTCGTTTCTCACAACGATACTGGAACACTCCAGGGTGTAGTACTAAGTCGGATAGAAGCCTTTACTACCAAGTGCACATTGTTCTACTATCGCTCTTCAGTCTGTAACTGCTTTTCTAGCTCTTATAGGTTTCAACTCTTACATGCTACAGGTATCATTCCAAAGGAAAAGGTGAAGATACATCTAGTCTCAACTCCACTGGGTTTACTAATGGTAAACCTGCTAACTCGTCTGGAATAACATCTAACACTCTTTCTCTTTTCCTATCTATGAATACTGAGGCTGGTTCCCTGACCTGGCTATGCGCTCAAACAAGAGCAAGAAAACTCCTGACTAACTTCCCTAACGAATTTACGAGCCTGTAGGGTTGATATCAAACTGCTGGGTATGCTAAACTGTCCCCCTCTAAGGACTAACTCTGACCCATCCGAGCCTCTGACCTCTGAACTGTCCTACCTTGTCTTTGCAGACTTAGGTAGTACCTCAAGTAGCTAGCCAATCCGCCCTAGGTTGACATCATCAGTCACCCCTAGAACCATAAGGTCAGCTGGACGGCATCTACTACTCTCAACAAACTCTGAACTGAACCGACAGACTGACTCTGCCATAGATGGATCACACTCTTGGGCCCTCTGACCCAAAGAGAACACTCTAAGCCAGAAGTTATCAACCCCTCCTCTATTTATGGCTCTCACAACAACAGGGAAAGAAACATCAGGGTCCACTATAACCTACACATCTGAACACCCTCAAGTGAACGTATTTGACGTCACCGTGTTCAATGTGTTAACCGCCTACTAAATCAGGATGAAGATCCAAGCTAAAGCTAACGAATCTTCCTTCGGGAACCAACCAAAGAAAAGGAGAACTCTCTTCTCCTGCGTCAACCACTGTCCTGAAACATGGCTAGAGCAACAGGCTGAGTTACACTACTTGAAGTCATCTGCTGGGACTGTGCCAATCTGGGCCGCAGTAGGACGCTCACAAAATATGAGTCCTTTCTGCTCGCATCTATACATGCCGTAGTCCCATACCATCAGACTACTTTTGTGTAACCTCCACGCCTCACGGATCCAGAACTATCTGAACTAAAGCTCACTCGCCATCTAATCCCAGACTAAACTGAAATCTCTTTCTAACCTTTCTTACTTTACATTTAGTCTATTCTGTTCTTTCTCTGCTCTATCTTCTCTCATTTACTCTTTTCTTTCCTTACTTTTCTCTTACTTACTTTTATTCTTTTTCTTACTCTTCACTTTCTTCCGCTATTCTCTGCCTTCTTTCTTTACTTGAGGTCTACACTCAGAGATGAGAGATCACTCTCTCTCTACCTGGACTTCAAAGCCATACGGCTATAGCTCTCGAGCTTTTTCCTGGCTCACTAACATGTAGCGACTCACTCGTCTCTAAACCTTTATCTCTGACCTTTTGGCTCTGAACATCTAACTCTAGTACACTTTACTATTTTCACATCAACTGATATTCTATACACATTAGAACACTCAAAAGTGAGTTTACCTGGCACCACTGTGTTCCGTGTGTCTGTCCCTGGCTGATCCTGGGTGAAAATCCGAGCCGGAACTAACGGACGTCCACTGAAGGAACCTCCTGAAGAAGGGACTACCCCTCTTTCTCTACCTCTGCCCTGTACCGAGGCTGGAGCTTCTGGTGGCATTATATTGTCTGCGGATGTCTGTGGGAACTGTGCTGACATGACCGTAATGGGACACTCTCGTGCCATGTGCCCCTCCTGTCTGCACCTGAAACATGCTGTTGTCCCAGCCCGACATACACCTTTGTGCCTCCTACCGCACTTCACACATCTAGAACTATCCCAACCAGAACTCGAACCCTCGCGACAACCTATGCCAAACTTTACCCTATTCCAAAACTCTCTTTTCTTTGACCCTTTCAGGCCTCTCACTTTCTTTTTATTCTTTGCAGCAGCTTCACCCAAAGGAAAACGATCACTAGTCTCTGGGTCATTTTCTATACTCATGTTTTCTGTCTGCCCTGGCTGCTCACAGTCACTCTCTTTATGCTCCCTTGAGCTATCTGAACAAGCCCATCCTGCAAACTCTATAGCAAACTGTTCCCAGGATAAGCTTTCTACCCTCGGGTCCACATACTGGTTGAACCATTCCCTTGCCTTCTCACATTTCAATGTAACCCCTGCCATCTGTATGGCTCTACTCTCATTAGCTCCCAACTCATCGGTTATCAGCTTAACCATTCTAAGATACTCAACAGGGTCATCACCAGTCTCAAATTTGGGAACATCCAACCTCAAATAAGCTGTCATCCGCACCATACTTTCCCCAGGTGAACTAGGCTTGGGTGTTTGGACAATGGGGGCTACTGGTTCTCCTGGTGGTGGAGGAGGTGCAACATTCCCTGAGGTAGGGTTTGCTAAACTTGGATAACCAAAGAAGGGTGGAAACATGGTATACTGTGGATGTGGCGGTGGATATGGCGGATAAAAGGAAGGATAGGGCATAAAGGTGGGATATGGGTGATAACTAGGAAACTCTGATGTACCTCTCATCGGGTACTCTACCCCCCACTGGTAGGGTGGATACTGAGGTGGAACAAATCTCGAGGCCTGAGTGCCTCCTTGGGACTCACCCATATCTCCTCCCAACCCACTCCTACCAAAGCTACCATCTCTACTCTGCTCATTCTCCTCTATTTCTCTCATACATCCTGACATACCACTCTGGACAACTCCCCTTCTACTCTCATCATCAGACCTTCTAGGGTCCCTTGATGTACCTTCTCTGTTTATACTATCTGATGTTGCCCTTTGCAGAACGGGGAGATGAGCATCCATGTCCTCATCCTCCGGCGGAGCTCCTGTCAATCTAGCAGATCGACGAGTTCCTCTCATCCTGCCTCTGAAAAGCACAACATCACACAAAAATATCATCAAATGATCCATGTGAAAACACATGAATCCTCAGCACATATTAAATATATCAATAATGCACATGCAACTCATCATGGCATTTCACATCAGCATGCAAAACAGGACTCCACATCCTATCCTAGTGGACATGATTTTACCTATTGTGCTTCCCCTCCTATACAAGACAACACCTCTTTCCGATGTGGGATATCTCTAATCCTTGAGCAAAGATGCTCAACACACCGTACTCTTGAGGCCCTATGCTCTGATACCAATCTGTAACGACCCGGAAACCAGTAGCCCTCTGTAACGGCCCGAACCATCACTGGCACTAGGATCCAGATCGGCTGAAGGCCGCCGGGACCCGTAGCAAGCCGACTATACTCTCTGTGTACCTGATAAATCCCATACATGATACAAAGATACTCAACAATCCTGTAAAACTCTGTAGGCTTAACTACTGCTACTCAGATATATCAATCTGAAATGGCCCTTAGGGCCTATACCAGGGACTACTATCTGCTGTGGATCAAGGGATTGAAACCCTTTTACTCTGTAACACAATCCACTGGTATCACGTCAAAGCCATACATTAAGCCTAACTCACACATTTCTCATCAAGAAACGTAAAACAGGATTCATGTACAAGGGATTAATCATACATCACACTATAGCAATGATACTAGGAAAAGCACAAGTCTATCCAGTATACGACAGTACATATCTATACATTACATTACATTACAATTTAATTACATCATGTCCACTACGCTATTACAACATACATTCAAGCACAACTTTCCTCTGTACTCTTGCTGACTTTGACTTCCCATAGCTATCTCAGAACCTGCAAAACTGGGGTTAAGGGAGTGGGATGAGCTCTATAGCCCAGTGAGGAGGAACAGTAAAACAGTTCATTAATTACATGTTATCATGAAATGCATCACATCACAAACATATCATCTCAAGGATGAACTTGTCACCAATAGCCCTCAACTACATGTGATAATCTGACCAACTGTGCCAGGGAGACGATGTCATCACCTGGTCTACTCTTATCTCTGCTCTGATATCATAACATGACCAACTGTGCCAGGGAGACGATGTCATCACCTGGTCTACTCTTAACTCTGATTTGACAGCCCAGCTGTCTCATTCATAGTACCAGGAGCGACCTGGACTATCCAGGGGCGACCTGGTATGGCTATCTCATGCCATAACTCTGTATCTGCTCTCTGTCAAGGGCTAAGGATCATCCAACATTCATCCACAGGAACAACAACATATGCAATGCATCATATTCGTGAATTCTAATGCAACACAACCTAATACATCACATGGCAGTTTATGATGCATGGATCATGCTAGAATCGTGTCATTTCTCAAAATAAAATATTCAGTTTAGTTCCACTCACCTCTAGCCAATGCTGGCTAACTCTGGGCCAACTCTAACTCTGGAGCCTCCTCGGTTCCTCGGTCCAATCCTACACAGATGGACATAAATGAGGTACCAAACATACGCTAACATAACTAGGAACATCTCTCCAAAAACCCTCTAAAACATCACAAAACATGCATGCAAAACAAGCAAAGGAAGGCTGGACAGGGCACCTTCGGCAGCACCTTCGGCGGCCGAATGTCTCCTCCAGAGACGAAAGTCAGGCATGTTCGGCGGCCTAACTTGGACTTTCGGGGGCCGAACCTGAGTTTAGCCAGAACTCAGTTTCGTGCACAAGGACGCCTGCCAGTCCCTCCATCACCTGTTCAGACCTCAACACATGCATTTAACCCTTCTAAAACATGCATAAACACTTCAACAAGCCTAAGGGAGCTTCAAATAACTTTAAACTCCAACAAACAAGCTCACAAGACACACATCAAACATAAAGGATTCATAAACCCTATGATGCACATCTCATGCAAACTCATGCCTAGCTCCCTTTTCCCTTTACAACACTCATAAAAACATCAGAAGAACCATGGATCAACACTTACCTCTTGAAGAACAAAGGTTGAGATGATCCAAACTCAAAGATATGGAGAAACCAAGCTTCAAAAGCTTCAAACTCCAAAACCTTGTTTCAAGCTCACAACTCTTCAAAACAAGGGTAAAACTCATAAAAACCATGAAAGATTTGAAGAAAAACCATGAAAATACTTTAAGGAGATCAAGACCTCACCTAGGTCAGAAGGAGAGAAGAAACCTCCTCCTTTTTCTGCCACTCGGTGCACTTATAGATGAGCAACCGCCTCAGGTTCGGCTGCCGAATCGCATGCAAAACTATGCAACTTTCGGGGGCCGAACATAACCTTCGGGGGCCGAACATTGGGCACTTTAGGCGGCCGAACTTAACCTTAGGGGGCCGAACATGGCAAAATGCCTCCTTGGCCATATCTCTTCAAAACTCAATCCTTTTCTACGCTAAACCTTTAAAACACTTGCACATATTTTAGAAAACCTTCTCTTACCCTTCCAGAGACCTCTGACATCCTCGAACTCCCCCGGACGGTAGGAATTCCGATGTCTGAATCTAGCCGGGTATTACACTAACGTGCCCCCTAAACTCATGCATGTTCGGCAGCCGAACTTGACTTTCGGCTGCCGAACCTTGGCTCATTCAAACAAGGCTTTCGGAGGCCAAAAGCGCTCCCGAAATCTTTCCATGTTCGGCGGCCAAACTTCACCTTCGGCGGCCGAACCTGGCAAAAGCCTCCTTGGTCTTTTCTCTTCAAAACTCAAAACATTTCTTTTACAACTATAAAACACTTAAAACCATTTTACAAAACCTTTCCTTAACTCTTGCTATACCCCTCAAAAAGGATCCGACATCCAAGATTCAACCGGACGGTAGGAATTCCGATGCCTGAACGAGCGGGGTCTTACAAACTAGATCTTTCTTATTATTGATTTCTCTTTATTTTTTATTATTTGCTTTAAGTTTTAGATCAATTAAATCAATCTCAAAGCCCCCCATTTTACTTTCAGTTTAGTTGGTTTCAGTTTTATCTCGTTTCAATTTATTTCTCTTTCAGTTTATTTTGCTTTCAGTTTGTTTCGCTTTCAATTTATTTCGCTTTTAGTTTATTTTGCTTTCAGTTTGTTTCGCTTTCAGTTTATTTCGCTTTCAGTTTATTTTGCTTTCCGTTTATTTTGCTTTCAGATTACTTCTCCTTCAGTTTATTTTTATTTCAGTTAATTCTCTTGGTCTTGATAAGGAAAATAGATAAGTTTTCAATTCTCTGTGGATTCGATCCTTTACCACTATCTACAGTAGTGATGTTATTGATAACTGGAAATATTATTTTTGATCGGCTTCGACAATCGCGAGTCAAAAATTGGCGCCATTGCCGGGGAGTTGATTTAACTTATTTATTTTTCTTTCATGACTAGATCTGCACTCAACGACATTCTGCCTTAAGATCCAAAAAAAAAAATTGGAGCGCACAGTCAAAAAGCTTGCCATCGCAGAATTGATCATGGATGAGGTAAGTATATATACTCTCTCTTCTCAACTTTATGAGTATGACCAACTAGTGCATGCGTTTGAAAGATTCAATAGTCAGCCTAGACATACATTTGGAGGATTCTGTGAACAGCCAAGATATGATTCCTACCATAACACATACAATTCAGGTTGTGGAGACCATCCAAACTACGGCTATGCTGGAGCTAACAATTACCAAAATTATCAAGGATATCAAGCCCAACTAGCACCTCCAAGTTCCAACCAGCGCCTTGAGAAGATGATAGAGACAATGGCAATTTCTGTGCAAAGTCTCCAACAATAGGTGGAACAATTCGCCACCTCATTAAATGCAAACATGTTAAGAAGAGAGGAAGAGTTTCAAGATGATGAGAAAGATGATGAAAGTTGGCAAGTACAAGAACAAGCTGCTGAAGAGACACAACCAGAATATTGTTTGTCCAAATAAACTGATCAAACAGAACTTGTTGATAGTTTAGATATCATTGATTGTTTGAGCAAAGATGTTTTTGATATAAATCAAGATGATATTCTAAACAATGATTTATGCAGGGAAGAGAGCCAGAAAGAGCCAAAACTAAAAGAAACCGACTGTTGCATCCAACAGGTGGACTACAACCATGCGCAGAATGAAGAAAGCTCAATCGCACCTCTTCAGATGAGTTCGTAGAAAGGCCTTGCGCAGGACAGTCCTGCAACACTTCCAGTCACACCTCTTCAGCTTCCATCACATGAAACTCCTTCCAGCCTTCCATTGTAGACCAATCTTGTGCAAGGAGTACCTGAAAGCCTTTCAGGTGCGTCCTTTCATCTTCAATCGCAGATCAGTCCTCTTCAGTTCCCCTTTCAGTCAGATCTTGCGCAGAAGGAGCAAACTGAAACCAATTCAGCCATAGATCCAACGCAAACAACACATGCTCACAAGGAACAGATGGTATTCTAAGCACCCAAACCAAAGGAGCATGCGGATCAATGCCTTCCCAAACCTCCGGATAAGGTAGAGTTTGTTTTGCCTAAATTCAGTACTAAATTACAGCTAGCTATGGAGAAATATGAATTGAAGTTGCAAATGCTCAAGAATGCAAACATGAGAGCTAGAGACACACCTCATTAGAAAGAGGAGAAGCTAATCATATTACTTCATGAGTACATGGAAAAAGTAGGATGGGTTATCACTAAATCAAAAGGAGTGCTACATTTTCTACTCAATTCAGTTGGGATTCTTTTCCCTTCCCCAATTACTTAAGCCTTGATCAAGTGGATCGCACCATGCGCACCACACCCAGGGGAGTACTCAGTTTTCTTTTGCATTTTAAATTTTTCAATACATTGAGGACAATGCATGATTTAGGTGTGGGGGTGCATATTTCTGAATCTTTATTTTTGTTTATTTTTGCTTTGATTTTGAGTTTGAATTTTTGCTTTCATTTTTAGTGTGATTTTTTTTTCAATTTTCGTTTTTGCTTTCAATAACTCAACCACAATCTTCTTCTTTTTTATTTGCTCTACTCAAACTGATAGACTATGTTGAATGAGCTTTTCTTTCCATGACCCCATTGATGTGATAACTCTTTAAACTTATGTTGAATCAATTGCAGTGAGTTATTTTCATGTTTGAGAATTACCTTTTAAATTGAATCTTTGAGCTTGCCATGGTGAAAAATATATTGATGACACTCATTAGAGAGAATGAATTGAAAGTTGTGTGAATAAACTTAACATGACTTGATTTAGCAATTGGTGTTGATTTGTCCAATGCATTGATTAAAGAAATTCAGCAAAGGCTTAGACCTCATAAGCACAATTGAAAACTGTTCCAATGGTTGAAAGACTATGAATAGAGCTAGTAGCCACTTGGACAAGTGACCAACTGAGTAACTGGGGGTGGGTATCACCAATATGTACCTTCACGTCAAAAGGTTGGTGACTTTTTCAGGCAAGATTAATGTGCAAAAGGCTGAATAAAGTACTTCAAGGTAAGGGCAAGTCACTCTGAAAGCTAGAAAAAGTCTTAACTGAACAGAACATGTGCATGTATAATCTCTCTTTTGAGTAAAACAAATCCTAGCCATGGTAAGTAAAGGGAAACAAGGAAAGAAGGTGAGTAATCTTCATGCATATATTCTTCACTGCAATGATTCAAAATAGGTGTTTAGAGTAAGAGCTTAAGTGGAAATAAGGATCAAGTAGCATAGAAAGCTTGTTTGACTAAGTTTATTTGCTTGAGGACAAGCAAAAGGCTAGGTGTGGGGGTATTTGATAGAGCATATTTTAGTCCATTTTATCATTGTGTTCTTGATATTTATTTACATCTTTTCTGCCTAATTTTGTGGTTTTAATCATGTTTTGCAGATATTAGGTGTAAAGAGACAATCTGGAGAAAATGCTCTTAAAACTGCGAAAAAGTGTCAAATATGGAAAGTGCCAAAAAAGGAAAGTTTTCAAATAAGGAAAGCTTTCAGAAAAGGAAAGTTTTCAAATAAGGAAAGTGCAAAAGCAAAAGCAAATAAGGAAAGCTCAGTCATAAGATTATTTGAAATTCAAATCGCAGACCTTTATTTCCTTATTCAAAGATGTGCACACACTACTGCAGTCATATCTTCCTATTTAGGCAGCAAGATTTCATGAAGACGCACTTGCCTCTTCGGCATTCAACATTCAAAATTCAAATGAAGGCTCCACCTAAAAAGGAAAGACTGGACAAAAGATCTTTCCTTTCTGTACATTCATGACCGCGCCCCCAACTTCCTTCTGAAACACCATCCGCGCACCTCTTGCCTTCTGAAGAGCTTGCAACGCGATTCTTTCCTTTTCAGACACAACTTGGGCAGCAAGCACCTCTTGGGCAGCAAGGGCAGCATGTAAGGACCTAGGGCAACACTTTCAACTATAAAAAGACACATAAGGAGCCTCCCAACAGCCTTTTCCACACCACCTTGGACACACCTACGGGATTAAAAGTGATACTATCCCTTCTTCTTCCTTTCTTTATTTTTTGATTTTTAGTTCAGCCATGAGTGGCTGAAACCTTTTATTCTAGTTGAAGATTGGTTGAAACTAAAGTTGTTTTATGGATTGTGAGATCTGAACACACATTGTTTGTCATTTGGTTATTCAATATTCATACAGTTCATGCTTGATTCTATTATTGCTTTGTTATTTTGATCAAATTGGCCACTTGATTATTGATTACAAGGTAATATATTGTTAGTTTGGATAATTTTAAGTCCGTAATTGCTTGGATTATTCAAGCATAAGAACATTTGGTGTAACAACTAAGGAATTATATGATCTAGCAACATCTCATGCGTTTGAGTAGTTAGGATTGGATCTCTCTCTTTCTTCATGCAATTAACAATTGTTTGATGCCTAAGGCCCAAGGACATTCCTTGGCAATTTGTTAATTAGTAATTAATTAGAGGACGTTCCCTAATTGGTTTAATCATAAGGAGAGACATGGTGGTGAGAAGCATTTTCCATCTCCATAACTAATCTATTGAATCAATCAAAAGAACAAAAGTTTCAATGATCAATCCCAACAACTGAAGTGGATCCAATTCTTTAACTAGATCTTTCTTATTATTGATTTCTCTTTATTTTTATTATTTGCTTTACTTTTATTGCTTTCAGTTTTAGATCAATTAAATCAATCTCAAAACCCCCCCATTTTACTTTCAGTTTAGTTGGTTTCAGTTTTATCTCGTTTCAATTTATTTCGCTTTCAGTTTATTTTACTTTCAGTTTATTTCGCTTTCAGTTTATTTCGCTTTCAGTTTATTTTGCTTTCAATTTGTTTTGCTTTCAGTTTATTTCGCTTTCAGTTTATTTTGCTTTCAGTTTGTTTCGCTCTCAGTTTATTTCGCTTTCAGTTTATTTTGCTTTCCGTTTATTTCGCTTTCAGATTACTTCTCCTTCAGTTTATTTTTGTTTCAGTTAATTCTCTTGGTATTGATATTGATAAGGAAAATAGATGAGTTTTCAATTCTCTGTGGATTCGATCCCTTACCACTATCTGCAGTAGTAATATTGTTGATAACCGGAAAGGTTATTTTTGACCGGCTTCGACAACCGCGAGTCAAATAGCTAGAGTGGAGTCTCATGGTATACCTCCTGGCTTTCTTTTGATCAGCGTCGTATGCCTGCCCTACAAATTGCAGCAACTCCAGAAATTTATCTTTGTACTCTTCTACACTTATATCCTCAGTCTGCCTCAACTGCTCAAACTCTATCACCTTCAACTCCCTTGAACTGTCAGGAAAAGCCCATCATGCAAACTCATTAGCAAACTGTTTCCATGATAGGCTGTCCAGTCTCGGGTCCATATAATTTTTAAACCATTCCTTCGCCTTCTTGCATTTCAAAGTGAAACCCGCCATCTGAATGGCTTTGCTATCACTAGTCCCCAACTCATCAGTTATCATTTTCACCGTCTTGAGGTACTCAAACGGATCATCACCTGTTTTATATTTGGGAGCATCCAACTTCAGATAGTCTGTCATTTTCACTTTGTTCCCAGCTGATGGGTTAGGTATAGATGATTGGGTTTCAGGAACCACTGGTTCTACTGGGGGAGGAGGAGGTGCAACATTCCCTGGGTTAGAGTTTGCTGGATTTTGATAAAAAGGTGGGGGTGAAAACATGGGGTATGGTGGATATGATGGGTAGTAGGGAGGATAGAGCATGAATGAGGGATATGTGTTGTAGCTAGAGAAATCCGATGTGCCTCCCATTGGATACCCTGGTCCCTGTGGATAGGGTTGGTACTGTGGTGGGTAAGGAAAACCCGAGGCCTGAGTGCCTCTTTGTGATTCTCTCATACTCTCTTTTGACATACTCATACACAAACTTCCATCTCTCCTCTGATCATCCTCTACTGCTTCCCTCACATCTACAGACATCCTACCGTGATCTGTTCTCCTCCTATTTACATCTAAAGACCTTCGAGGGTCCCTTTATGTTTCTCCTCTGCTAGTTCTACTTGACCGTGCTCTCGGCAGAACAAGGGGTAAGGCATCTATACCCTCATTCTCAGGTGGAACTCTAGTCAATCGTGTAGATCGATGTGAGCCTCGCATTCTGTTTTCTAAAAAACAACATATAACACATAAACATTAGCATCATATGGTTCATGTGGATACACATGAACCCACATCATATACATAACATATCATTAATGCACATGCATACTATCATGGCATTACACATCATCATATATTCATCAAGACAGGACTCTACATCCTATCCTAGTGGACATGATTTTGCCTATTGTGCTTGCCCTTCTATAACATCTATGAGCCCGACACTCTAGGCCCGACCATATGAACCTAGGGCTTTGATACCACTCTGTAATGACCCGAAAATCGGACCGCTACCGGTGCTAGGATTCATATCGACTTAAGGTCTTTAGAACCCGTAGCAAGCCTACTATACATCCTGTGTACCTGATAAAATCCCATACATGATCATACATCATTACAAAAACTTAAACATAGGAAAAGGCAAGGATCTACACTTACCACTTGAAGATCTAAGGGAGATGTGACCCAAGCTTGGAATTGAGGAGAAACGGTCTCCAAACTTTAAAATCTTGGATTTAAGCTCGAATCTTCAAAAACGAGGGAAAACTCATGAATATTTTGAAAGATTTGAAGGAAAAGCAACAAAATCATCAATGGGAGGGCAAGAACTCACCTTTGCCAAAAAATGGAGAGAGAAACTCTCCCATTTTCGGACTAGAGGCCTCTTATAGATGGCTGGCCAGACCACCTTTGGGGGTCGAAAGGAGAGCTCCCGCGGCAGCACCATGTTCGGTGGCCGAACCTAGTTTTTTCCCCCATAGCATTTTACTTTCTTTTAAAATTCTTTAACACGAAAACCAATAGTAAAACTATGAAATTCATTTTGTGAAAAACTTATTTTATCCTTCTAAGAGGTTCCGACATCTAAGATTCCGGATTCCAACGGGGATTCCGTCGGAAGGCTAGAATTTTGATGCCAGAGTCCAGCCGGGTATTACAAATGCCATGGTTACCACCAATGCTGAGAAAGTTGGACAAGTAATTACTCTCACTATTTAGGGACAAATGCCCCTATTAGTTGGATTTCAAACTTTTAGGATCTATAAGGAGTAGATGAGCCTTATGGTTTCAAGCATCATGAAAGGGATGAACTTCTTCCTTAGTATGGGCCTAAGAAGGCATGGAAATGGAAACTTTCCTCACTTCAAATGTTAGATAACTAGGTATGGAATGAGATGTAAGCTCACTAATAAACGAGAAGAGCAAAAAGCTAGGAAAAGGAAGAATGAGCTTATCAAGAGGCAAGCATTAACCTAGGCTAATGGCATTGAGCTGCCTAAGCTAGAGCAATAAATCCAAAAGCAGATCAAGAACATATACATGAACAAGACTACAAGTTGGAAGTCGGCACCTAGAGCTGCATCACACACTTTGACTTTATTTTTCATGATTTTTATTTTAGCCATATATGTTTTTAATGTACTTGATGTCCATTTTTAGGTAAAAACTAATAAGATGAACTTTTTATTTGCTTACTTGTTTAATGTTGTTTCTGATAGACATGCGCATAACATTCATGATCATTTAAAAGTGTTTTCTATTAATACATTAGATGTAGTAAATATTAATCTGGTTAAACCTGATTATCGAAAAGAAAAAACATTGGCAAATGACCTCACTATGCAAGAAAGAAAAAGGGTCATAGTATTGTTAACGGAATATACTGAAGTCTTCGTTTGGTCCTATAAGGAAATGCTTGGAATTGAAATATATATCGTTCAACACAAGATTCCTACATACCCTAAAGTTAAACCAATAAAGCATATAAAATGTTGCCTTAGGGCAAAATGGGAAGAGAAGATTGCACATGAAGTGAAAAATATTATATTCGTCCACTTTATAAAAGTGGTGAAATATACAGAATGGTTCGCTAACATGGTCCAAATTTTGAAGAATGATGGATGCATTAGGATATGTGTCGACTATAAAGATTTCAACAATGCAACTCCCAAGGATGACTTTCATTTACCCCATACAAGACAGTGCTACAAACCAAGCTCTGTATCCCTTCTTGGATGTGTTATCAAGTATAACTAGATTATGATGGATCTTGAGCATAAGGTAAAAACTTCCTTTGTCATCGAATGGTAGACCTATTTGCTACAAGTTGATGCCTTTTGGAGTTGAAGAATATAGGAGCAACCTATCAGACGCTGGCAAGTATGCTTTTCCATGACATTATCCATAAAGAGATGGTGGTTTATGTGGATAACATGATAGTTATGGTAACTATTAGAGAATGGCATTTTGTGGCTTTTTCTTGTAGCGAGTCATGTAGTTAAGCTTAGGTTTTCCAATACGTGTGTCTTTGGGGTCACTTTAAGTTGTTAGGCCATCAGATCAATCAACGAGGTATAGAAGTGGATTTGGATAAGGTTGAGGCCATAATAGAAACGCCAACACTGGGAACTGAAAAGGAGGTTCAAGAGTTCCTATGGAAGCTTCAATACATCAATAAGTTCATAGCCAGACTCAAAACTATTAGTGATTCTACCTCCAAATTCTAATAAAGATTTAGCGACTTAAATAGAACGATGAGTACTAGGTAGACATTAAAAAGATTTAGTATATAATGAATCCACCGGTTTTAGCACTACTTACTCTAGGTACATGCAGGCAATAAGGTAGACCGCATGAAGGAAGAAGTGTACTACATTAACAAGAAGTTGTTGCCTTATGAGTCGAAGTATTCGTTGATTGAGAAACTTGCTTAGCTATGGCATGGGCATTATGAAAGTTATTGTGCTAGTTGCACCTAGTGGACAGCGGGTGTAGTTATCTAAGATTTTTTTTCTACCCTACAAGCAACAACCTGGTATAATATAAAGCCTAGATTTATGGACAATAGATGCTTATGGCCATAGGAGCCAATTGATAGAGCATATTTTAGACCATTTTATCATGATATTATTTGTAATACCCGGCTAGACTCCGGTATCGGAATTCCTACCGTCCGGTGGAATCTCGGATGTCGGAGACCTCTAGAAGGGTAAAACCATGTCTTCATGAAATGTTTTAATGTGTCTTATGTTTTTAAGTAAAAAGGAAATGAGTTTTTGCATGAAAACAACCTTGGAGGAAAACCCAGGTTCGGCGGCCGAACCTCAAAGTTCGGCCGCCGAACCTCAAGGGCATTTCGGGTGTGCCTTAGGCCCCCGAAGGCATAAGTGAGGGAAGTCCAGGTTCGGCCGCCGAACATGGCATGCATGCGGAGGCACGTTCGGCCCCCGAACGTGGCCTGGCCAGCCACTATAAAAGGGTTCCTTAGCCGAAATGGGCGAGCTTTTCTCCCCATTGTCGGCCAAGGTGAGCTCTCCGGCACCCCTCACCAATTTTTGAGTTCTTCCTTCAAATCTTTCACGATTTTCACAAGTTTTCATCTTGTTTTGAAGATTTTTGAGTTTAAAGCAAGTTTTGGAGCTTTGAGGTTCAAGAACTCAAATCTCTCCCATCTTCGAGCTAGGGTCATTTTCCTCTCGATCTTCAAGAGGTAAGGGCCGATCTTGAGCTCACTATATGTTTTTAACAAGTTTTAAGTTGATTCTTGAAGTAGAAATGCATGTGTAGGGTTTTATGAGTTTTTGGGTTTTTGTTGGTTTATGGGCAATGTATGTTGGATTTGTGTTGTTTGATGTGTTGTAGATGGGGTTTTAGATGGTTTGAAGCCCCTAGGAGCTTGTATGCTTGAGTATGTGTGTTGTAGAATAGGTTTATGCATGATTGGAAGTTTTGGAGGCAAATGTGCATAGAGGAGCCAAGTTTTTGCCCTTTGGCAGAAACCAGGTTCGGCAGCCGAAGGACTTTCGGCCGCCGAACATGGCTGGGGAGGCAAGCCTTTCGGCTGCCGAAGCTTGCCCCCGAAAAGAGACTTTCGTCTCTGTCTGGGACTTTCGGCCGCCGAAGGTGTCGCCGAACCTGCCTGGGTTTCGGCTCTGGAGGGACTTTCGGCCGCCGAAGGTGCCGCCGAACCTGCCTTGTTCAGCCTTCCTTTGCATGTTTTTGCATGATTATTTTGAGGTATTTTAGGGGGTTTTTGGGGGATGTTTTTAGAGTTATGTTCTAGTTGTTTGGTCCTTCATTTGAGTCCACCTGTGTAGGTTCGGACCCGTGGAACCGAGGACCCCAGCAGTGAGTTCAGTTGCTTCTGAGTCAGTAGAGCTTCAGCCAGAGGTGAGTAGAATAAACTTTTATGATTTAAAGCAAATAAATTATAAAGTTTTTAGCATGTTCATGCATCATGAATGCCATGTGATGAATTAGGTTGTTTGCATTAGAATTCACGAATATGTTGCATTGCATTTATGATGTTGATGTGGATTGGTTATTGGATGATCCTTTAGTCCTCATATGGTATGATGATGTTACGGCATGATATGGTATGGAAGTCCAGGTTGTACCCATTCTACGTCCCTGGCACTATGTAAGAGAAAGTCCAAGTTGTACCCATTCTACGCCCCGACACTTTGGAATGTAGAGGACTATTGGTGATAATACCATCCGAGATGTGATTTGTTGTGATGTGTTGCATTACATGATGGCATGAGAATTTAAATGTTGTTTTTCATTATTCTGCTCACTGGGCTCTAGTAGCTCATCCCTTTTCCCTAATCCCCCAGGATTGCAGGTACGGGCTAGACAGAGAAGTCAAGAAGAGTAAATTCATGTGTTTGTAATAGATAGAAAGTGGACATGATAAATTGTAAGATGATGTAAAGTTTGAATAGTCATGTTATGTATAATGATATTGAGGATTAGAAGTTGTGCTTGACCCTATGGATGTTGTTATCCCTTTTAATACATGATCTTAGATGTTTTATGATGTAGATGTAAACCAACTCAACACATATTATGCCACCCATTGGGGCATTGATGAGATCCCACAGAGGGGTCAAGGTTGTGGTTATGTTTATGTTCAGTGCATGCAGGTTGAGTTTGGTGTATGAGAGAATGTATGAAAGAAAAGTTTTAATTTTTATGTATGATTGTTGATCATGTATGGGATTAAACAGGTTTACAGGTTACATGTCAGGCTTGCTACGGGTCCCGGCGGCCTTAAGCCGATCTGGATCCTATCGCCGGTAGCGGTCCGATTTTTGGATCGTTACAGAATGGTATCAGAGCCCTAGGTTCATATGGTCGGACCTAGAGTGTCGGGCTCATAGATGTTATAGAAGGTCAAGCACAATAGGAAGATCATATCCACTAGGATAGGATGTAGAGTCCTGTCTTGCATGATGATGTGAAATGCCATGATTATATGCATGTGCATTAATGATATGTGATGTATGTGATGAGGGTTCATGTGTGCCCACATGAACCATATGATGCTAATGTTTGCTTGTTATGTGCTGCCTTTCAGAAAACAGGATGAGGGGAACTCGTCGATCTGCACGATTGACTGGAGTACCACCTGAGGATAAGGGCTCGAGTGCCCGTCCTCCTGCATTGCCTAGGGCAATGTCATGTAGATCAAGCAGAGAAAGAGCGTTAAGGGACCCTAGAAGGTCTTTTGATGCTAGCAGAAGGGGGACAGCTAGAGGAGGAAGTTCTTCAGATGTGAGGGAGGTTATGGAAGAGGACCAGAGGAGGGATGGGAATCTGGATGTCAGCATGACGGAAGAAGGGACAGGGGAGTCACAGGGAGGAGCTCAGGCCTCAGGGTATGGTTTTCCACCCCATTATCCACCCATCCCACAGGGTTCAGGGTATCCGATGGGAGGCACATCGGATTATTCCAGCTTTAACCCCTACCCTACCTACATGCCCTATCCACCTTTCTATCCACCTCACCCCCAGTACCCAACTTATCCACCCTCACCCTTTTATCCTCACCCTACAAACCCCACCTCGGGGAATGCTGCACCTCCACCTCCACCACCTACAGAACCAGCAGCCCCAGTTACTCAACCTTCTAGACCTAGCTCAGCCAGTGGGAGCAAGGTCAAGATGACAGACTACATGAAACTGTGTGCTCCTCAGTATGAAAAAGGGGATGACCCATTTGTGTATCTTGAAAGGGTTAAGGTGATCACAGAGGAGATTGGGGCTGATGACAGTAGAGCCATTCAGATGGCTGGGTTCACACTTAAGTGCAAGAAGGCACGAGAGTGGTTCAAGAATTATGTGAACCCGAGAGTAGACAGCATGTCTTGGGAGGAGTTTGCAAACGAGTTTGCGGGATGGGCTTTCCCAGATAGTTCAAGGGAGCTGAAGATGATAGAGTTTGAGCAGTTGAGGCAGACTGATGAGATGGGTGTAGAGGAGTTCACAGACAGATTCTTGGAGCTGTTGCCATTTGCAGGGCAAAATCTTGACTCGGATCAGAAAAGGTCAAGGAGGTATATCATGAAACTCCACTCTAGATATTCCTCCTTGATCCAGTCAGCAGATAGGGAGAGCTTCCATGCCATAGTGGATATGGCCCGAAAAATGGAGGCCAGTGCCATCGTTCAGGGAACAGTCAGACAATCAGTGGCACAGTCTTCTAGTTCCAAGACCCTAGGCTCTTCTTCTCTGAGTGCAGCAGCTTCAGGTAGCAAAAAGTGGAGTAACACCACTAGGAAGCCGAAGAAGAACAAGTTCTGGAACAAAGTCAAGTCCAGTCTGGGACTAGGGAGTGGCTCGAGCTCTGGTGCGGATAATGCAGTTTGTGCAAAATGTAGTAGGCCACACAGGGGAGTTTGCCGGGCTGGGACAGCAGCCTGCTTCAGATACGGGCAAGAGGGACACATGGCTCGGGAGTGTCCTAGGGCAGCTTTTGGAGCACAGTCTCAGCAGACAGCTTCTGGTAGTGTGGCTCAGCCAGCAGCTCCAGCCATGACTCAGGTCAGTGGCAGAGGTAGAGGGAGAGGAGCAGCCTCTTCTTCAGTGGGTTTCAGAGGTGAAGGTCCATCAGCTCCAGCACGGATCTTCACAATGACTCAACAGGAGGCAGATGCATCTAACACCGTGGTGGCAGGTAACTTAGTCATTGGTTGTTTAGATGTGTATGCCTTGATGGACCCTGGTGCATCTCATTCTTTTATTGCTCTGAGAGCCGTCCAAAGGTTGGGGTTGATGATCTCTGAGTTAGAGTGTCCTCTCTGGGTCAGTGGACCCAAGTGTGATCCATCAGTGGCAGAGTCAGTCTGCCAGTGCAGTCCAGTCTTTGTTGAGGGAAGATGCCTTTCCGCCGACCTTGTGATTCTAGACTTGACAGATTTTGACGTCATTCTAGGGATGGACTGGTTATCTACCCATGGTGCTACCTTGGACTGCAGGGACAAGGTAGTCAGGTTCAGAGGTCAGGATGGGTCAGAGGTTGTCTTCAGGGGAGACAGGAGGGGTATACCTAGAGGTCTGATATCAGCTCTTCAGGCTCATAGGTTGCTTAGGAAGGGATGTTAAGGGTATTTGGCTCATGTGAGAGAGCTTAGCAGTCAGGTTAGAGAGCCCGCCTTGGTGCCAGTGGTTAGAGAGTTTTTAGACGTCTTCCCAGACGAACTGCTAGGTTTACCACCTACTAGGGAGATAGAGTTCGAGATAGAACTGATGCCTGGAATCCGACCGATCTTTATCCCTCCCTACAGGATGGCTCCAGCTGAGTTGAAGGAATTGAAGGAACAGTTGCAAGAACTAGTAGAAAAGGGCTTCATCCGACTGAGCACCTCACCTTAGGGTGCACCAGTCTTGTTTGTGAGAAAGAAGGATGGATCCCTTAGACTTTGTATCGACTACAGGCAGTTGAACAAAGTCACTACCAAGAATAAGTACCCGTTGCCTAGGATCGACGATCTATTTGACCAGCTAGCCGGAGCAGGTTGTTTCTCCAAAATAGATCTGAGATCGGGGTACCATCAGCTAAGGATAAGGGAAGAAGATGTGCCGAAGACAGCTTTCAGGACCAGATATGGGTATTTTGAGTTCCTTGTAATGCCGTTCGGGTTAACCAACGCCCCTGCAGCATTCATGGATCTCATGAACAGAGTGTTTAGCCAATACCTGGATCACTTTGTTATTGTCTTCATAGATGATATCTTAGTGTATTCCAGGAATGCAGAGGAGCATGCCCATCATCTGAGGTTGGTTCTGCAGACCTTGAGGGAACATGGCTTGTATGCCAAGTTCTCTAATTGTGAGTTCTGGCTTAGGAGCATTTCATTCTTGGGGCATGTGGTGTCAGAAAATGGGATAGAAGTGGACCCCAATAAGACAGAAACTGTGGCTAACTGGCCTAGACCCACTTCAGTGATGGAGATCAGGAGTTTCTTGGGTTTGGCAGGTTACTACAGGAGGTTTGTTCAGGACTTCTCGAAAATAGCAGCTCCTCTGACCAGGCTAACCAGAAAGAATCAGAAGTTTGTGTGGACCGACTAGTGCGAAGAGAGTTTTGAAGAGCTTAAGAAGAGGTTGACTTCAGCACCAGTGTTAGCTTTGCCATCTAGTGATGAGGACTTTACAGTCTTTTGTGATGCGTCCCGTGTGGGACTGGGTTGTGTACTAATGCAGAATGAGAGGGTGATTGCTTATGCTTCTAGGCAGCTGAAGAAGCATGAGTTGAATTACCCCACACATGACCTTGAGATGGCAGCAGTAATCTTTGCACTCAAGATGTGGAGGCACTACCTCTATGGCGTTAAATGTGAGATCTTTACAGATCATAAGAGCCTGCAGTACATCCTGAGTCAAAGAGATTTGAATTTGAGACAGAGGAGATGGGTAGAGCTGCTGAGTGACTATGATTGCAAGATTCAGTATCACCCGGGTAAGGCGAATGTTGTGGTAGATGCCCTAAGCCGGAAGTCACTAGGCAGCCTATCCCACATCACGGCAGAGAGGAGACCAGTGGTGAAGGAGTTTTACAAGCTCATTGATGAAGGTCTACAGTTGGAGTTGTCTGGTACATGTGTTTTAGTGGCCCAGATGAGAGTGACACCTGTGTTTCAGGAGCAAGTGGCTCAGAAACAGCATGAGGACCCAGAGTTAGTGAAGATTGCCAGGACTGTTCAGTCAGGCAAGGACAGTGAGTTCAGATTTGACAGTAAGGGGATCCTCCGCTATGGGAGTCGATTGTGTGTACCAGATGACATAGGGCTAAAAGGAGACATTATGAGGGAGGCTCATAATGCAAGATACAACGTTCACCCCGGAGCCACCAAGATGTATCAAGATCTGAGGAAAGTTTATTGGTGGCCAGCGATGAAGAAAGAAGTGGCACAGTTTGTGTCAGCCTACAAAGTGTGTCAGAGGGTGAAGTTGGAACATCAGAAGCCGGCTGGAATGCTTAACCCGCTACCTATTCTAGAGTGGAAATGGGAGAATATAGCTATGGACTTCGTAGTGGGGTTACCGGCGACGTCCAACAGATTGGACTCCATATGGGTGATCGTGGACAGACTCACCAAATCTGCTCACTTCATCCCTGTCAGGAGTGGCTATTATGTGGACAAGTTGGCGCAGGTGTATGTTGATGAGATCGTCAGGCCGCATGGGGTCCTTGTTTCTATAGTGTCCGATAGAGGGCCCCAGTTCACCTCCAGGTTTTGGCGGAGTCTGCAGAATGCCATGGGTACCAGGTTGGATTTTAGCACTGCTTTCCATCCACAAACGGACGGACAATCAGAGAGGACCATCCAGACAATAGAGGATATGCTTAGAATGTGTGTGCTGGACTTTGGCGGTTCTTGGAGGCAGCATCTACCTTTGGTGGAGTTTGCCTACAATAACAGCCATCATACTAGCATCGAGATGGCTCCATATGAAGCTTTGTATGGGAGGAAGTGCAGATCACCTGTTTGCTGGGAGGAGGTTGGAGAAAAGGCCTTGGCAGGGCCTGAGCTAGTAGAGATCACCAGCAGGGTGGTACCCATAATCAGAGAAAGAATCAAGACTGCTGCAAGCAGACAGAAGAGTTATGCAGACATCCGCAGAAGGCAAGTGGACTTTCAGGGGGGGGATCTGGTATTGCTCAAGGTGTCTCCTATGAAAGGAGTGGTTCGCTTTGGGAAGAAAGGTAAACTAGTCCCACGATACATCGGACCCTTTGAAATCTTGCAAAAGATTGGGAATGTGTCGTACAAGTTGGATTTACCTGCTTCAATGGAATGAATCCATCCGGTTTTCCATGTTTCCATGTTGAGAAAGTTCGTGTTAGATCCGGGCAAGGTTCTTAGTGAGCCTGATGTGGATATCCAAGAGGATCTCACTTATGTTGAGCAGCCAGTACGGATCATAGACACCCAGATCAGGAAGCTGAGAAACAAGGAAATCCCGATGGTGAAAGTCCTGTGGAACCACCACAATATGGAAGAATGCACTTGGGAGACACGGGAGTCCATGCTCCAGCAATACCCTTATCTTTTCTGAGGTTAGTTCCTTGTGAGTTTTATGTGCTTTGTATGAATGATATGTGTATGCCATGCTATATGCTAGTTGAGGAACATTCGAGGATGAATGTTCTTAAGGGGGGAGAATGTAATACCCGGCTAGACTCCGGTATCGGAATTCCTACCGTCCGGTGGAATCTCGGATGTCGGAGACCTCTAGAAGGGTAAAACCATGTCTTCATGAAATGTTTTAATGTGTTTTATGTTTTTAAGTAAAAAGGAAATGAGTTTTTGCATGAAAATAACCTTGGAGGAAAACCCAGGTTCGGCCGCCGAACCTCAAAGTTCGGCCGCCGAACATGCGGGCATTTCGGGTGTACCTTAGGCCCCCGAAGACATAAGTGACGGAAGTCCAGGTTCGGCCGCCGAACCTCAAGTTCCGCCGCCGAACATGGCATGCATGCGGAGGCACGTTCGGCCCCCGAACGTGGCCTGGCCAGCCACTATAAAAGGGTTCCTTAGCCGAAATGGGCGAGCTTTTCTCCCCATTGTCGGCCAAGGTGAGCTCTCCGCCACCCCTCCCCAATTTTTGAGTTCTTCCTTCAAATATTTCACGATTTTCACAAGTTTTCATCTTGTTTTGAAGATTTTCGAGTTTAAAGCAAGTTTTGGAGATTTGAGGTTCAAGAACTCAAATCTCTCCCATCTTCGAGCTAGAGTCATTTTCCTCTCGATCTTCAAGAGGTAAGGGCCGATCTTGAGCTCACTATATGTTTTTAACAAGTTTTAAGTTGATTATTGAAGTAGAAATGCATGTGTAGGGTTTTATGAGTTTTTGGGTTTTTGTTGGTTTATGGGCAATGTATGTTGGATTTGTGTTGTTTGATGTGTTGTAGATGGGGTTTTAGATGGTTTGAAGCCCCTAGGAGCTTGTATGCTTGAGTATGTGTGTTGTAGAATAGGTTTATGCATGATTGGATGTTTTGGAGGCAAATGTGCATAGAGGAGCCAAGTTTCTACCCTTTGGCAGAAACCAGGTTCGGCAGCCGAAGGACTTTCGGCCGCCGAACATGGCTGGGGAGGCACGCCTTTCAGCTGCCGAAGCCTGCCCCCGAAAAGAGACTTTCGCTTCTGTCTGGGACTTTCGGCCGCCGAAGGTGCCGCCGAACCTGCCTGGGTTTCGGCTCTGGAGGGACTTTCAGCCGCCGAAGGTGCCGCCGAACCTGCCCTGTTCAGCCTTCCTTTGCATGTTTTTGCATGATTGTTTTGAGGTATTTTAGGGGGTTTTTGGGGGATGTTTTTAGAGTTATGTTCTAGTTGTTTGGTCCCTCATTTGAGTCCACCTGTGTAGATTCAGACCCGAGGAACCGAGGACCCCAGCAGTGAGTTCAGTTGCTTCTGAGTCAGTAGAGCTTCAGCCAGAGGTGAGTAGAATAAACCTTTACGATTTAAAGCAAATAAATTATAAAGTTTTTAGCATGTTCATGCATCATGAATGCCATGTGATGAATTAGGTTGTTTGCATTAGAATTCACGAATATGTTGCATTGCATTTATGATGTTGATGTGGATTGGTTATTGGATGATCCTTTAGTCCTCATATGGTATGATGATGTTACGGCATGATATGGTATGGAAGTCCAGGTTGTACCCATTCTACGTCCCTGGCACTGTGTAAGAGAAAGTCCAGGTTGTACCCATTCTACGTCCCTAGCACATTGGAATGTTATGATATGTTATGTTAAGAGAAAGACCGGTTGTACCCATTCTACGTCCCGGCACTTTGGAATGTAGAGGACTATTGGTGACAATACCATCCGAGATGTGATTTGTTGTGATGTGTTGCATTACATGATGGCATGAGAATTTAAATGTTGTTTTTCATTATTCTGCTCACTGGGCTCTAGTAGCTCACCCCTTTTCCCTAATCCCCCATGATTGCAGGTACGGGCTAGACAGAGAAGTCAAGAAGAGTAAAGTCATGTGTTTGTAATAGATAGAAAATGGACATGATAAATTGTAAGATGATGTAAAGTTTGAATAGTCATGTTATGTATAATGATATTAAGGATTAGAAGTTGTGCTTGACCCTATGGATGTTGTTATCCCTTTTAATACATGATCTTAGATGTTTTATGATGTAGATGTAAACCAACTCAACACATGTTATGCCACCCATTGGGGGCATTGATGAGATCCCACAGAGGGGTCAAGGTTATGGTTATGTTTATGTTCAGTGCATGCAGGTTGAGTTTGGTGTATGAGAGAATGTATGAAAGAAAAGTTTTAATTTTTATGTATGATTGTTGATCATGTATGGGATTAAACAGGTTTACAGGTTACATGTCAGGCTTGCTACGGGTCCCGACGGCCTTAAGCCGATTTGGATCCTAGCGCTGGTAGCGGTCCGATTTTCGGGTCGTTACATTATTGATGTTTATTTACATCTTTTCTGCCTAATTTTGTGGTTTTAATCTTGTTTTGCAGATAATAGGTGTAAAGAAACAATCTGGTGAAAATGCTCTTAAAACTGCCAAAAAGTGCCAAATATGGAAAGTGCCAAATAAGGAAAGTTTTCAAATAAGGAAAGTCTTCAAAAAAGGAAAGTTTTCAAATAAGGAAAGTTTTCAAATAAGGAAAGTGCAGAACCAAAAGAAAATAAGGAAAGCGTAGTCAGAAGATTATTTGAAATTAAAATTACAGATCTTTCTTTCCTTGTTTAAAGATGAGCAGACACTTCAGAAGTCAGATCTTCCTATTTAGGCAGCAAGATTTCAAGAAGACGCACTTGCCTCTCTTGCATTCAGCATTCAAGATTTGAAATTCAAACAAAGGCTCCATCTAAAAAGGAAAGATTGGACAACATATCTTTCCCTCTGCACAACCCCATCCGCGCGCCACCTTCCTTCTGAAGAGCCATCCGCGCGCCTCCTTCCTTCTAAAGACCTTGCAACGCGATTCTTTCCTTTTCAGACACAACTTGAGCAGCAAGCACCTCTTGGGCAGCAAAGTCAGCATCTAATCTTATTTAAGAAGCATATAAGCCAGCTGAGACACTCTTCTGAACACCTTCTTGCACTTCATCCTCTCGGATTGGACAAGGCCGACGCCTTCAAGCCTCTTCTCTCTTCTACCTTTCTTATTTTCATTTATTTTTGGTTTTTGGTTCAGCCATGAGTGGCTGAAACCTTTTATTCTAGTTGAAGATTGGTTGAAACTTAAGTTGTTTTATGGATTGTGAGATCTGAACGTATATTGTTTGTCTTTGGTTTATTCAATATTCATATAATTTCATGCTTGATTCCATTATTGCTTTATTGTTTTGATCAAATTGGCCACTTGATTCTTGATTACAAGGTAATATATTATTAGTTTGGATAATTTTAAGTCCATAATTGCTTGGATTGTTCAAACATAAGAACACTTGGTGTAAAAACTAAGGAAATTGTATGATCTAGCAACATCTCATGCGTTTGGGTAGCTAGGATTGGATCTCTCTATTTCTTAATGCAATTGACAGTTGTTTGTTGCCTGAGGCCCAAGAACATTCCTTGGCAACTTGTTGATTAGTAATTAATTAGAGGATGTTCCCTAATTGGTTTATGATTAAGGAGAGACATGGTGATGAGAAGCGTCTTCCATCTCCATAACTAATCTATTGAATCAAGCAAAAAAACATAAGTTTCAATGATCAATCCCAACAACTGAAGTGGATCCAATTCTTCAACTAGAGCTTTCTCATTATTGATTTCCTTTATTTTAATTATTTGTCTCCTTTTATTGCTTTTAGAATTAGATCAATTGAATTAATCTCAAAACCCCCCCCCATTTTACTTTCAATTTATTTGCTTTCAATTTATCTCGTTTCAGTTTACTTCTCTTTCAGTTTATTTTTGTTTCAGTTAATTATCTTTGTCTTGATAAGGAAGATAGGTAAGTTTTCAATTCTCTGTGGATTCGATCCTTTACCACTATCTGCAGTAGTAATATTGTTGATAATCATAAAGGTTATTTTTGACCGATTTCGACAACCGCAAGTCAAAAATTGGCGCCATTGCCGGAGAATTGATTTAACTATTCTGTTTTTCTTTCATGACCAGATCTGAACGTAGGGAAACTCTGCCTTATGATCCGGAAATTGAGTGCACAATCAGGAGACTGAACAGGCAAGTCACGCCCGAGTCTTCATCTGAAGAGCACCTTTGCGCAGAAGCACCTGCGGAACCATCTAAACCACACCATCCAACTCCAGAGATGGCTGAAATCGTGGCACAACCTGCTGTCCATAATGAACATGCTGTCTGTGATGAAATTATACAAGAAAATCCAGCCATGAGAGCCCTAATGCCAAGAGAAAGAACCATGAGAGAGTTGGCAGCACCTATAGGTGATCAAGCTCCTCTTTGCATCACCTATTCGCCTCTGACAGTTCCCTTTGAACTGAAAACAGGTTTTATTCATCTCCTTCCTAAGTTTAGAGGTTTAGAAAATGAAAACCCACACAAGCACTTGAAAGAGTTCAACATTGTCTATTCATCTATGAGACCTCAAGGTATTTCTGAAGATCAAGTTAAGTTAAGAGCTTTTCCTTTTTCACTTGATGATTATGCTAAAGACTGGTTATTTTATTTGCCACCCGGATCTATCACTTCTTCGGATGATATGGTAATAACCTTTTTGAACAAATATGTAATACCCGGCTAGACTCCGGTATCGGAATTCCTACCGTCCGGTGGAATCTCGAATGTCGGAAGCCTCTAGTAGGGTAGAAACATGTTTTCATAAAATGTTTTAATGTTTTTCATGGTTTTAAGTGAAAAGGAAATGAGTTTTTACATGAAAACAACCTTGAAGGAAAACCTAGGTTCAGCCGCCGAACCTCAAGTTCGGTCGCCGAACATGCAGGCATTTCGGGTGTGCCTTAGGTCCCCGAAGGCATAAGTGAGGGAAGTCCAGGTTCGGCCGCCGAACCTCAAGTTCGGCCGCCGAACATGGCATGCATGCGGAGGCACGTTCGGCCCCCGAACGTGGCCTGGCCAGCCACTATAAAAGGGTCCCTTAGCCGAAAACGGGCGAGCTTTTCTCCCCATTTTCGGCCAAGGTGAGTTCTCCGCCGTCCCTCACCAATCTTGAGTCCTTTCCTTCAGATCTTTCAAGATTTTCACAAGTTTTTGCTTTGTTTTGAAGATTTTCGAGTTTAAAGCAAGTTTTGAGCAAGTGTTGAGCTTGGAGACCCAAGGAAGTTGAAAATCTCCCATCTCCAAGATTAGGTCGTCTCTCTGTCGATCTTCAAGAGGCAAGAACCGATCTTAAGCTCATTGCATGTTTTAAGTAAGTTTTATGAAGATCTATGGGGTAGAATGCATGTTTAGCTTGTGGTTAGGTTTATGAGTTTATGTTGTGTTTTTGAACAATGTGGCTTGCAAATGCATGTTTGATGTGTTGTAGATGGGGTTTTAGATAGTTTGAAGCCCCTAGGAGCTTGTATGCTTGTGTATGTGTGTTGTAGAATAGGTTTATGCATGTTTGGATGGATTGGGAGGCATATATGCATAGAAGAGCTGAGTTTCTGCCACTAAGGGAGAAACCAGGTTCGGCAGCCGAAGGAACTTTCGGCCGCCGAACATGCTTGTGGAAGCAGCCTTCGGCTGCCGAAGCTTGTGGAAGCAGCCTTCGTCTCTGTCTGGGAGTTTCGGCCGTCGAAAGTGCCGCCGAACATGCATGAGTTTCACCTCTGTCTGGGAGTAACCTGCCTGACTTTCGGCTCTAGAGGGACTTTCGGCCGCCGAACTTGCCGCCGAAAGTGCCCTGTCCAGCCCTCTTTTGCATGATTCACGCATCATGAATGCCAGTTTTAGCATGATTCACGCATCATGAATGCCATGAGATATAATAGGGTGCTTGCATTAGAACTCACGAATATGTTGCATTGTATAATATGTTGATGATGCGGATGAATGTTGAATGATCCTTTAGTCCTCATATGTTATGATATGATGATGATACGGTACGGAAGACCAGTGAGGCCCATTCTACGCCCCTGGCACCATGTAAGAGAAAGACCAGTGAGGCCCATTCTACGCCCCTGGCACAGTTGGAATGTTATGTTATGCTATGTTATGATTATGTAAGAGAAAGACCAGTGAGGCCCATTCTACGCCCCTGGCACAGTTGGACCATGTAGAGGACTATTGGTGACAAATTCATCCTTGATGTGATTAGCTGTGATGTGATGCATTTCATGTTATCATATGTTTCAAATGTTTTATTATTCTGCTCACTGGGCTCTCGTAGCTCACCCCTCTCCCTTAACCCCCAGGCTTGTAGGTACAGGGTAAACCAGGAGGTCAGCAAGAGTAATGAAGTCTCATGTATGTAATAGCTAGAATGTGGACATGACAAATTGTATAATGATGTAGAATTGTGAATAGTTATGTAATGTAATGACATTGAGGATTAGAGATTGTGCTTGACCCTATGTGTATTGTAATCCCTTTTTAATACATGATCTCAGATGTTTTATGATGTATATGTGAACCAACTCAACGCATGTTATGTAGCCCATTGTGGCTTTGATGAGGTCCCACAGAGGGGCCAATGTTTATGATTATGTTTATGTTCAGTGCATGCACAGGTTGAGTTGGTGTGTGAGAGAATGAATGAAAGAAAAGTTTTAATTTTTATGTATGTTGTTGATCATGTATGGGATTAATCAGGTTCACAGGATGCATGTTAGGCTTGCTACGGGTCCCGACGGCCTTAAGTCGATCTGGATCCTAGCGCCGGTAGCGGTCCGATTTTCGGGTCGTTACAGAATGGTATCAGAGCCATAGATTCATATGGTCGGACCTAGAGTGTCGGGCTCATAGATGTTATAGAAGGTCAAGCACAATAGGAAAGGTCATGTCTACTAGGATAGGATGTGGAGTCTTGTCTTGCTTGATGATGTGAAATGCCATGATTATATGCATGTGCATTAATGATATGTGAGGTATGTGATGAGGGTTCATGTGTGCCCACATGAACCATATGATGCTAATGTTTGCTTGTTATGTGCGGTTTTTCAGAAAACAGGATGAGAGAAACTCGTCGATCTGCACGATTGACTGGAGTGCCACTTGAGGATGAGGGCATGAGCGCCCGTCCTCCTACATTGCCTAGGGCAATGTCTAGTAGGTCTAACAGAGAAAGAGCAGTAAGAGACCCTAGAAGGTCTCTGGATCTGGGTAGGAGCAGATCAGTGAGGGGAACAGTTCAGGGAGGAATGTCAGAAGACATGGGGGATGATATGGATGTAGAGCAGAGGAGGGATGGCAGTCTGGGAGTTAGCATGTCAGAAGAGGGAATGGGAGAGTCCCAAAGAGGCACTCAGGCCTCGGGATTTGTTCAGCCGCCCCACTACCCACACTTCTCACAAAATCCCGGGTATTCGATGGGAGGTACGTCGAATTACCCTAGCTTCACCCCTTATCCCACACAGATGCCATACCCACCCTACTACCCACCATATTCACAATACCCAATGTATCCACCCCCACCTTACTATCCAAATCCAGCAAACCCTACCTCAGAAAATGTTGCACCACCTCCACCACCTACAGAACCAGTAGCCCCAGTTACTCAACCTTCTAGACCTAGCTCAGCCAGTGGGAGCAAGGTCAAGATGACCGACTACATGAAATTGGGTGCTCCTCAGTATGAAAAAGGGATGACCCATTTGTGTATCTTGAAAGGGTTAAGGTGATCACAGATGAGATTGGGGCTGATGACAGTAGAGCCATTCAGATGGCCGGGTTCACACTTAAGTGCAAGAAGGCACGAGAGTGGTTCAAGAATTATGTGAACCCGAGAGTAGACATCATGTCTTGGGAAGAGTTTGCAAACGAGTTTGCAGGATGGGCTTTTCCAGATAGTTCAAGGGAGCTGAAGATGATAGAGTTTGAGTAGTTGAGGCAGACTGATGAGATGAGTGTAGAGGAGTTCACAGACAGATTCTTGGAGCTGTTGCCATTTGCAGGGCAAAATCTTGACTCGGACCAGAAAAGGTCAAGGAGGTATATCATGAAACTCCACTCCAGATATTCCTCCTTGATCCAGTCAGCAGATAGGGAGAGCTTCCATGCCATAGTGGATATGGCCCGGAAAATGGAGGCCAGTGCCATCGTTCAGGGGACAGTTAAGCAGTCAGTGGCACAGCCTTCTGGTTCTAAGACACCAGGCTCTTCTTCTTTTAGTGCAGTAGCTTCAGGTAGCAAGAGGTGGAGCAGTACCACCAAGAAGTCGAAGAAGAACAAGTTTTGGAACAAGGTCAAGTCCAGTATGGGACTAGGGAGTGGCTCAAGCTCTGGTGCGGATAATGCAGTTTGTGCAAAGTGTAGTAGGCCACACAGGGGAGTTTGCTGGGCTGGGACAGCAGCCTGTTTCAGATGCGGGCAAGAGGGACACATGGCTCGGGAGTGTTCTAGGGCAGCTTTTGGAGCACAGTCTCAGCAGACAGCTTCTGGTAGTGTGGCTCAGCCAGCAGCTCCAGCCACGACTCAGGCCAGTGGCAGAGGTAGAGGGAGAGGAGCAGCCTCTTCTTCAGCGGGTTTCAGAGGTGAAGGTCCATCAGCTCCAGCACGGATCTTCACGATGACTCAACAGGAGGCAGCATCTACCTTTGGTGGAGTTTGCCTACAATAACAGCCATCATGCTAGCATCGGGATGGCTCCATATAAAGCTTTGTACGGAAGGAAGTGCAGGTCACCTGTTTGCTGGGAGGAAGTTGGAGAGAAGGCCTTGGCATGGGCCTGAGCTAGTAGAGATTACCAGCAGGGTGGTACCCATAATCAGAGAAAGGATCAAGACTGCTGCAAGCAGACAGAAGAGTTATGCAGACATCCGCAGACGGAAAGTAGAGTTTTAGGAGGGGGATCTGGTATTGCTCAAGGTGTCTCCAATGAAAGGAGTGGTTCGGTTTGGAAAGAAAGGTAAGTTGGCTCCACGGTACATCGGACCCTTTGAAGTCTTGCAAAAGATTGGGAATGTATCGTACAAGCTGGATTTACCTGCTTCAATGGAAAGAATCCATCCGATTTTCCATGTTTACATGTTGAGGAAGTTCGTGTCAGATCCGAGCAAGGTTCTTAGTGAGCCTGATGTGGAGATCCAAGAAGATCTCACCTATGTTGAGCAGCCAGTACGGATCATAGACACCCAGATCAGGAATCTGAGAAACAAGGAAATCCCGATGGTGAAAGTCCTGTGGAACCACCACAATATGGAAGAATGCACTTGGGAGACACGGGAGTCCATGCTCCAGCAATATCCTTATCTTTTCTGAGGTTAGTTCCGTGTGAGTTTTATGTGCTTCGTATGTATGTTATGTTGTATGCCATGCTATGTGCTAGTTGAGGAACATTCGGGGACGAATATTCTTAAGGGGGGAGAATGTAATACCCGGCTAGACTCCGGTATCGGAATTCCTACCGTCCGGTGGAATCTCGGATGTCGGAAGCCTCTAGTAGGGTAGAAACATGTTTTCAGAAAATGTTTTAATGTTTTTCATGGTTTTAAGTGAAAAGGAAATGAGTTTTTACATGAAAACAACCTTGAAGGAAAACCCAGGTTCGGCCGCCGAACCTCAAGTTCGGCCGCCGAACCTCAAGTTCGGCCGCCGAACATGCAAGCATTTCGGGTGTGCCTTAGGCCCCCGAAGGCATAAGTGAGGGAAGTCCAGGTTCGGCCGCCGAACCTTAAGTTCGGCCGCCGAACATGGCATGCATGCGGAGGCACGTTCGGCCCCCGAACGTGGCCTGGCCAGCCACTATAAAAGGGTCCCTTAGCCGAAAACAGGCGAGCTTTTCTCCCCATTTTCGGCCAAGGTGAGTTCTCCGCCGTCCCTCACTAATCTTGAGTCCTTTCCTTCAGATCTTTCAAGATCTTCACAAGTTTTTGCTTTGTTTTGAAGATTTTCGAGTTTAAAGCAAGTTTTGAGCAAGTTTTGAGCTTGGAGACCCAAGGAAGTTGAAAATCTCCCATCTCCAAGATTAGGTCATCTCTTTCTCGATCTTCAAGATGTAAGAGCCGATCTTAAGCTCATTGCATGTTTTAAGTAAGTTTTATGAAGATCTATGGGGTAGAATGCATGTTTAGCTTGTGGTTAGGTTTATGAGTTTATGTTGTGTTTTTGAACAATGTGGCTTGCAAATGCATGTTTGATGTGTTGTAGATGGGGTTTTAGATAGTTTGAAGCCCCTAGGAGCTTGTATGCTTGTGTATGTGTGTTGTAGAATAGGTTTATGCATGTTTGGATGGATTGGGAGGCATATATGCATAGAAGAGCTTAGTTTCTGCCACTAAGGGAGAAACCAGTTTCGGCAGCCGAAGGAACTTTCGGCCGCCGAACATGCTTGTGGAAGCAGCCTTCGGCTGTCGAAGCTTGCCCCCAAAAGGAGACTTTCGTCTCTGTCTGGGAGTTTCGGCCGCCGAAAGTGCCGCCGAACATGCATGAGTTTCACCTCTGTCTGGGAGTTTCGGCCGCCGAAGGTGCCGCCGAACCTGCCTGACTTTCGGCTCTGGAAGGACTTTCGGCCGCCGAACCTGCTGCCGAAAGTGCCCTGTCTAGCCCTCTTTTGCATGTTTTTCTATGGTTGTTTCATGATGTTCTAGGGGGTTTTTGGGGGATGTTTTTAGAGTTATGTTCTAATTGTTTGGTCCCTCATTTGAGTCCACCTGTGTAGGTTCGGACCCGAGGAACTGAGGACCCCAGCAGTGAGTTCAGCTGCTTCTGAGTCAGTAGAGCTTCAGCCAGAGGTGAGTGGAATAACTCTTATGCTTTTAAATAAATAAACCAGTTTTAGCATGATTCACGCATCATGAATGCCATGAGATATAATAGGGTGCTTGCATTAGAACTCACGAATATGTTGCATTGCATAATATGTTGATGATGCGGATGAATGTTGAATGATCCTTTAGTCCTCATATGTTATGATATGATGATGATACGGTACGGAAGACCAGTGAGGCCCATTCTACGACCCTGGCACCATGTAAGAGAAAGACCAGTGAGGCCCATTCTACGCCCCTGGCACAGTTGGAATGTTATGTTATGCTATGTTATGATTATGTAAGAGAAAGACCAGTGAGGCCCATTCTACGCCCCTGGCACAGTTGGACCATGTAGAGGACTATTGGTGACAAATTCATCCTTGATGTGATTAGCTGTGATGTGATGCATTTCATGTTATCATATGTTTCAAATGTTTTATTATTCTGCTCACTAGGCTCTCGTAGCTCACCCCTCTCCCTTAACCCCCAGGCTTGTAGGTACAGGGTAGACCAGGAGGTCAGCAAGAGTAATTAAGTCTTATGTATGTAATAGCTAGAATGTGGACATGACAAATTGTATAATGATGTAGAATTGTGAATAGTTATGTAATGTAATGACATTGAAGATTAGAGATTGTGCTTGACCCTATGTGTATTGTAATCCCTTTTTAATACATGATCTCAGATGTTTTATGATGTATATGTGAACCAACTCAATGCATGTTATGTAGCCCATTGGGGCTTTGATGAGGTCCCACAGAGGGGCCAATGTTTATGATTATGTTTATGTTCAGTGCATGCACAGGTTGAGTTGGTGTATGAGAGAATGAATGAAAGAAAAGTTTTAATTTTTATGTATGTTGTTGATCATGTATGGGATTAATCAGGTTCACAGGATGCATGTTAGGCTTGCTACGGGTCCCGGCGGCCTTATGCCGACCTGGATCCTAGCACCGGTAGCGGTCCGATTTTCGGATCGTTACAAAATACTTCCCAACTTCTAAAGCCATTGGCATAAGAAGAGAAATTAGTAGCATTAGACAGAAACCATATGAGGATTTGTATGGCTATTGGGAAAGGTTTAAAAGATTGTATACAGGTTGTCCTCAACATGATATTTCAGATAAGGCACTCATAGAATTCTTCTATGGAGGATTGCTATCATCATAAAGGAGATTCATTGATGTAGCCTGTGGAGGTTCCATTGCAAACAAAACACCTAGGGAAATGAGAGAGTTGATCTCCACCGTTGCAGCCTCATCCAGGCAATATGGAGAAGAAAAGCAACTACAGAGAGGTGTCAATGAGGTAAGTACACCCGCTATTGCTTCTCAACTTTCTGAACTGACCTCTATTATGAAAAATTTTGCCATAGGATATGCTCAACAGGCTCAAGCATCCTAACCACCTAGGCCATGTGGGATTTGTGCATATGTAGGATATGCAACTGATCAATGTCCTACTCTTCAAGAAGATAGCTAGCAAGTCAATGCCATTGGAGCATACAACAGTCAGGTAAGACATGATCCATATTCTAACACCTACAATCCAAGTTGGAGAGACCACCCAATTTCAACTATGGAAGGGCTAACAACAACCAGAACTATCAAAGAAATCAAGCCCAACAAGCACTTCCAAGTTCCATCCAGTACCTTGAAAAGATGATGGAAACACTAACGAACTTTGTGCAGACTCTCCAACAACATGTGGGACAAATGGCCATATCTATGAGCAAGTCTGAATCCCAAGGTAAGCTACCTTCCCAAACTGAAACTAATCCTAGACAGAATGTGAGTGCTATCACATTGAGAAGTGGGAAAGAGCTTCAAGATGCCAGATCTGAGGAAGAGAAGCAAAAAGCGCAAGAACCAGGTGTTTCAGCTGAGCAACCTGCGCACCACCTCTCCAAGTCGATTGGGTGCACCACTCCTGAATACATGCAGAAGGCTGATCAACAGGTAAGTTTCCAAATTCCAACTCCTTTTCCAAAAATATTTGAAAGGACACAAAAAGAAAAAGAAGAAAAGGAGATCCTTAAGACCTTTAGGAAAGTGGAAATCAACATACCTTTGCTAGATGCTGTGAAACAGATTTCTAGGTACGCAAAATTTCTGAAAGAACTGTGTACCAACAGAAGAAAGCTTGCTGAGAGAGAGAAAGTAAGTGTAGGTGAGGTTGTTACTGCTGTGATTAAAAGAGAGCTCCCAACCAAATGTAAAGATAAAGAAATGTTTGCTATTTCTTGCAAAATTGAGAATGTTGGGATAAAGAAAGCTATGTGTGATCTTGGTGCATCCATTAATGTTATGCCTCTTGCTATCTATAATTCTTTGAATGCAGGTGCACTGAAAGACACAAGAGTTGTTATTCAGTTAGCTGATAGATCTGTGGTGTATCAAAAAGGAGTTCTAGAAGATGTTCTAGTACAAGTAGATGAACTTGTCTTTCTAGCAGACTTCTATGTGATTGATACAAAGGAAGACAACTGTAGCACTTCTTCAGACATCCTACTTGGACGTCCTTTCTTGAGCACTGCCAGAACTAAAATAGATGTGCATGATGGTACTCTCACCATGGAATTTGAAGGGAAAGTGATTAAATACAATGTTTATGATGCCATGAAATATCCCGATGATATGTCCCCTGTTTATGGTCTTGATATTATTGATTGCTTGAGCCAGGACGTCTTTGATGAAAATCAAGATGATATACTAACCCATGATTTTTGCAGGGAGACTATCCAAGAAAAGGTAAAGAGCCATAAAGAGCCAGAATTGAAGGAAACAGTCTGCAACATCTAGCAGATGAGCTGCAGACAACGACAGGAAGAACAGAAACCGATCGCACCATTTCAGAATGGTGCACAGATCAACCTTGCGCAGACAGAGTGCAAATCAGACGCGTCTCTTCAGCTTCCACTTCAGATAGCCCCTGCGCAGAAAGAAGAAGCTGAAATCAGTTCAGCCAAACACCCCACTCAGACAAACACTTGTCGTCCCATGCAGCAGTTTCTAGAATCTGAAGAATGTGAGAATGGCTTCTTTGAATAGATCTTCCATGCCCAAACTGATGAGCCATGGTACCCAGACATGGTGAACTACCTGGCCACAGGTAACTTGCCTTCTGACATGCCTAAGCACATAAAAGACAAAATCAAGAAAGATGCAAAATACTATGTTTGGGATGAGCCATATTTGAGGAAACATTGTTCTGAGCAAATGATAAGGAGATGTATTCCAGACCAAGAAATAACTTCAGTACTTACATTTTGTCACTCATATATTTGTGGTGGACACTTTGGTCCAAGAAAGACACCTCATAAAATACTTGAAAGTGGCCTATTTTGGCCCATTATTTTTTGAGATGCCTTTCTATTTTGCAGATCATGTGCTAGGTGTCAACAGATTGGAAATCTAAGCAACATAAATCAAATGCCACAGACTCCCATCATGGTCTGTGAGGTATTTGATGTGCAGGGCATAGACTTCATGGGACCATTCCCACCATCCTTTGGATACACTTACATCATCCTTGCAGTAGATTATGTGTCCAAATGGGTGGAAGCTAGAGCAACAAAGACTGATGATGCAAAAGCAGTAGTAGACTTTGTGAAGACCAACATCTTTGCCAGACATGGAGTACCCAAGGCAATCATCAGTGATAGAGGGACTCATTTTTGCAATAAGGTAGTGGAGAACCTTCTCAGAAAGCACAATGTAATTCACAGAACATCCACAGCCTACCACCCTCAGACAAATGGGCAAGCTAAATTGTCTAACAGAGAAATCAAGGCCATCCTTGAAAAGACAGTGTCCCCCAATCGAAAGGACTGGAGTGCACGTTTGGAAGATGCTTTATGGGCATACAGAACAATCTACAAGACTCCCATAGGTATGTCTCTTTATAGATTGGTCTATGAAAAAGCTTGTCATCTTCCAGTTAAACTTGAACACAAGGCATATTGGGCTGTAAAAAATTGCAACATGTACCTTAAGGAAGCTGAACACCATCGCAAGTTGCAACTGTAAGAGCTAGAAGAGATAAGACGAGATGCATATGAGACTTCTTGGAACTACAAAGCCAAAACCAAAGCCTCCCATGACAGTCAGATTTCAAGAAAACAATTTGAGGTTGGTGATAAAGTCTTACTCTTTGATTCTCGTTTGAAATTATTTCCAGGAAAGCTACGGTCTAGGTGGATTGGACCATTCATTGTAGAGCATGCTTACCCTCATGGAGCTGTAGACATTCACAGTATAGAGACAGGAAAGATCTTCAAGGTGAATGGTCATCACCTAAAATCTTTCTATGAAGGATTCACAGTGAAAGTAGTGGAAGAAATTCCATTGCATCATCCTACTCAGTCTGCCTAGGCAATCGCACCATGCACACCACCCATGGGAGTACTCAGTTTCCTTTGCTCTTTTAATGTTTCTTATACATTGAGGACAATGTATGAATTAGGTGTAGGGGTGCATATCTCTGAATTTTCCTTTCAGTTTCTGCGATTTTCTTCTTCTTTTCCTTTCAGTTTTCTGCGACAGTTTTTGCGATTTTTCTTCTTCTCTTTCCTTTCAGTTTCTGCGATTTTTCTTTCAATTTTATTTCAGTTTGTTTTCTTTCAGTTCTGCTTGAGAATAGCTAGCCAGTTTCATTTTTTTTCAAATTTTTTTCGTTTTTGCTTTCAATAACACACACAACCACAATCTTCTTCTTTTTGATTTACTCTACTCAAACTGATACGCTATGTTGAATGAGCTTTTCTTTCCATGACCCCATTGATGTGATGACTGTTTAAACTTATGTTGAATCAATTGTAGTGAGTTGTATTCATGTTTGGGAATTGCCTTTTAAATTGAATCTTTAAGCTTGCCATGGTGAAAAATATATTGATGAAACTCATTAGAGAGAATGAATTGAAAGTTGTGGGAATGAACTTAATATGACTTGTTTTAGCAATTGGTGTTGATTTGCCCAAATCATTGAGAAAGGAAATTTGGCAAAGGCTTAGACTTCATGAGCAGAAATTGAAAACTGTTCCAATAGTTGAAAGACTATGAACAGAGCTAGTAGCCACTTGGACAGGTGACCAACTGAGTAACTGGGGGTGGGTATTACAAATATGTACCTTCACGTCAAAAGGTTGGTGAATTTTTCAAGGAAGATTAAAGTGCAAAAAGCTGAATAAGTACTTGAAGGTAAGGGCATATCACTCTGAAAGCTAGAAAAGTCTTAACTGAACAAGAATATGTGCATGTGTAATCTCTCTCTTGAGGAAAACAAATCCTAGCCACGGTAAGTAAAGGGAGATAAGGAAAGAAGGTGAGTAACCTTGATGCATATATTCTTCACTGCAATGATTCAAAATAGGTATCTAGAGTAAGAGCTTAAGTGGAAATAAGGATCAAGTAGCAAAGAGAGCTTGTTTGACTATGTTTATTTGCTTGAGGACAAGTAAAAAGCTAGGTGTGGGGTATTTGATAGAGCATATTTTAGATCATTTTATCATGATGTTATTGATGTTTATTTACATCTTTTCTGCCTAATTTTGTGGTTTTGATCTTGTTTTACAGATAATAGGTGTAAAGAAACAATCTGGTGAAAATGTTCTTAAAACTGCCAAAAAGTGCCAAATATGGAAAGTGCCAAATAAGGAAAGTGCAGAAGGAAAAGCAAATAAGGAAAGCGCAGTCAGAAGATTATTTGAAATTCAAATTACAGACCTTTATTTCCTTGTTTAAAGATGTGCAGACACTTCAGCAGTCAGATCTTCCTATTTAGGCAGCAAGATTTCAAGAAGACACACTTGCCTCTCTTGCATTCAGCATTCAAGATTTGAAATTCAAATGAAGGCTCCACCTAAAAAGGAAAGATTGGACAACATATCTGTAACACCCCTTACCCTATCAAGTGTAGATAAAGCAAGGTATGTCACAAACTATACCTTATAGACATATCAAGACTAAACAATTTTCTTTATCTGTAAATACCAAGTTTTAGATAGTCCAAGTAAATTTTATAAAGCGATTATGGTAAATGTTTAAACCAAAATTTTTGCAGAGTCTCCTCTTTTTCATCCACATTTTACCCTGTAGCATATATGAAAAACACATGCAACATTATCAACTGTTATTTGACATCTTACTATTCTTTGATTTACATGACCTTCATAACTCACTCTATTTAATATGTACATGCCAAAATAAAACTATACTATGCCTCAGAGACTCAAAACAACCAGCTATGATAATGGCCTTGATATCTGATGTAGACCTCTGATGAACTTCGCGTGCCTACTCTATCTACAACCTGCGTGAGGTAAAAACCAACACGCTGAGCTAATGCTCAGTGGGTGATAGCAAACAAATAACAAAATAGAGTAAACAAGTTCACTTATATAGATAATCAGGTAAACAAGTACAAGCTAGTAGATGCAAACATATTAACACTCACTAATAAGTCACCAAAATCAAGTATCAATCTTAATTAAGATCTTAGCCCTTATAAACACATAGTAGGATCGACTAGGTAGATAAGGAGTTATAACGGTAGGCACAGGGTGCCGAACGGTAGGCTCAGAGGCCAACACTTTGATAGCAGGGCTCTGTGGCCATGCTTATGAGGTACCAGATATGTAACCTCAAATATAGATCATGTATCGGTAGCAGTACTGCGAACTCTGTATGTTTATATGGCATGCCATACCCTTAAGCTAACCTCGACTCCTATTACGTTTACCAGGGCCAAGTATCATTAATTCAATATAAATGCACATCATGTGAAGCTATTTGAATTCATTTTCCAAAGTACATATATCATATGCCAAGGTTTACAATATGGAAAACTCATGGCAAATAGTGCAAAACTTTATTGACTTAGCATTTCAATATAGAAAACTACATTCTGCCATATATTGCATAAACTTTTCAAGCAGTTTAGAGTTAAAATTTGACTTCAGGTTCTACATAATAAATGTACATTTATGTCTTATCTTTCCAACAAGGTATGGTTCATGCAAATCTGATCATCCTAGCTTAGGTTATGAATTTTTCTTTACAAGCTGCTCAATAAGGTCTTAATCAGTCCAGTATTGGTACTTGTTTATAGTATCACAAAACTTATCAGCTTCATGCATTTCCATACAAATTAAAGCTTAAGTGTCTTCTACAAAATTTTAGGTATACTTCTTAAGATTCATTTGGCACTGGTCTTACCAAATTTCACTGAGTATGTAATTAGTTATGGTATAATCAATAGACTCTGTTCCGGATGCACTACTACTGTGTCCAGTTTAGGTTCACTTGCAATTTTCATCATCTTACCCACAGATTCAGAATTTGGTCAATTCATGAAAGTTTTATCTCTTTGTCTTGGCTTTCATTTGGTATATCTTAGGCCTAATTTAAATATTTACACAATAAGTTATAACGTTGTAAACACAAGCTGCCCTGGTACAACCTATTCTGCCAGATTTACACTTTTAGCTCCCATGTTAAATTTCTTTACTCCAAGCCTTTCAAACATCATTTTAACAGTCATATAACATATTTATACAATCAAAGCAACATTTCCAGCAAGTAAAATTAACCCCTAATTTCACTTATTCATGGCAGAATCAAAGGAAAACAGAAAATCAAAGAAACACCAAACCTTTCTTGAATTCCTCTTTCTTTTCCTCTTCTATTCTCTAGCTATCTCCTTTCCTTTTGATGTTCCTTCACCTATGCCAATTTATATCTTAGGGAAGGATTGAATAAATTGTAAATTAAAGTTTTATAATTCAAATTCATGCATGAAGAAATGAGATGATGCTATTTCCTACTCATTTCTAAGCTCACCTTTGATTTTCAAGCTTGGTGCATATGGAATCCTAAACTTTTCTTCTTCAATTCTTTCACTATATGGCTGTTCCTTTAGTTCTTAATCTTAGGATGAATTTTGGTTGAAGGAAGAAGTTGTTTTGGTAAGGTTTTGGCTTGGCTTTGGTGGGAGAAAGAAAAGCAAATTTTTTTCTTCTTTGAAGTTGGATGACCTACGGCAACATGGACAAAGGAAGAAGACAATCCCTTTTCTTTCTTTTGCATTGTCATTTCTTCTCTCCTTAGGTAGGTGACACATGGAAAGTAAATCTGAATTTTTATGTTTTAACTTTCCATAATTCTACTTTAACCTACTAAACTCTTTCCAATGTTTCTCTAAACTCTTTCCAATGTTTCAATTTAGTTTTTAAACTTTCAATAATCATAGATTGACCTACTAAACTATACATATAGCCTTTAGAAGCCCTTTTCACTTAAGCAAGCATGACGGATATAAACAAGCACCTCAAGCAAGCACGTCGGGAAACCCTAAGCACCTCCCGAAAGTGACTCGTTCCCGACTCGCTAATCACACTGTCTGCTTTATTTCTGGATATGTCCGTTTCTTTATTTAAGTTTTCTATGATTCAGTTATTAGTAGATTAGAGTTAAACGAGCACCTCCCCTAATGCCCCTTACTCTAGGAATGAAATAGCCTAACGATGGCACTACTCTACCTATGGGTTTGAGGATGTTACAACTCTTCCCCTCTTAAGAAATTTCGACCTCGAAATTTTACCTGCTGTGAATAGCTGGGGATATTGTTGCTTCATCACTTCTTCACTTTCCCATGTAGCTTCTTCTGCCTTATGATCTCTCCACAACACTTTCACTAAGGGAATCTTCTTATTTCTTAACTCTTTCATTTCCCTTGCTAAAATTTTCACTGGTTCCTCTTCATAAGTTAGGTCAGACTGTACATCAATGGTTTCAGCTGGAATGACATGTGAAGGATCCGATCTGTATCTTCTTAACATGGATACATGGAAGACATTGTGTATTCTGTCTAACTCTGGAGGTAAAGCTAGCCTATAGGCTACTGGACCCACACGCTCAACTATTTCATATGGACCAATAAACCGAGGGCTTAGCTTACCTTTCTTGCCAAATCTTAGCACGTTCTTCCACGGAGAAACTTTCAAAAACACTTTATCCCCAATAGCAAATTCTATATCTTTTCTTTTCAAATCTGCATATGATTTTTGCCTATTTGTTGCAGCTTTCAATCTTTCTTTGATAATCTTCACTTTCTCCTCAGTCTGTCTTATCAACTCTGGACCTACAAGTTTAGCTTCATTGAGTTCTGTCCAGCACAATGGGGTTCTACATTTTCTGCCGTACAATGCTTCATAAGGGGCCATCTTAATACTAGCCTGATAACTGTTGTTGTAAGCAAATTCCACTAGTGGGAGATATCTTTCCCAGCTTCCTTCAAATTCAATTACACAACTTCTGAGCATATCTTCCAAAACTTGAATTACTCTCTCTGACTGGCCATCTGTTTGAGGATGAAAAGCTGTACTAAAATTCAATCTTGTCCCTAAAGCTTCATGTAGTTTTTCCCAAAATCTGGATGTGAATCTTGGATCTCTGTCTGATATGATAGAGATAGGGACACCATGTAGTCTCACAATTTCATCAATGTACAATTCTGCATACTTTTCCAATGTATAATCCATTCTGATTGGCAAGAAATGCGCTGATTTAGTTAACTTATCAACTATTACCCATATGGCATCTTTCTTCCTTGGTGTGAGTGGCAATCCTGTCACAAAATCCATGGTAATTCTATCCCATTTCCATTCTGGTATAGCGATAGGCTGCAATAACCCTGATGGAACCTGATGCTCTGCTTTTACCCGTTGACATGTCAAACATTTTGTTACAAATTCAGTTATATCTCTTTTCATACCTGGCCACCAATAGTGCATCTTAAGATCTTGATACATCTTAGTGCTACCTGGATGCATAACATATGGACTATTGTGTGCCTCTGTAAGAATACTCTGTTTCAACTCTCCAATGTTAGGTACACATACTCTGTTACCATAGTATAAGTAACCATCATCACTTATCACATGCTTCTGCTTATTCCCCTCTTGTACTTGTCTAGTCCATAAGGCTATCTCTGTATCTTCTTTCTGTGCTTCTTTAATTTGTTGCAGTAAGTTGGGTCTAACTTTTAATTCTGCTACGATAGCTCCATCATCTGCTATAGTCAACTGCGCATTCATTGCTCTTAATGCAAATAAGGATTTCCTGCTGAGTGCATCTGCTACCAGATTAGCTTTGCCTGGGTGATAATCTATAATGCAATCATAATCTTTCAGTAACTCCATCCATCTTCTCTATCTCAGGTTTAGCTCCTTTTGTGTGGGCAAGTATTTCAGGCTTTTATGATCTGTATAGATGTAACATTTCTCACCATATAAGTAATGTCTCCATATCTTTAGTGCAAAAACTATGGCCGCCAATTCTAGATCATGGGTAGGATAGTTCTTCTCATGTGGCTTCAGTTGTCTAGAAGCATAGGCAATCATTTTACCTTCTTGCATCAAAACACATCCAAGTCCATTGTGAGAAGCATCACTGTATATCACAAATTCCTTGCCAGAAACAGGTTGTGTAAGTATAGGTGCTTCAGTGAGCATAGTCTTCAATCTATCAAAGCTTGCTTGACATCTATCATCCCAAACATACTTAACATCCTTATGTAGCAATTTAGTCAATGGAGCTGCTATAAGTGAAAACCCTTTCACAAACCGTCTGTAGTACCCAGCTAGACCCAAGAAACTTCTGACCTCTGCAACATTCTTTGGTGGCTTCCATTCCAGAACAGCATTAATCTTCTGAGGATCTACCCTGATTCCCTCTGCTGATACAACATGTCCCAAAAATGCTATTTCATTGAGCCAAAAATCACATTTACTGAACTTGGCATAAAGTTGCTTTTCCCTCAGAGTCTGCAAGACTACCCTCAGATGTCTATCATGGTCTTCTCTCGTTTTAGAATATACTAGAATATCATCAATGAATACTATAACAAACTGATCTAAATATGGATGGAAGATACGGTTCATTAGATCCATGAATGATGCAGGTGCATTTGTTAACCCAAATGGCATAACTAAAAACTCATAATGTCCATATCGTGTCCGGAATGCAGTCTTAGGCACATCTGCCCCTTTAACTCTCAACTGATGGTAACCCGATCTCAAATCTATTTTAGAGAAAATGCTGGCCCCTTTCAACTGATCAAACAAATCATCTATTCTGGGCAGTGGGTATTTATTCTTTATCGTTACCTTATTCAACTGTCTGTAATCAATGCACAATCGAAGAGATCCATCTTTCTTTTTCACAAACAACACTGGTGCACCCCATGGTGAAACACTAGGTCGAATAAAACCCTTATCAAGTAACTCTTGTAACTGTATTTTCAACTCTTTCAATTCTGTAGGAGCCATTCTATAAGGAGCAATTGAAATAGGTGCGGTGCCTGGCACAACTTCTATAGCAAAATCCACTTCCCTTTCTGGAGGTAACCCTGGCAACTCTTCAGGAAATACATCTGGAAACTGACATACTGTGGGTAGGTTTGACACATTAGGCCCTTCCTTCTTAGTTTCAGTTACACTAGCCAGATAGGCTATACAGCCTTTTCTAATTAACCTCCTAGCTGTAGTGGCAGATATAACATTAGAGAGGTAATCTGACCTCTTGCCCACAACTATAACCTCAGAACCCTCTAATGTTTTGAGTGTAACTCGTTTTAACTTACAGTCAACTATGACATGATGTCTAGACAACCAATCCATACCCAAAATCACATCAAACTCTCTAAAAGGTAACTCTATCAAGTCACCTAAAAAGGTATGACCTTGCACACATATAGGACAATCTCTATAAACTCTATTAACAATCACAAGATGTCCTAAGGGATTGGTCACTGCTATGTCATGTTCTAAGTGTTCTACTTGAATTCCCTTCTCATTACTGATGGGTATGCTAATGTATGAATGTGTGGAACCAGGATCAATTAATGCATAAACATATGTGCCAAAGATAGAAAATTTACCAGCAATAACATCTGGTTTGTCCTGGTCTTCCTTTGCACGAATGGCATATGCTCTGGCAGGTGCTCTAGTGTCTGGTCTATCTACTGTCTCTGATACTCTGTGACTCTGAGCACTGCTAGATTCACCTCTACCTCTACCTCTGCCTCTAGACCCTGTCGGCAAAGATCTCTCTGTCTGTATAGGCTGCACTGACTGGCCTCTAGGACAATCCCTCATAAAGTGGTCTGAGCTTCCACATAAGTAGCAAGCCCCAGTCAATCTCCGACATACTCCACCATGTCTCCTGCCACAATGCTCACATACTGGTGGCAACCCTCTGCCTGGTCCTCCTGTACTGGATACTGAGGTAGTCTGCTGTCCAGACCTTACTACTGAACTCTGCCCAGGTCTCTGAATCTGCCTAGGTGGTCCTCTCTGCCCTGTCTGCTGAAATTCCCTCTGTCTTTTACTACTTGTCTGCGATGCAGAGGATTGTCTCTGATACTGGCTCTGACTCCTCTTCTGTTGCCCTTTCTGCCTTCTACTTTGCTCTTCTTCTTTAATTCGCTCCAGGCTGTGGGCCGTCTCTACTAAAACTGAAAGTTCCCTGATATGCATAGCTGTGAGGTACATCCTGATATCAGCATGTAATCCCTGCTCAAAGCGTTTACATCTTTCTTCCTCTGTAGGAACTATCTCTGTGGCATACTTACTAAGTCTGACAAATTCTCGCTCGTACTCAGTTACTGTAAGCCTGCCCTGTCTGAGGTATAAGAAGTCCCTCCTTCTCTCCTCTATATATAAGGCCCCAACATACTTCTTCTTAAACTCTGACAAAAAGAATTCCCAAGTCTGGCGCTCTGGTCGAACCATCTGTGTTAAAGTTGTCCACCATCGATACGCTTCATCTTTTAGCAATGATACTGCACACATCAAGCTATCTACTGGTGAACACTGTAGCTGCTGTAAAACCCTTTCTGTACTTTCTAACCAGAATTCTGCAGCTGAAGGATCATCTTCCTTTTTACCTCTAAAATCTATTGCACCATACTTTCTGAGTTTTTCTATTGGAGGCCTAGCTACCACAGGTGGGGGAACCTGGACTGCTACAGGTGGTGGTGGTGGTACCTCTGGTACATTTTGTGTAACCCTCCTAAGCAACTCAGCTATTTGCTGAAATAATGCATCCTGCCCTAGTCCTCCAGCAGCAGCAGGTGGAGGAGTAGCAGCAAGTGCAGCTGCCTCAGAGGGAGCATGACTCTCTACCTCCTCATCTATTGCTCTCTGTGAGTCAGATGACATCTTATATACGACCTAAACACAAAAAGAAGAGATTTACATCAGAACCATATCATAGCTGTAACTCATTTTGGCATGTACATATACTATGCATATACACATACATACTATGACCTAGAACCGCCTAAACCTATGCTCTGATACCACTAATTGTAACACCCCTTACCCTATCAAGTGTAGATAAAGCAAGGTCTGTCACAAACTATACCTTATAGACATATCAAGACTAAACAATTTTCTTTATCTGTAAATACCAAGTTTTAGATAGTCCAAGTAAATTTTATAAAGCGATTATGGTAAATGTTTAAACCAAAATTTTTGCAGAGTCTCCTCTTTTTCATCCACATTTTACCCTGTAGCATATATGAAAAACACATGCAACATTATCAACTGTTATTTGACATCTTACTATTCTTTGATTTACATGACCTTCATAACTCACTCTATTTAATATGTACATGCCAAAATAAAACTATACTATGCCTCAGAGACTCAAAACAACCAGCTATGATAATGGCCTTGATATCTGATGTAGACCTCTGATGAACTTCGCGTGGCTACTCTATCTACAACCTGCGTGAGGTAAAAACCAACACGCTGAGCTAATGCTCAGTGGGTGATAGCAAACAAATAACAAAATAGAGTAAACAAGTTCACTTATATAGATAATCAGGTAAACAAGTACAAGCTAGTAGATGCAAACATATTAACACTCACTAATAAGTCACCAAAATCAAGTATCAATCTTAATTAAGATCTTAGCCCTTATAAACACATAGTAGGATCGACTAGGTAGATAAGGAGTTATAACGGTAGGCAAAGGGTGCCGAACGGTAGGCTCAGAGGCAAACACTTTGATAGTAGGGCTCTGTGGCCATGCTTATGAGGTACCAGATATGTAACCTCAAATATAGATCATGTATCGGTAGCAGTACTGCGAACTCTGTATGTTTATATGGCATGCCATACCCTTAAGCTAACCTCGACTCCTATTACGTTTACCAGGGCCAAGTATCATTAATTCAATATAAATGCACATCATGTGAAGCTATTTGAATTCATTTTCCAAAGTACATATATCATATGCCAAGGTTTACAATATGGAAAACTCATGGCAAATAGTGCAAAACTTTATTGACTTAGCATTTCAATATAGAAAACTACATTCTTCCATATATTGCATAAACTTTTCAAGCAGTTTAGAGTTAAAATTTGACTTTAGGTTCTACATAATAAATGTACATTTATGTCTTATCTTTCCAACAAGGTATGGTTCATGCAAATCTGATCATCCTAGCTTAAGTTATGAATTTTTCTTTACAAGTTGCTCAATAAGGTCTTAATCAGTCCAGTATTGGTACTTGTTTATAGTATCACAAAACTTATCAGCTTCATGCATTTCCATACAAATTAAAGCTTAAGTGTCTTCTACAAAGTTTTAGGTATACTTCTTAAGATTCATTTGGCACTGGTCTTACCAAATTTCACTGAGTATGTAATTAGTTATGGTATAATCAATAGACTCTGTTCCGGATGCACTACTACTGTGTCCAGTTTAGGTTCACTTGCAATTTTCATCATCTTACCCACAGATTCAGAATTTGGTCAATTCATGAAAGTTTTATCTCTTTGTCTTGGCTTTCATTTGGTATATCTTAGGCCTAATTTAAATATTTACACAATAAGTTATAACGTTGTAAACACAAGCTGCCCTGGTACAACCTATTCTGCCAGATTTACACTTTTAGCTCCCATGTTAAATTTCTTTACTCCAAGCCTTTCAAACATCATTTTAACAGTCATATAACATATTTATACAATCAAAGCAACATTTCCAGCAAGTAAAATTAACCCCTAATTTCACTTATTCATGGCAGAATCAAAGGAAAACAGAAAATCAAAGAAACACCAAACCTTTCTTGAATTCCTCTTTCTTTTCCTCTTCTATTCTCTAGCTATCTCCTTTCCTTTTGATGTTCCTTCACCTATGCCAATTTATATCTTAGGGAAGGATTGAATAAATTGTAAATTAAAGTTTTATAATTCAAATTCATGCATGAAGAAATGAGATGATGCTATTTCCTACTCATTTCTAAGCTCACCTTTGATTTTCAAGCTTGGTGCATATGGAATCCTAAACTTTTCTTCTTCAATTCTTTCACTATATGGCTGTTCCTTTAGCTCTTAATCTTAGGATGAATTTTGGTTGAAGGAAGAAGTTGTTTTGGTAAGGTTTTGGCTTGGCTTTGGTGGGAGAAAGAAAAGCAAATTTTTTTCTTCTTTGAAGTTGGATGACCTACGGCAACATGGACAAAGGAAGAAGACAATCCCTTTTCTTTCTTTTGCATTGTCATTTCTTCTCTCCTTAGGTAGGTGACACATGGAAAGTAAATCTGAATTTTTATGTTTTAACTTTCCATAATTCTACTTTAACCTACTAAACTCTTTCCAATGTTTCTCTAAACTCTTTCCAATGTTTCAATTTAGTTTTTAAACTTTCAATAATCATAGATTGACCTACTAAACTATACATATAGCCTTTAGAAGCCCTTTTCACTTAAGCAAGCATGACGGATATAAACAAGCACCTCAAGCAAGCACGTCGGGAAACCCTAAGCACCTCCCGAAAGTGACTCGTTCCCGACTCGCTAATCACACTGTCTGCTTTATTTCTGGATATGTCCGTTTCTTTATTTAAGTTTTCTATGATTCAGTTATTAGTAGATTAGAGTTAAACGAGCACCTCCCCTAATGCCCCTTACTCTAGGAATTAAATAGCCTAACGATGGCACTACTCTACCTATGGGTTTGAGGATGTTACAATATCTTTCCCTCTACACAATCCCATCCGCGTGCCACCTTCCTTCTGAAGAGCCATCCGCGCGCCTCCTTCCTTCTGAAGACCTTGCAACGCGATTCTTTCCTTTTCAGACACAACTTGGGCAGCAAACACCTCTTGGGCAGCAAGGTCAGCATCTAATCTTATTTAAGAAGCACATAAGCCAGTCAAGACACTCTTCTTGTAACACCCCTTACCCGTCTATAAAATAACTTAGTAAAGGATGCCACATACTATACTATATGCAATTACATATGTGGACTTAAGATAGCTTTGACATTATAAATTGTTCCTTAGTTTGTTTAAATGCATGGTGATTCACAAAATAATTTTAAATGGAGAAACCGCAAAAGTCTCCCCTGTTTATTAGCAATTATCCCTGTGAAAACTAGTCATAAAATTTCAATATTTACTCATTTCACACTATTAAAACCACAAATAGAATATAATAACTTAAAATAGTAAACACATTTGGTTATATTCATACTATTTACAATACTCATTTACAGACTCTTGGTAGACTAGTCATGTACATGCCAAACATAAACAACCTCTGAACAAATCTTGTGAACAACTGGTTATGATGATGTCTCTGTGCTGATGCAGAACCAGACCTCCTAATTGTTGCTTCCTCTATTTATTACCTGCGCATGGAAAATCCAATGCGCTGAGCTTATGCCCAGTGGGTGAATAACAACATATATATATTCATTCAAGTATACTAGGAATAATCATGACATATATAATGAAATCATTTGATATAAAAGCACATAAATATTTTATGTGTCAGTGGACAAATCAGGTCATTAAATTTTATAGCAGTAAGATCATTCATATTTTGGTAACCATCTTGTATGCATGCTAGCAAAGCATTAACAAGTCATATAATTAAATCTTAGCCCCTATAAACTCTTCGTAGGATCAACTAGCTAGATAAGGGAAAACTGTATCTGTATAGCACAAAGTGCCAAACTGTATGGCCTGGGGGCCGAATGCTGTGCCTGTATGGCTAAAAAGCCGAAAAACTGTATGACACGTAATGTGTCGAAAATATCATATCATGTATCCCATTAGGGCGCAGTACTGCTAAACTGTATATGGCATGCCATACCCTTATACTATTTATGACTCCTACTGAGGTTTACTAGGGCCAAGAATGCATATGTACATGGTAAATATTTATTGGTATCAAAATTATTCATTTAGATGCTTAACATGTTGAAACAAGCAAAGATGTCGAACTAGATATTCATAAGCAAGCATATCGATAAAAGAGTCCTTAAGAGCATTCATATGTGTGTTATAGACCATATTCACTTATGAGCATATTATTCAGCCACAAACATATTACTATTTCATCAAGAACATGTATGTAAAGTTTTAGTCTATTAAGCTAGCACGTGTATAAAGCAGGCATGTCAAGCTAGCATGTGCATAATTTGGCCACAAAGCTAGCATGTCAATCCCTTTTAGGTCAATATTTACATTTAGCTTTGTTTCTGCCTGAGATTGTATCACATTTTTAAGTATCTTATGGACACAATTAGACTCACTTTTCTTCATGAACGTTGTGTATTTATGTCTTAGCTTTCTAACAAGATATATTACATCTAATTCTGACCTTCCTAACTTAAGTTATGAATTTTTCTTTGCAACCTGCTCAATCAGGTCCTAACCAGTACAGTTTTGGGATCTGTTTTAATCTAACAAAACCTATCATATGCATACATTTGCATACAGATTCAAGCTTAACTTTCTTATACAAAGTTTTAGGTATACTTTTCAGGGTTCATTTGGCACTGGTATTAATTCATTTCATTGAGTAAATCATTAGTTATGGTCTAGGAGATACATACTGCTCCGGATGCACAATTCCCTGTGACCATCTTAGGTTCACTAGCAATTTTCACACAATTAGCTACAGATTCAGACTTTGGTTACTTCATGAAAGTTTTAGCTTTTTGTCTTAGCTTTCATTTGGTATATTCTAGGCTTAATTTTAATGAATACACAATAAGTTATGAGGCTTCAAACACAGACTGTCCTGTTGGAACCTATTCTGCCAGTTTTATGTTTTTGGCTCCCATGTTGTATCTATGTGCTTTAAACCTGCCAATCATCATTTCACCATTCATATGACATATCCATAGAATCAAAGCAACATTTCCAGCAAGTAAAATCAACCCCTAATTTCACTTATTCATGACAGAATCAAAGGAAAACAGAAAGTCATATAAACACCAAACCTTTTGTCAATTCTTTTCAAAATCTTTAGGTACACCTTAGTTACTCTTTTTCCTTGCCTTTACCCTTTGATGTACCTTCCTCCCTTTGAGTTTGTTCTTTACAAAGAATAAAAAAAACAGGAGCTTTAATTCATTTAACAACATATAATTAATTGAAACATGAAAGAATATGTTTACCTAACCTAGTTTTCAATTTCATCACTTACCACTTAAGCACCTTAACTTCTCTTCTTCTTTCCTTTCTTTCTATGGTTCCTTTGCTGGTTAGAACACCTAAGAACAGATTGTGCATGGGTGAAAGCTTTGTCTTTTTGGAGACATATGGTGGAGATGAAAGTTAAGAAAGCAAAAGCCTTTTTCTCTTTCCTTTTGGTGTAGCCACGGCAAGGATGGACCAAATGAAGACAACTTTCCATTTCATGCTTAGTCATGCATGGCTAGGTGTCAAATGGTGGGTTAGGTGTAAATATAGAAAAAGGTGGAGGGCAAACTTGGAATTTTACTTTTAAACTTTCCATATTCACACTTTCACCTACTAAACTTTTCCACATGTTTCAATTTAGTTTTTAAACTTTCAATATTCATAGATTGACCTACTAAACTTACATTTTTAATATTTAGAAGGTCATTTCATTTTAGCAAGCATGCCGATTTTAGGAAGCACCTCAAGCTAGCACGTCGGGAAACCCTTCAGCACCTCCCAATAGCAACTTGATTCCGACCTGCTTATCACGTTAGATACTTTATTTTAAGATATGTTTGTTTTCTTATTTGGGTTTTCTATGATTCAGTTATTACAGTTTGAAGATGTTAAAATTCTAGTACTGGTCGTTCTTATTTTAACTCTACCTTTGGACGTATAACTCTATATGAAATGCAAGTTAGACCTCTAAACACAACTTTTAGTGCTCTATCTTTAAACGAATTGTGTGTCAGACGGCTATGGATAAGCTAGCACCTCCCCTAATCAGCTCGAGGTCAAGATAGCACCTCCCCTAAAGCTAATTACTCTAACTTTAAAATGGTACAATTTAAAGCTAATGGTTGCTCTATTTCTATCTGTAGGTTTTGGAATGTTACAATTCTCCCCTCCTTTAAAAAAAAATTCGTCCTCGAAATTTACCTGTCATAAATAGCTGAGGGTGTTGTTGCCTCATTAATTCCTCACTTTCCCATGTAGCTTCCTCTGTTTTGTGGTTTCATTTGGCATGTACATTAAATTATGCTATATCCTAGAACCGCCTAAACCTCGGCTCTGATACCAAAAAATGTAACACCCCTTACCCGTCTATAAAATAATTTAGTAAAGGATGCCACATACTATACTATATGCAATTACATATGTGGACTTAAGATAGCTTTGACATTATAAATTGTTCCTTAGTTTGTTTAAATGCATGGTGATTCACAAAATAATTTTAAAATGGAGAAACCGCAAAAGTCTCCCCTGTTTATTAGCAATTATCCCTGTGAAAACTAGTCATAAAATTTCAATATTTACTCATTTCACACTATTAAAACCACAAATAGAATATAATAACTTAAAATAGTAAACACATTTGGTTATATTCATACTATTTACAATACTCATTTACAGACTCTTGGTAGACTAGTCATGTACATGCCAAACATAAACAACCTCTGAACAAATCTTGTGAACAACTGGTTATGATGATGTCTCTGTGCTGATGCAGAACCAGACCTCCTAATTGTTGCTTCCTCTATTTATTACCTGCGCATGGAAAATCCAATGCGCTGAGCTTATGCCCAGTGGGTGAATAACAACATATATATATTCATTCAAGTATACTAGGAATAATCATGACATATATAATGAAATCATTTGATATAAAAGCACATAAATATTTTATGTGTCAGTGGACAAATCAGGTCATTAAATTTTATAGCAGTAAGATCATTCATATTTTGGTAACCATCTTCTATGCATGCTAGCAAAGCATTAACAAGTCATATAATTAAATCTTAGCCCCTATAAACTCTTCGTAGGATCAACTAGCTAGATAAGGGAAAACTGTATCTGTATAGCACAAAGTGCCAAACTGTATGGCCTGGGGGCCGAATGCTGTGCCTGTATGGCTAAAAAGCCGAAAAACTATATGACACGTAATGTGTCGAAAATATCATATCATGTATCCCATTAGGGCGCAGTACTGCTAAACTGTATATGGCATGCCATACCCTTATACTATTTATGACTCCTACTGAGGTTTACTAGGGCCAAGAATGCATATGTACATGTTAAATATTTATTGGTATCAAAATTATTCATTTAGATGCTTAACATGTTGAAACAAGCAAAGATGTCGAACTAGATATTCATAAGCAAGCATATCGATAAAAAGAGTCCTTAAGAGCATTCATATGTGTGTTATAGACCATATTCACTTATGAGCATATTATTCAGCCACAAACATATTACTATTTCATCAAGAACATGTATGTAAAGTTTTAGTCTATTAAGCTAGCACGTGTATAAAGCAGGCATGTCAAGCTAGCATGTGCATAATTTGGCCACAAAGCTAGCATGTCAATCCCTTTTAGGTCAATATTTACATTTAGCTTTGTTTCTGCCTGAGATTGTATCACATTTTTAAGTATCTTATGGACACAATTAGACTCACTTTTCTTCATGAACGTTGTGTATTTATGTCTTAACTTTCTAACAAGATATATTACATCTAATTCTGACCTTCCTAACTTAAGTTATGAATTTTTCTTTGCAACCTGCTCAATCAGGTCCTAACCAGTACAGTTTTGGGATCTGTTTTAATCTAACAAAACCTATCATATGCATACATTTGCATACAGATTCAAGCTTAACTTTCTTATACAAAGTTTTAGGTATACTTTTCAGGGTTCATTTGGCACTGGTATTAATTCATTTCATTGAGTAAATCATTAGTTATGGTCTAGGAGATACATACTGCTCCGGATGCACAATTCCCTGTGACCATCTTAGGTTCACTAGCAATTTTCACACAATTAGCTACAGATTCAGACTTTGGTTACTTCATGAAAGTTTTAGCTTTTTGTCTTAGCTTTCATTTGGTATATGCTAGGCTTAATTTTAATGAATACACGATAAGTTATGAGGCTTCAAACACAGACTGTCCTGTTGGAACCTATTCTGCCAGTTTTATGTTTTTGGCTCCCATGTTGTATCTATGTGCTTTAAACCTGCCAATCATCATTTCACCATTCATATGACATATCCATAGAATCAAAGCAACATTTCCAGCAAGTAAAATCAACCCCTAATTTCACTTATTCATGACAGAATCAAAGGAAAACAGAAAGTCATATAAACACCAAACCTTTTGTCAATTCTTTTCAAAATCTTTAGGTACACCTTAGTTACTCTTTTTCCTTGCCTTTACCCTTTGATGTACCTTCCTCCCTTTGAGTTTGTTCTTTACAAAGAATAAAAAAAACAGGAGCTTTAATTCATTTAACAACATATAATTAATTGAAACATGAAAGAATATGTTTACCTAACCTAGTTTTCAATTTCATCACTTACCACTTAAGCACCTTAACTTCTCTTCTTCTTTCCTTTCTTTCTATGGTTCCTTTGCTGGTTAGAACACCTAAGAACAGATTGTGCATGGGTGAAAGCTTTGTCTTTTTGGAGACATATGGTGGAGATGAAAGTTAAGAAAGCAAAAGCCTTTTTCTCTTTCCTTTTGGTGTAGCCACGGCAAGGATGGACCAAATGAAGACAACTTTCCATTTCATGCTTAGTCATGCATGGCTAGGTGTCAAATGGTGGGTTAGGTGTAAATATAGAAAAAGGTGGAGGGCAAACTTGGAATTTTACTTTTAAACTTTCCATATTCACACTTTCACCTACTAAACTTTTCCACATGTTTCAATTTAGTTTTTAAACTTTCAATATTCATAGATTGACCTACTAAACTTACATTTTTAATATTTAGAAGGTCATTTCATTTTAGCAAGCATGCCGATTTTAGGAAGCACCTCAAGCTAGCACGTCGGGAAACCCTTCAGCACCTCCCAATAGCAACTTGATTCCGACCTGCTTATCACGTTAGATACTTTATTTTAAGATATGTTTGTTTTCTTATTTGGGTTTTCTATGATTCAGTTATTACAGTTTGAAGATGTTAAAATTCTAGTACTGGTCGTTCTTATTTTAACTCTACCTTTGGACGTATAACTCTATATGAAATGCAAGTTAGACCTCTAAACACAACTTTTAGTGCTCTATCTTTAAACGAATTGTGTGTCAGACGGCTATGGATAAGCTAGCACCTCCCCTAATCAGCTCGAGGTCAAGATAGCACCTCCCCTAAAGCTAATTACTCTAACTTTAAAATGGTACAATTTAAAGCTAATGGTTGCTCTATTTCTATCTGTAGGTTTTGGAATGTTACAATTCTCCCCTCCTTTAAAAAAAAATTCGTCCTCGAAATTTACCTGTCATAAATAGCTGAGGGTGTTGTTGCCTCATTAATTCCTCACTTTCCCATGTAGCTTCCTCTGTTTTGTGGTTTCATTTGGCATGTACATTAAATTATGCTATATCCTAGAACCGCCTAAACCTCGGCTCTGATACCAAAAAATGTAACACCCCTTACCCGTCTATAAAATAATTTAGTAAAGGATGCCACATACTATACTATATGCAATTACATATGTGGACTTAAGATAGCTTTGACATTATAAATTGTTCCTTAGTTTGTTTAAATGCATGGTGATTCACAAAATAATTTTAAAATGGAGAAACCGCAAAAGTCTCCCCTGTTTATTAGCAATTATCCCTGTGAAAACTAGTCATAAAATTTCAATATTTACTCATTTCACACTATTAAAACCACAAATAGAATATAATAACTTAAAATAGTAAACACATTTGGTTATATTCATACTATTTACAATACTCATTTACAGACTCTTGGTAGACTAGTCATGTACATGCCAAACATAAACAACCTCTGAACAAATCTTGTGAACAACTGGTTATGATGATGTCTCTGTGCTGATGCAGAACCAGACCTCCTAATTGTTGCTTCCTCTATTTATTACCTGCGCATGGAAAATCCAATGCGCTGAGCTTATGCCCAGTGGGTGAATAACAACATATATATATTCATTCAAGTATACTAGGAATAATCATGACATATATAATGAAATCATTTGATATAAAAGCACATAAATATTTTATGTGTCAGTGGACAAATCAGGTCATTAAATTTTATAGCAGTAAGATCATTCATATTTTGGTAACCATCTTCTATGCATGCTAGCAAAGCATTAACAAGTCATATAATTAAATCTTAGCCCCTATAAACTCTTCGTAGGATCAACTAGCTAGATAAGGGAAAACTGTATCTGTATAGCACAAAGTGCCAAACTGTATGGCCTGGGGGCCGAATGCTGTGCCTGTATGGCTAAAAAGCCGAAAAACTATATGACACGTAATGTGTCGAAAATATCATATCATGTATCCCATTAGGGCGCAGTACTGCTAAACTGTATATGGCATGCCATACCCTTATACTATTTATGACTCCTACTGAGGTTTACTAGGGCCAAGAATGCATATGTACATGTTAAATATTTATTGGTATCAAAATTATTCATTTAGATGCTTAACATGTTGAAACAAGCAAAGATGTCGAACTAGATATTCATAAGCAAGCATATCGATAAAAAGAGTCCTTAAGAGCATTCATATGTGTGTCATAGACCATATTCACTTATGAGCATATTATTCAGCCACAAACATATTACTATTTCATCAAGAACATGTATGTAAAGTTTTAGTCTATTAAGCTAGCACGTGTATAAAGCAGGCATGTCAAGCTAGCATGTGCATAATTTGGCCACAAAGCTAGCATGTCAATCCCTTTTAGGTCAATATTTACATTTAGCTTTGTTTCTGCCTGAGATTGTATCACATTTTTAAGTATCTTATGGACACAATTAGACTCACTTTTCTTCATGAACGTTGTGTATTTATGTCTTAGCTTTCTAACAAGATATATTACATCTAATTCTGACTTTCCTAACTTAAGTTATGAATTTTTCTTTGCAACCTGCTCAATCAGGTCCTAACCAGTACAGTTTTGGGATCTGTTTTAATCTAACAAAACCTATCATATGCATACATTTGCATACAGATTCAAGCTTAACTTTCTTATACAAAGTTTTAGGTATACTTTTCAGGGTTCATTTGGCACTGGTCTTAATTCATTTCATTGAGTAAATCATTAGTTATGGTCTAGGAGATACATACTGCTCCGGATGCACAATTCCCTGTGACCAGCTTAGGTTCACTAGCAATTTTCACACAATTAGCTACAGATTCAGACTTTGGTTACTTCATGAAAGTTTTAGCTTTTTGTATTAGCTTTCATTTGGTATATGCTAGGCTTAATTTTAATGAATACACAATAAGTTATGAGGCTTCTAATACAGACTGTCCTGTTGGAACCTATTCTGCCAGTTTTATGTTTTTGGCTCCCATGTTGTATCTATGTGCTTTAAACCTGCCAATCTATCTACAATCACCCATATGGCATCTTTTTTCCTTGGTGTCAGTGGCAATCCCACAACAAAATCCATAGTGATCCTATCCCACTTCCATTCTGGTATGGAAATAGGGTGTAAAAGACCAGATGGAACTTGATGCTCAGCTTTCACCTGCTGACAAGTCAGACATGTAGCCACAAATTCAACTATATCTTTCTTCATACCTGGCCACCAATAATGCAGTTTCAAATCTTGATACATTTTAGTGCTACCAGGATGCATAGCATATGAACTACTATGTGCTTCCTCCAGAATGTTCTTCCTCCAGAATGTTCTTCCTCAGGTCATCAACATTAGGTACACATATTCTACCTTCATAATACAAATAGCCATCATCCTGAACCACATGTTTCTGCTTTTTCCCCTCTTGGACTTGCCTTATCCACAAAGCTGTTTCAGTATCCCCTTTCTGTGCTTCCTGGACTTGGTGAAGTAGATTGGGTCTAAGCTTTAGTTCTGCTATGATAGCCCCATCATTGGCTAAAGATAGACGAGCATTCAAGGCTCTTAAAGCAGCAAAGGATTTCCTGCTAAGTGCATCTGCTACCAGATTGGCTTTACCTGGATGATAGTCAATAATGCAGTCATAATCCTTAAGCAACTCTAACCATCTTCTCTGTCTCAGGTTAAGCTCCTTTTGTGTGGGCAAATACTTTAAACTTTTATGATCTGTATAGATATAACATTTTTCTCCATACAAGTAATGCCTCCATATCTTTAATGCAAAGACTATGGCTGCTAACTCTAAATCATGGGTAGGGTAGTTCTTCTCATGTGGCTTTAAGTGTCTTGAAGCATAAGCAACTACCTTCCCCTCCTGCATGAGTACACAACCCAGTCCATTATGTGAGGCATCACTGTAGATCACAAAATCTTTACCCGACTCTGGCTGTGTAAGGACAGGTGCCTCTGTAAGCATCTTTTTAAGCTTTTCAAAACTCTCCTGGCATTTATCATCCCAGTCATATTTAACATTCTTGTGCAACAATTTAGTCAATGGGGCAGCAATGATTGAAAATCCCTTTACAAACCGCCTATAGTATCCAGCCAAACCCAGAAAACTCCGAATCTCTGCTACATGCTTAGGTGGTTTCCATTCGAGGATAGCTTCGATCTTTTTAGGGTCTACTCTGATTCCTTCAGCTGACACAGCATGCCCAAGAAAGGATATATCATTTAGCCAAAACTCACATTTACTAAGCTTGGCATAAAGTTGTTTCTCTCTCAGAGTCTGTAATACTATCCTCAAATGTTGATCATGTTCTTCCTTAGTCTTTGAGTATATCAAGATGTCATCTATGAACACTACAACAAACTGATCCAGGTAGGGATGAAAGATGCGGTTCATTAAATCCATGAAAGAAGCAGGAGCATTAGTTAACCCAAAAGGCATAACAAGAAATTCATAGTGTCCATATCGGGTTCTAAAAGCAGTTTTAGAGACATCTGTTTCTTTTATCTTCAACTGATGATAACCCGATCTCAAATCAATTTTAGAAAAGACACTGGCTCCTTTTAGCTGATCAAACAAGTCATCTATTCGGGGCAAAGGGTATTTATTTTTAATTGTCACCTTATTTAATTGCCTGTAATCTATACACAATCTTAGTGTCCCATCCTTCTTTTTTACAAACAATACAGGTGCGCCCCAAGGTGAGATACTAGGTCGTATGAAACCCTTGTCAAGCAATTCTTGTAATTGTATTTTTAACTCTTTTAGTTCAGTAGGTGCCATCCTATAAGGAGCAATAGAGATAGGTGCGGTGCCTGGTATAACATCTATGGCAAATTCCACCTCTCTCTCTAGTGGTAACCCAGGAAGATCATCAGGAAAAACATCAGAGAAATCACACACTGTGGATATGTCATGTACACCTGGATTCTCCTTTTTGGTTTCAAGTGCACAAACAAGGTAGGCTTCACAACCCTTACTGATTAATCTCCTAGCTGTAGCGGCCGATATAATATTAGACAGGTAATGTGATCTCTCCCCTACAACTATCACATCATGATCTCCAAGTGTTTTTAATGTAATTCTTTTTGATCTGCAATCCACTATTACTCGATGTCTAGATAACCAGTCCATGCCAAGGATTACATCAAATTCTCTAAAGGGTAATTCTATCAAATCACCATGGAAAGTCTGACCATGGATGGATATAGGACAATCCCTATATACTTTACTCACTAGCACACTATGACCAAGGGGGTTGGTTACTACTATATCTTGGTTTAGAGAATCCGCCTGTAATTTCCCCTCCTTGACAATGGGTAAACATATGTATGAATGTGTAGATCCTGGGTCTATCAATGCATGCACAGGTTTATCAAAGATTGAGAATGTACCAACAATCACATCTGGGGAGTCCCTGTCCTCCTTAGCCCTGATAGCATAGGCTCTAGCAGGTGTTCTGAAGTCTGGTCTATCTACTGTTTCAGACACCCTCTGACTAGCTGAAGCTGCCCCTGTTTGATTACCTCTACCCCTTCCTCTTCCTCTAGATCCAGCAGGAATAGGCCTCTCTATAAGTGGTGCTGATGATACCTGTCCCCTAGGACAGTCTCTCATAAGATGCTCAGTAGATCCACACCTGAAGCATGCCCCTGTTAGTTTTCTGCAGGGTCCCAAATGCCTTCTACCACAGTGCTCACATATAGGGTATTGTCCCCTGCCTGCACTTCCTGAACTGGCTACAGATGTACTAGTTTGCTGCCCAAACCTCCCTGCAAAACTCTGCACTAGTGGCTGCCTTTGTCTTTGTACTTGACTCTGCCCTGATGACTGAGCACCTCTTTGTCTCTTCATAAGTGCTTGAGAGGCTGAGGATTGCCCCTGCATCTGGGTTTGCCCTCTCTTCTATTGTCCTTTCTGTCGCCAGCTTTGTTCTTCTTCTTTTATCTTCTCTATATTCAACGCTGCATTTACCAGAGTAGAGAACTCTTTGATGGAATGGGCTGCCAAAAGCACCCTAATGTCATTATGCAAACCCTGCTCAAATTTCTTACATTTAGCTTCCTCTGTAGGCACCATTTCCCGGGCATACTTACTCAGTCTGATGAAATCTTTTTCATACTCGCTAACAGTCATCCTGCCCTGTCTCAAATATAGGAACTCTCTTCTCTTCTCATCCATATACACATCTCCTATATACTTCTTTCGAAACTCAGCCAGAAAGAATTCCCAAGTCCGCTGCTCAGGTTGCACTGTCTGTGATGTGGTGTCCCACCACTGATAGGCCTCTTCTTGTAACAAAGCAACTGCACAAGCCACACTGTCTGGTGGTGTGCACTGAAGCTGCTGCAACACTCTCTCTGTACTTTGCAGCCAGTACTCTGCTGCTGGAGCATCATCTTCTCTTCTGCCTTTGAATTCCATAGCTCCATATTTTCTAAGCTTGTCTATTGGTGGTCTAGCAGGAGCCTGCATAGGTACTGCAACTGGTGGTGGCACCTGAGGTGCTGCCCCTGAAACTCGTCTCAACATATCTGCCAGCTGTTGTAAAAATGCATCCTGTCCTGGCCTATCTTCACCATGAGGGGCTGGTGCAATTGCTGGCTCAATGGGTTCTGAGGGGGCATGACTTCCCACCTCCTCATCTATAGCACGTTGTGATTCCTCAGACATCCTCTCTGAACAATGAAAAACACAAAATAGGCCTACCTCAATTTTACAGAGATACATCATAACCTTTTGGAATCTTCACTAATGGAATCTTCTTATTCCTCAGCTCCTTTATTTCTCGTGCTAAAATCTTCACTGGTTCCTCCTCATAAGTCAAATCAGGTTGAATATCAATTGTCTCAGAAGAAATGACATGAGAAGGATCAGATCTGTATCTTCTCAGCATGGATACATGGAAGACATTATGTATCTTATCTAATCCAGGGGGTAATGCTAACCTGTAGGCTACCGGACCCACACGTTCAATTATCTCATATGGACCGATAAACCTAGGACTTAACTTTCCCTTTTTGCCAAATTTGAGCACCCTTTTCCATGGAGAGACTTTAAGAAACACTTTATCTCCAACTTCATATGCTATCTCTTTTCTCTTCAAATCTGCATAAGACTTCTGTCTATCTGAAGCTGCTTTCAACCTTTCCTTTATAGTGCTCACTTTCTCTTCTGTTTCCCTCACCAAGTCTGGACCTATCACTTTAGCTTCACTGAGTTCTGTCCAGCACAATGGAGTTCTACATTTCCTTCCGTACAATGCTTCATAAGGTGCCATTTTGATACTTGCTTGATAACTGTTGTTGTATGCAAATTCAACCAATGGAAGGTATCTCTCCCAGCTCCCTTCGAAGTCAATAATACAACTTCGAAGCATATCTTCCAGTGTTTGAATTACCCTTTCAGATTGCCCATCTGTTTGAGGATGAAAAGCTATACTAAAGTTCAACTTAGTACCCAATGCTTCATGCAATTTCTCCCAAAATCTGGATGTGAACCTCGGGTCCCTATATGAAATAATGGAAAGAGGTACTCCATGTAATCGAACTATGTCAGTGATATATAATTCTGCATATTTCTCCAATGAGTAATTAGTTCTCACTGGCAAGAAATGAGCTGACTTAGTCAATCATTTCACCATTCATATGACATATCCATACAATCAAAGCAACATTTCCAGCAAGTAAAATCAACCCCTAATTTCACTTATTCATGACAGAATCAAAGGAAAACAGAAAGTCATATAAACACCAAACCTTTTGTCAATTCTTTTCAAAATCTTTAGGTACACCTTAGTTACTCTTTTTCCTTGCCTTTCCCCTTTGATGTACCTTCCTCCCTTTGAGTTTGTTCTTTACAAAGAATAAAAAAAACAGGAGCTTTAATTCATTTAACAACATATAATTAATTGAAACATGAAAGAATATGTTTACCTAACCTAGTTTTCAATTTCATCACTTACCACTTAAGCACCTTAACTTCTCTTCTTCTTTCCTTTCTTTCTATGGTTCCTTTGCTGGTTATAACACCTAAGAACAGATTGTGCATGGGTGAAAGCTTTGTCTTTTTGGAGACATATGGTGGAGATGAAAGTTAAGAAAGCAAAAGCCTTTTTCTCTTTCCTTTTGGTGTAGCCACGGCAAGGATGGACCAAATGAAGACAACTTTCGATTTCATGCTTAGTCATGCATGGCTAGGTGTCAAATGGTGGGTTAGGTGTAAATATAGAAAAAGGTGGAGGGCAAACTTGGAATTTTACTTTTAAACTTTCCATATTCACACTTTCACCTACTAAACTTTTCCACATGTTTCAATTTAGTTTTTAAACTTTCAATATTCATAGATTGACCTACTAAACTTACATTTTTAATATTTAGAAGTTCATTTCATTTAAGCAAGCATGCCGATTTTAGGAAGCACCTCAAGCTAGCACGTCGGGAAACCCTTCAGCACCTCCCAATAGCAACTTGATTCCGACCTGCTTATCACGTTAGATACTTTATTTTAAGATATGTTTGTTTTCTTATTTGGGTTTTCTATGATTCAGTTATTACAGTTTGAAGATGTTAAAATTCTAGTACTGGTCGTTCTTATTTTAACTCTACCTTTGGACGTATAACTCTATATGAAATGCAAGTTAGACCTCTAAACACAACTTTTAGTGCTCTATCTTTAAACGAATTGTGTGTCAGACGGCTATGGATAAGCTAGCACCTCCCCTAATCAGCTCGAGGTCAAGCTAGCACCTCCCCTAAAGCTAATTACTCTAACTTTAAAATGGTACAATTTAAAGCTAATGGTTGCTCTATTTCTATCTGTAGGTTTTGGAATGTTACACTTCTGAACACCTTCTTGCACTTCATCCTCTCGGATTGGACAAGGCCGACGCCTTCAAGCCTCTTCTCTCTTCTACCTTTCTTCTTTTCATTTATTTTTGGTTTTTGGTTCAGCCATGAGTGGCTGAAACCTTTTATTCTAGTTGAAGATTGGTTGAAACTTAAGTTGTTTTATGGATTGTGAGATCTGAACATATATTGTTTGTCTTTGGTTTATTCAATATTCATACAATTTCATGCTTGATTCCATTATTGCTTTGTTGTTTTGATCAAATTGGCCACTTGATTTTTTATTACAAGGTAATATATTGTTAGTTTGGATAATTTTAAGTCCGTAATTACTTGAATTGTTCAAACATAAGAACAGTTGGTGTAAAAACTAAGGAAATTGTATGATCTAGCAACATCTCATGTGTTTGGGTAACTAGGATTGGATCTCTCTATTTGTTAATGCAATTGACAGTTGTTTGTTGCCTGAGGCCCAAGGACGTTCCTTGGCAACTTGTTGATTAGTAATTAATTAGAGGATGTTCCCTAATTGGTTTATGATTAAGGAGAGACATGGTGGTGAGAAGCGTCTTCCATCTGCATAACTAATCTATTGAATCAATCAAAAGAACATAAGTTTCAATGATCAATCCCAACAACTGAAATGGATTCAATTCTTCAACTAAAGCTTTCTCATTATTGATTTCCTTTATTTTAATTATTTGTCTCCTTTTATTGCTTTCAGAATTAGATCAATTGAATTAATCTCAAAACCCTCCTCCATTTTACTTTCAGTTTATTTGCTTTCAGTTTATCTCATTTCAGTTTACTTCTCTTTCAGTTTATTTTTGTTTCAGTTAATTATCTTTGTCTTGATAAGGAAGATAGGTAAGTTTTCAATTCTCAGTGGATTTGATCCTTTACCACTATCTGCAGTAGTAATATTGTTGATAACCGAAAAGGTTATTTTTGACCGATTTCGACAACCGCGAGTCACCAATTAAATCGAGAAAAATAGGGATTCGTTGCTAGTAATTTCTCATATCTAAGAAGAGTGGGAAGTCAAGGAAGACAAGTTGAGGTCATATTTCTGATATGCTAACCAACTAATGCAAGTCTTTAAGGAAGTAGGTTGAGACATGTGCCAAGGTCGCATAAATAATTTGTTGATGCTTTAGCAACTCTCTCATCTTTATGAGAGAATAATGAAGGGAAGACAATGCAACCAATCGTTTTTGTGAAGAGTAAGATCATGTCTTACAAAGGAACTATGATAGCTCACTTTGAAATTGAGGATAATAAGTGTCTTAAGGATGTTGAATCAAGAAAGTATCCCATAGGTAATGATGGAAGCAATAGAGTTGCTGTAAGAAGGTGGGAGAGATGGTTCATTTTGACTGGGGGCCAGTTGTAAAAGAGGTTTCATAAGGGTATGCTGCTTTTGTGTCTAACTAGAAAGCAAGCTGAGCATATTATAGAGGAAGTGCATTGTAACGACCCGAAAATCGGACCACCATCGGCACTAGGATCCAGGTCGGCTTAAGGCTGCCGAAACCTGTAGCAAGCCTAACCTGAACTCTGTGTACCTGATAACTCCAATACATGATCAAACATAAAGATAAAACCTGAAAACAAAACTGTCCTACCACTTACCAAGCTTGACCTGCATGCACTATGTCTGTACACATAGAACCCACTCTCATAGGGTCAGCATACCATAAGTCAGCCTTGGTTCGACACATTTCTCATCAAGAAACATAAAACAGGCAACAAAGATCATGCATCACAAGGGATTAACCATACACTAGGGCAAAGCACAACTCTATCCATTAAATGACATTACATATCTAGACATTACTTTACATACTCGTCTTTTAATTTACATCATGTCCACTACGCTATTCTATAGCCAAAACCTTTACCCTTGACGCCTTCCTGGACTCCCTCTGACCTGCAAAACTGGGGTTAAGGGAGAGGGGTGAGCTAAAAAGCCCAGTGAGTAGAAATAATGAAAACAGTTCATTCATTACATGCTTTCATGAAATGTGCCACAACACAAATATTTCACATCTCGGATTGGACATGACCTCAAAACTCCCTCTGTCGGTGCCCGGCCCCCAAAGGAGCTCACACAGGTCACTACATGTCCTAGTGCCCTGTAATACCCGGCTAGAGTTCGGCATCAGAATTCCTATCGTCCGGTGGAATCCAGGATGTCGAACTTCTCTAGAAGGGTAAGATTTATGGTTTTCTAAAGTAATATAGTATGGTTTCATGTTGTAAAGTGGAAATGAAAATAGTTTTTGCAAGAAAAGAACCAAGGCAGAAAAGCCAGGTTCGGCCGCCGAAGGTGACATTCGGCCACCGAACATGCATGGCTTTTGGTTTCACGTTAGGCCGCCGAAGGTGGTCTGGCCAGCCACCTATAAAAGGCCCTCAGTCGGTTGAAAGGATAAGTCTTGCCATTTTCTTTCACTTTCTGAGGTGAGACCCTGTCCTTCTTAAGTTTTATTCATGTTTTCATTACATCATGCAAATATTTGATTAATTTTTATGGGTTTTTGAAGGTTTTGAGCAAAAAACTCAAAGTTGTGAAGTTTGGAGAGTTTTGATATTTTTGTGAGAAAAGTTTGTTTATGTGTTCTTTGTTTTGTGTTGTTGGGGTTTTAAGGTAGTTTCTGACCCCTTTGAGCATATACTTGGGTGTATGCATGTTGAGGAGTTGAGGTGTTTGAGTTGGAGGAAGATTGGTGCATTTGGCGTGAGGCAGAGCAAGGTTCTGCCTTGCTGATGAACCCAGCTTCGGCCGCCGAAGAATGGTTCGGCCGCCGAATGTGCTGAGGAGGTGGCTTTGGTTGCCTAAGCTTGCCCTCGAGCCTTTGGACTTTCGGCTCTGGAGGGGAGTTTCGGCCGCCGAAGATGCCCCCGAAGGTTAGAGACTTTCGTCTCTAGAGTGCCTTTCAGCCCCCGAAACTTGCCCCCGAAAGGGTTCGGCTGCCGAAAGTTGAGATTCGGCCGCCGAAGGTGCATGAGTTTCGGCTCTGGAGAGGACTTTCGGCCGCCGAACCTGCCGCCGAAAGTGTCCTGTCCAGCCTTTCTTTGCATGCTTTGCATGGTTGTTTGAGTGAGTGTACAGGGATTCTTGGGGAGTTTCATAGAGTTATTCATAAGCTAGTTGGGTCCCTCTTTGAGTCTATCTGTGTAGGCACAGACCAGAGGAACCAGAGAGAGCAGCAATGAGTACTGCTCCAGAGTTTACAGAGCCTACAGAGTCAGTCCAGATAGCCAGATATGAGTGGAACAAAACTTAATACTCGTTTTAATTGAGACATTGAATGCTAGCATATGTCATGCATCATGCTTATGCAATAGGGTGAGTGCATTAGAATCCACAAAGTTGTTGCATTGCATAGTTATTTGTTGATGTGGGTGAATGCTGAATGATCCAATAGTTCCAGACAGGAAGTCCAGGACCCCATTCTACGGCCTGGCAGGTATAGTAAAGTCCAGGACCCCATTCTACGGCCTGGCAGGTATAGTAAAGACCAGGTGCCCAGACTACGCCCTGGCAAATGGTAAGGACATGTGTTATATACACGTATACATATACAGTACAGGAAAACCAGGACCCCAGTCTACGGCCTGGCACGGAACAGTTACTGGGACTATGTGGTGACAGGTTTACCTTTGATGTGAATTGTCTGTGATATGATGCATTCCATACGATCATGTTTTAATGACTTGTTTGACTGTTCTACTCACTGGGCTATAGAGCTCATCCCACTCCCTTAACCCCAGTCTTGCAGGTTCAGTGTACAGTGTACAGGGGAGATCAGCAGAGGACAGAAAGAGTAAAGAGACTTGTAATAGCTTAGAGTAGACATGTAATATTACAAGATGTACTAGTTGTGTATATCTATAGCTTAGTTATTTTGTGTTGTAAATCTTTTGTTATGTACATGGTCTGTTTATATAACTGTTTTACAGAGTATGTGAAAAACCAGGCTTAACAGGTATGAGGTAACCCATCTAGAGCAAGCTCTAGTCAGGGGTACAGAGTACAGAGATAGTACATGCACAGGTTAAGCCTTGGTACAGAAAAGAGTTTTTATTTTCACAGAAAATGTATGATCATGTATGAGATTTACAGGTACACAGAGAGTATAGCAGGCTTGCTATAGGTTCTGGCGGCCTTAAGCCGACCTGAATCCTAGCGCCGGTGACGGTCCATTTTGGGGTCGTTATAGATTGGTATCAGAGCCCAAGGTTCATATGATCGGACCTATAGAGAGAGTGTCAGGCTCATAGAGGTTAGAGGAAGTTAAGCACACTAGGGAATCATGTCCACTAGGCTAGGATGTTGAGTCCTGTCTATTTGATGCTATGAAATGCCATGATATGCATGTGCATTAGTGAGATATATGAGTTAACTATATGCTGATATGCTATGTTATGTGTTGTTTTCCAGTGTTAAAATGCGAGGAACTCGTCGATCAGCTCGATTGACTGGAGTCCCACCAGATAGTGAGAGAACAGCTGCTCATCCTCCTGCATTGCCAAGGGCAAGGTCTCAGAGATCTAGCAGGGAAGGTACGTCAATAGACCCTAGAAGGTCTGTAGACGAGAGCAGAAGAGGAACAGCTAGAGGAGGGAGATCAGAGGAAGTAAGGGAGGCTATGGAGGTTGATCAGTCAGTAGATGAAAGCATGGGTGTAGGCAGATCTGACGAAGGTATGGGAGAGTCTCAGGGAGGCGCTCAGGCCTCGGGGTTTGGGTATCCAGCCTTTCCTCAGGACCCAGTGTAACGACCCCAAAATGGACTGTCACCGGCGCTAGGATTCAGGTCGGCTTAAGGCCGCCAGAACCCGTAGCAAGCCTGCTATACTCTCTGTGTACCTGTAAAAGTCATACATGATCATACATTTGCTGTGAAAATCAAAAATCTTTTCTGAACCACGGCTTAACCTGTGTATGCACTATCTCTGTACTCTGTACGCTGTACTCCGTACTCTGTACTCTGTACTCTGTACCCCTGACTAGAGCTTGCTCTAGATGGGTTAACTCATACCTGTTAAGCCTGGTTTTTCACATATAGTAAAACATATATACATATACAGATCATGTACAAAACATACATCACTAAGTCAAGCACATTTCTAACTTTATCCACAACTATTACATCTCTTTAATATTACATGGCCACTCTAAGCTATTACATATCTCTTTACTCTTCATGTACTCTGTGGATATCCTCTGTATACTGTACACTAAACCTGCAAAACTGGGGTTAAGGGAGTGGGATGAGCTCTATAGCCCAGTGAGTAGAACAGTAAATAGTCATTAACACATGCTCTAATGGAATGCATCATATCACAGACAATCCACATCAAAGGTAAACCTGTCACCACATAGTCCCGACAACTCTGTGCCAGGGCGTAGAATCGAGCACCTGGTCTTCCTGTCATATATATATATATATATGTGTATATAACACCTCTGTACTTACCATCGCCAGGGCGTAGTCAAAGGCTCCTGGACTTTACTATATACCTGCCAGGGCGTAGTCAAAGGCTCCTGGACTTCTCTCAGAGACTATTGGATCATTCAGCATTCACCCACATGAACAAATAACTATGTAATGCAACATATTCATGAATGCTAATGCAAACAACCTACTGTATACTCATGATGCATGAATGATGCTAAAAGCAGTTTATTTCTCAATTAAAAACATTAAGTTTACTTTAGTTCCACTCACCTCTAGCTGACTGGACTGACTCTGCAGGCTATGTCAACTCTGGAGCAGTACTCACTGCTGCTCTCTCTGGTTCCTCTGGTCTGTGTAAGCACAGATAAACTCAAATGAGGGACCAAACTAGCTTATAAACAACTCTATTAAACTCCCCAAGAATCCCCTTAAACTCACTCAAACATCCATGCAAAGCATGTAAAAGAAGGCTGGACAGGACACTTTCGGCGACAGGTTCAGCGACCGAAAGTCCTCTCCAGAGACGAAACTCATGCACCTTCGGCGGCCGAATCTCTACTTTCGGCAGCCGAACCCTTTCGGGGGCAAGTTTCGGAGGCTGAAAGGCACTCCAGAGATGAAAGTCTCTAACCTTCAACGGCACCTTCGGCGGCCGAACTCCCCTCCAGAGCCGAAATTCCGAAAGCTCAGGGGCAAGCTCGGGCAGCCGAAGCCACCTCCTCATGGGTTCGGCGGCCGAATGTACCTTCGGCGGCCGAACCTGAGTTCATCCGCAAGGCAGAAACTTGCTCTGCCTCTTGCCAAAAGCACCAAAATCAACTCAATCTCAACCACCTCAATTCCTCAACTTGCATATACCCAAGTATATGCTCAAAGGGGTCAACAACTACCTAAAAACCCCAACAACACAAAACATATAACACACAAACATGCTCTTTTCACAAATTTTGACCTATTTATGCAACTCTCTCTATAAACCCCATAAAACCATCAAAAATCATAAAAACAAGTTCAGGATCTTCACTTAGCTTTTGAAAACAAGTAGATGAATGATCCTAACGTGGAGTTTTGAAGCAACTCTTCTTCAAACTCTCCAAATGCACAACTTTGTGGTTAAAGCTCAAAACCTTCAAAATAACATAAAACTCAATCAAATCTTTGCATGATTTAATGAAAACATGAAGAAAACGCTACTAAGGACAGGGTCTCACCTCAGAAGACAAAAGAAACGGTGCTCTTACCGCTTCAACCGACTGAGGGCCATTTATAGGTGGCTTGTAACACCCCTTACCCTATCAAAGAGTAGACAGAGCAAGGAATATCACAAACTATACCTTTTTAGATATATCACAACTAATCAATTACCTTTATCTGTAAATATCAAGTTTTAAGGTAATGCATGTAAATTTCATCAAATAAATGTGAGATTTTAAACCAAAAAGTTAACAGAGTCTCATCTGTTTCATTAATATTTCAAACTGTAGCACATGAAAAACACATGAAAAAGTTTTAACTTTCCATATTTATACTTTGACCTACTAAACTCTTTCCAATGTTTCAATTTAGTTTTTAAACTTTCAATAATCATAGATTGACCTACTAAACTATACATATAGCCTTTAGAAGCCCTTTTCACTTAAGCAGGCATGATGGATATAAACAAGCACCTCAAGCAAGCACGTCGGGAAACCCTAAGCACCTCCCGAAAGTGACTCGTTCCCGACTCGCTAATCACACTGTCTGCTTTATTTCTGGATATGTCCGTTTCTTTATTTAAGTTTTCTATGATTCAGTTATTAGCATATTAGAGTTAAGCTAGCACCTCCCCTAATGCCCCTTACTCTAGGAATGAAATAGCCTAACGATGGCACTACTCTACCTATGGGTTTGAGGATGTTACAACTCTTCCCCTCTTAAGAAATTTCGACCTCGAAATTTTACCTGCTGTGAATAGCTGGGGATATTGTTGCTTCATCACTTCTTCACTTTCCCATGTAGCTTCTTCTGCCTTATGATCTCTCCACAACACTTTCACTAAGGGAATCTTCTTATTTCTTAACTCTTTCATTTCCCTTGCTAAAATTTTCACTGGTTCCTCTTCATAAGTTAGGTCAGATTGTACATCAATGGTTTCAGCTGGAATGACATGTGAAGGATCAGATCTGTATCGTCTTAACATGGATACATGGAAGACATTGTGTATTCTGTCTAACTCTGGAGGTAAAGCTAGCCTATAGGCTACTGGACCCACACGCTCAACTATTTCATATGGACCAATAAACCGAGGGCTTAGCTTACCTTTCTTGCCAAATCTTAGCACGTTCTTCCACGGAGAAACTTTCAAAAACACTTTATCCCCAATAGCAAATTCTATATCTTTTCTTTTCAAATCTGCATATGATTTTTGCCTATCTGTTGCAGCTTTCAATCTTTCTTTGATAATCTTCACTTTCTCCTCAGTCTGTCTTATCAACTCTGGACCTACAAGTTTAGCTTCACTGAGTTCTGTCCAGCACAATGGGGTTCTACATTTTATGCCGTACAATGCTTCATAAGGGGCCATCTTAATACTAGCCTGATAACTGTTGTTGTAAGCAAATTCCACTAGTGGGAGATATCTTTCCCAGCTTCCTTCAAATTCAAGTACACAACTTCTGAGCATATCTTCCAAAACTTGAATTACTCTCTCTGACTGGCCATCTGTTTGAGGATGAAAAGCTGTACTAAAATTCAATCTTGTCCCTAAAGCTTCATGTAGTTTTGTCCAAAATCTGGATGTGAATCTTGGGTCTCTGTCTGATATGATAGAGATAGGGACACCATGTAGTCTCACAATTTCATCAATGTACAATTCTGCATACTTTTCCAATGTATAATCCATTCTGATTGGCAAAAAATGCGCTGATTTAGTTAACTTATCAACTATTACCCATATGGCATCTTTCTTCCTTGGTGTGAGTGGCAATCCTGTCACAAAATCCATGGTAATTCTATCCCATTTCCATTATGGTATAGCGATAGGCTGCAATAACCCTGATGGAACCTGATGCTCTGCTTTTACCCGTTGACATGTCAAACATTTTGTTACAAATTCAGCTATATCTCTTTTCATACCTGGCCACCAATAGTGCATCTTCAGATCTTGATACATCTTAGTGCTACCTGGATGCATAACATATGGACTATTATGTGCCTCTGTAAGAATACTCTGTTTCAACTCTCCAATGGTAGGTACACATACTCTGTTACCATAGTACAAGTAACCATCATCACTTATCACATGCTTCTGCTTCTTCCCCTCTTGTACTTGTCTAGTCCATAAGGCTATCTCTGTATCTTCTTTCTGTGCTTCTTTAATTTGTTGCAGTAAGTTGGGTCTAACTTTCAATTCTGCTACGATAGCTCCATCCTCTGCTATAGTCAACTGCGCATTCATTGCTCTTAATGCAAATAAGGATTTCCTGCTAAGTGCATCTGCTACCAGATTAGCTTTGCCTGGGTGATAATCTATAATGCAATCATAATCTTTCAGTAACTCCATCCATCTTCTCTGTCTCAGGTTTAGCTCCTTTTGTGTGGGCAAGTATTTCAGGCTTTTATGATCTGTATAGATGTAACATTTCTCACCATATAAGTAATGTCTCCATATCTTTAGTGCAAAAACTATGGCCGCCAACTCTAGATCATGGGTAGGATAGTTCTTCTCGTGTGGCTTCAATTGTCTGGAAGCATAGGCAATCACTTTACCTTCTTGCATCAAAACACATCCAAGTCCATTGTGAGAAGCATCACTAAATATCACAAATTCCTTGCCAGAAACAGGTTGTGTAAGTATAGGTGCTTCAGTGAGCATAGTCTTCAATCTATCAAAGCTTGCTTGACATCTATCATCCCAAACATACTTAACATCCTTATCTAGCAATTTAGTCAATGGAGCTGCTATAAGTGAAAACCCTTTCACAAACCGTCTGTAGTACCCAGCTAGACCCAAGAAACTTCTGACCTCTGCAACATTCTTTGGTGGCTTCCATTCCAGAACAGCATTTATCTTCTGAGGATCTACCCTGATTCCCTCTGCTGATACAACATGTCCCAAAAATGCTATTTCATTGAGCCAAAAATCACATTTACTGAACTTGGCATAAAGTTGCTTTTCTCTCAGAGTCTGCAATACTACCCTTAGATGTCTGTCATGGTCTTCCCTAGTTTTAGAGTATACCAGAATATCATCAATAAATACCACAACAAATTGGTCTAAATATGGATGGAAGATACGGTTCATTAGATCCATGAATGATGCAGGTGCATTTGTTAACCCAAATGGCATAACTAAAAACTCATAATGTCCATATCGTGTCCGGAATGCAGTCTTAGGCACATCTGCCCCTTTAACTCTCAACTGATGGTAACCCGATCTCAAATCTATTTTAGAGAAAATGCTGGCCCCTTTCAACTGATCAAACAAATCATCTATTCTGGGCAGTGGATATTTATTCTTTATAGTTACCTTATTCAACTGTCTGTAATCAATGCACAATCGAAGAGATCCATCTTTCTTTTTTACAAACAACACTGGTGCACCCCATGGTGAAACACTAGGTCGAATAAAACCCTTATCAAGTAACTCTTGTAACTGTATTTTCAACTCTTTCAATTCTGTAGGAGCCATTCTGTAAGGAGCAATTGAAATAGGTGCGGTGCCTGGCACAACTTATATAGCAAAATCCACTTCCCTTTCTGGAGGTAACCCTGGCAACCCTTCTGGAAATACATCTGGAAAATGACATACTGTGGGTAGGTTTGACACATTAGGCCCTTCCTTCTTAGTTTTAGTTACACTAGCCAGATAGGCTGTACAGCCTTTTCTAATCAACCTCCTAGCTGTAGTGGCAGATACGACATTAGAGAGGTAATCTGACCTCTCGCCCACAACTATAACCTCAGAACCCTCTAATGTTTTGAGTGTAACTCGTTTTAACTTACAGTCAATTATGACATGATGTCTAGACAACCAATCCATACCCAAAATCACATCAAACTCTCTAAAAGGTAACTCTATCAAGTCACCTAAAAAGGTATGACCTTGCACACATATAGGACAATCTCTATAAACTCTATTCACAATCACAAGATGTCCTAAGGGATTGGTCACTGCTATGTCATGTTCTAAGTGTTCTACTTGAATTCCCTTCTCATTACTGATGGGTATGCTGATGTATGAATGTGTGGAACCAGGATCAATTAATGCATAAACATATTTGCCAAAGATAGAAAATTTACCAGCAATAACATCTGGTTTGTCCTGGTCTTCCTTTGCACGAATGGCATATGCTCTGGCAGGTGCTCTAGTGTCTGGTCTATCTACTGTCTCTGATACTCTGTGACTCTGAGCACTGCTAGATTCACCTCTACCTCTACCTCTGCCTCTAGACCCTGTCGGCAAAGATCTCTCTGTCTGTATAGGCTGCACTGACTGGCCTCTAGGACAATCCCTCATAAAGTGGTCTGAGCTTCCACATAAGTAGCAAGCCCCAGTCAATCTCCGACATACTCCACCATGTCTCCTGCCACAATGCTCACATACTGGTGGCAACCCTCTGCCTGGTCCTCCTGTACTGGATACTGAGGTAGTCTGCTGTCCAGACCTTACTACTGAACTCTGCCCAGGTCTCTGAATCTGCCTAGGTGGTCCTCTCTGCCCTGTCTGCTGAAATTCCCTCTGTCTTTTACTACTTGTCTGAGATGCAGAGGATTGTCCCTGATACTGGCTCTGACTCCTCTTCTGCTGCCCTTTCTGCCTTCTACTTTGCTCTTCTTCTTTAATTCGCTCCAGGCTGTGGGCCGTCTCTACTAAAACTGAAAGTTCCCTGAGATGCATAGCTGTGAGGTACATCCTGATATCAGCATGTAATCCCCGCTCAAAGCGTTTACATCTTTCTTCCTCTGTAGGAACTATCTCTGTGGCATACTTACTAAGTCTGACAAATTCTCGCTCGTACTCAGTTACTGTAAGCCTGCCCTGTCTGAGGTATAAGAACTCCCTCCTTCTCTCCTCTATATATAAGGCCCCAACATACTTCTTCTTAAACTCTGACAAAAAGAATTCCCAAGTCTGGCGCTCTAGTCGAACCATCTGTGTTAAAGTTGTCCACCATCGATACGCTTCATCTTTTAGCAATGATACTGCACACATCAAGCTATCTACTGGTGAACACTGTAGCTGCTGTAAAACCCTTTCTGTACTTTCTAACCAGAATTCTGCAGCTGAAGGATCATCTTCCTTTTTACCTCTAAAATCTGTTGCACCATACTTTCTGAGTTTTTCTATTGGAGGCCTAGCTACCACAGGTGGGGGAACCTGGACTGCTACAGGTGGTGGTGGTACCTCTGGTACATTTTGTGTAACCCTCCTAAGCAACTCAGCTATTTGCTGAAATAATGCATCCTGCCCTAGTCCGCCAGCAGCAGCAGGTGGAGGAGTAGCAGCAGGTGCAGCTGCCTCAGAGGGAGCATGACTCTCTACCTCCTCATCTATTGCTCTCTGTGAGTCAGATGACATCTTATAGACGACCTAAACACAAAAAGAAGAGATTGACATCAGAACCATATCATAGCTGTAACTCATTTTGGCATGTACATATACTATGCATATACACATACATACTATGACCTAGAACCGCCTAAACCATGCTCTGATACCACTAATTGTAACACCCCTTACCCTATCAAAGAGTAGACAGAGCAAGGAATGTCACAAACTATACCTTTTTAGATATATCACAACTAATCAATTACCTTTATCTGTAAATATCAAGTTTTAAGGTAATGCATGTAAATTTCATCAAATAAATGTGAGATTTTAAACCAAAAAGTTAACAGAGTCTCATCTGTTTCATTAATATTTCAAACTGTAGCACATGAAAAACACATGAAAAATTATCAACTGATATTTGACATCTTACTATTCTTTGATTACATAACCTTTACAACTCACTCTATTAAATATGTACATGCCAAATTATAACTGCACTATGACTCAGAGACTCAAAACAACCAGCTATGATAATGGCCTTGGTATCTGATGTAGACCTCTGATGAACTTCACGTGCCTACGTTATCTACAACCTGCGTGAGGTAAAAACCAACACGCTGAGCTAATGCTCAGTGGGTGATAACAACAAATAACAGAATAAAACAAACAAGCTCGCATAAATAGACAATCAAGTAAACAATTACAAGCTAGTAGATGTAAACATGTTAACATTCACCAATAAGTTCACAAAATCAAGTATCAATCTTAATTAAGATCTTAGCCCTTATAACCACATAGTAGGATCGACTAGGTAGATAAGGAGTTATAACGGTAGGCACAGGGTGCCGAACGGTAGGCTCAGAGGCCAAAACTGTGATAGCAGGGCTCTGTGGCCATGCTTATGAGGTACCAGATATGTAACCTCTAATATAGATCATGTATCGGTAGCAGTACTGCGAACTCTGTATGTTTATATGGCATGCCATACCCTTAAGCTAACCTCGACTCCTATTACGTTTACCAGGGCCAAGTATCATTACCTCAATGTATAATGAACTCAATGTATCAATGTAAATCCATGTCATTTGAAGCTATTTGATTTCTTTTTCCAAAGTACATATATCATATGCCAAGGTTTACAATATGGAAAACTCATGGCAAATAGTGCAAAACTTTATTGACTTAGCATTTCAATATAGAAAACTACATTCTGCCATATATTGCATAAACTTTTCAAGCAGTTTAGAGTTACAATTTGACTTCAGTTTCTTCATAAGAAATGTATATTTATGTCTTATCTTTCCAACAAGGTATGGTTCATGCAAATCTGATCATCCTAGCTTAAGTTATGAATTTTTCTTTACAAGCTGCTCAATAAGGTCTTAATCAGTTCAGTATTGGTACTTGTTAATAGTATCACAAAACTTATCAGATTCATACATTTCCATACAAATTCAAGCTTAAATGTCTTCTAAAAAGTTTTAGGTATACTTCTTAAGATTCATTTGGCACTGGTCTTAACAAATTTCACTAAGTATGTAATTAGTTATGGTATAATCAATAGACTCTGTTCCGGATGCACTACCACTGTGTCCATTTTAGGTTCACTTGCAATTTTCATCATTTTAACTACAGATTCAGAATTTTGTCAATTCATAAAAGTTTTAGATATTTGTCTTAGCTTTCATTTGGAATATCTTAGGCCTAATTTCAATATATACACAATAAGTTATAAAGTTAGTAACACAAGCTGTTCTGTTACAACCTATTCTGCCAGATTTACACTTTTAGCTCCCATGTTAAATTTCTTTACTCTAAGCCTTTCAAACATCATTTTAACATTCATATAACATATTTATACAATCAAAGCAACATTTTCAGCAAGTAAAATCAACCTCTAATTTCACTTATTCATGGCAGAATCAAAGGAAAACAGAAAATCATTAAAACACCAAACCTTTATTGAATTCTTCTTTTCTTTTCCTCTTCTAATCTCTAGCTATCTCCTTTCCCTTTGATGTTCCTTCACCTATGCCAATTTATATCTTAGGGAAGGATTGAATAAATTGTAAATTAAAACTTTATAATTCAAATTCATGCATGAAGAAATGAGATGATGCTATTTCCTACTCATTTCTAAGCTCACCTTTGATTTTCAAGGTTGGTGCATATGGAACCCTAAACTTTTCTTCTTCAATTCTTTCACTATATGGCTGTTCCTTTAGCTCTTAATCTTAGGATGAATTTTGGTTAAAGGAAGAAGTTGTTTTGGTAAGGTTTTGGCTTGGCTTTGGTGGAAGGAAGACAAAACAAAGCTTTGGTCTTCTATGGTGTGAGCTACGGCAATTGTGTGATGGAGAAGATGAAAATTCCTTTTTCACTTTGCTTTATCATTTCTCCTTTCCTTAGTTAGGTGACACATGGAAAGTAAATCTAAATTTTTATGTTTTAACTTTCCATATTTATACTTTGACCTACTAAACTCTTTCCAATGTTTCAATTTAGTTTTTAAACTTTCAATAATCATAGATTGACCTACTAAACTATACATATAGCCTTTAGAAGCCCTTTTCACTTAAGCAGGCATGACGGATATAAACAAGCACCTCAAGCAAGCACGTCGGGAAACCCTAAGCACCTCCCGAAAGTGACTCGTTCCCAACTCGCTAATCACACTGTCTGCTTTATTTCTGGATATGTCCGTTTCTTTATTTAAGTTTTCTATGATTCAGTTATTAGCAGATTAGAGTTAAGCTAGCACCTCCCCTAATGCCCCTTACTCTAGGAATGAAATAGCCTAACGATGGCACTACTCTACCTATGGGTTTGAGGATGTTACATGGCTGGCCAGACCACCTTCGGCGGCCACACGTGAAACCGAAAGCCATGCATGTTCGGCGGCCGAACCTCAACTTCGGCGGCCGAACCTGGCTTTTCTGCCTTGGTTCATTTCATTCATAAACTCATTTCATTATGCTTGAAAACTATGAAACATACCAAAACATGTTAGAAAAACATCACTCTAACCCTTCTAGAGACGTCTGACATCCGAAACTCTATCGAAAAGTAGAATTTCGATGCCGGATGCTAGCCGGGTATTACATTCTCCCCCCTTAAGAACATTCGTCCTCGAATGTGCCTAAAACAAACAACTAACACATAAAAAGGAGGAAAACTAACCTCAAAACAAATATGGATATTGCTGGAGCATAGACTCCCGCGTCTCCCAGGTACATTCTTCTAGATTATGGTGGTTCCACAGAACTTTCACCATTGGGATCTCTTTGTTCCTTAGCTGTCTGATCTGTGTGTCCAGAATCCGCACTGGCTGCTCTATATAGGTGAGATCTGTATGAATCTCCACCTCAGGCTCACTCAGAACCTAATTCGGATCTGACACAAACTGCCGTAGCATAGAAACATGAAATACCGGGTGAATTCTCTCCATAGACGCAGGTAAATCCAGCTTATACGATACATTCCCGATCCTCTGCAAAATCTCAAAGGGTCCAATGTATCGTTGGGCTAACTTACCCTTCTTTCCAAACCGAACCACTCTTTTCATTGGAGACACTTTTAGCAATACCCAATTACCCTCCTGGAACTCTAACTGCTTTTTGCGAACGTCTGCATAACTTTTCTGTCTGCTATGCACTGTTCTGATTCTCTCTCTGATCAGGGGCACTACTCTACTGGTCATCTCTACTAACTCTGGTCCTGCAAGAGCCTTCTCTCCTACCTCTTCCCAGCAAACAGGGGATCTGCACTTCCTTCCATACAACGCTTCATACGGAGCCATCCCTATGCTAGCATGATGGCTGTTATTGTAGGCAAACTCCACCAAAGGTAGATGCTGCCGCCAAGAACCGCCAAAGTCTAACACACACAGTCGAAGCATATCTTCTATGGTCTGGATGGTCCTCTATGACTGTCCATCAGTCTGTGGGTGGAAAGCAGTGCTAAAATCCAATCTCGTGCCCATTGCATTCTGCAGACTTCGCCAAAATCGGGAGGTAAACTGAGGTCCTCTGTCTGAGACTATTGTAATACCCTGCTCGAGTCTGGCATCGAAATTCTACTTTCCGATGGAGAGTCTTTAGACGGGATAGATTTATGTTTTTCTCAAATGTTTTGGTATGTTTCATAGTTTTAACACATATGAAAATGAGTTTTTGAATGAAATGAACCAAGGCAGAAAAGCCAGGTTTGGCCGCCGAACATGCATGGCTTTCGGTTTCACGTGTGGCCGCCGAAGGTGGTCTGGCCAGCCACCTATAAATGGCCCTCAGTTGGTTGAAGTGGTAAGAGCACCGTTTCTTTCACTTGCTGAGGTGAAACTCTGTCCTTTGTGAGTATTCTTTCATGTTTTCATCTAATCTTGCACAGATTTGATTAGTTTTTATGTTATTTTGAAGGTTTTGAGCTTTAACCACAAAGTTGTGAAGTTTGGAGAGTTTGAAGAAGAGTTGCTTCAAAACTCCACATTAGGATCATTCATCTACTTGTTTTCAAAAGGTAAGTGACGATCCTGAACTTGTTTTTATGATTTTTGATGGTTTTATGTGGTTTTGGGGGAGAGTTGCATGAATAGGGTTATTTGTGAGGTTTTGATGATTTTTGTGAGTAAAGCTTGTTTTTGTGTTGTTCTTGTTGTGTGTTTGGGGTGTTAAGGTAGTTTCTGACCCCTTTGAGCATATACATGAGTGTATGCAAGTGGAAGTATTGAGGTGTTTGAGGTGGAGTGAGTTTTGTGCATTGGGCGAGAGGCAGGGCAAGTTTCTGCCCTGCTGATGAACTCAAGTTCGGCAGCCGAAGGTACATTTGGCCGCCGAACCCCTGAGGAGGTGTGAGGAGGTGGCTTCGGCTGCCTAAGCTTGCCCCCGAGCTTTTGGACTTTCGGCTCTGGAGGGGAGTTCGGCCGCCGAAGGTTAGAGACTTTCGTCTCTAGAGTGCCTTTTGGTCTCCGAAACTTGCCCCCGAAAGGGTTCGGCTGCCGAAAGTAGAAGTTCGGCCGCCGAAGGTGCTTGAGTTTCGTCTCTGGAGAGGACTTTCGGCCGCCGAACCTACCGCCGAAAGTGTTCTGTCCAGCTTTCCTTTACATGCTTTGCATGAATGTTAGTGTAACGACCCCAAAATGGACCGTCACCGGCACTAGGATTCAGGTCGGCTTAAGGCCGCCAGAACCCGTAGCAAGCCTGCTATACTCTCTGTGTACCTGTAAACCTCATACATGATCATACATTTTCTGTGAAAATAAAACTCTTTTCTGAACCAAGGCTTAACCTGTGCATGCACTATCTCTGTACTCTGTACTCATGTACTCTGTACTCTGTATCCCTGACTAGAGATTGCTCTAGATGGGTTACCTCATACCTGTTAAGCCTGGTTTTCACATACAGGAAAACATATATACATATACAGATCATGTACAAAACATACATCACTAGGTCAAGCAACAACTATTACATCTCTTTAATATTACATGTCCACTCTAAGCTATTACAGATCTCTTTACTTTTCCTGTACTCTGCTGGACTGTCCCTGTACATTGTACACTGAACCTGCAAAACTGGGGTTAAGGGAGTGGGATGAGCTCTATAGCCCAGTGAGTAGAACAGTAAAACATCTCAGTAAAATATGATCTCATGGAATGCACCATATCACAGACAAGCCACATCAAGAGTAAACCTGTCACCACATAGTCCCAGTAACTCTGTGCCAGGGCGTAGAATCGAGCACCTGGTCTTCCTGTCATATATGTATATGTGTATATAACACCTCTGTACTTACCATTGCCAGGGCGTAGTCAAAGGCTCCTGGACTTTGCTATACCTGCCAGGGCGTAGTCAAAGGCTCCTGGACTTTGCTATACCTGCCAGGGCGTAGTCAAAGGCTCCTGGACTTCCTGTCTGAGACTATTGGATCATTCAGCATTCACTCACATCACCAAATAACGATGCAATGCAACATATTCGTGAATACTAATGCAATCAACCTATGGCATATACATGATGCATGAGATATGCTAAAAGCAGTTTGTGGTTCAATTAAAAGTCATAAGTTTAGTTCCACTCACCTCTGGCTATCTGGACTGACTGACTCTGCAGGCTCTGAACCTCTGGAGCAGTACTCACTGCTGCTCTCTCTGGTTCCTCTGGTATGTACCTATGCAGATGGACTCAAATGAGGGACCAAACAAGCGTGAACTAACTCTCTTAAACGTCCCCAAGAATCCCCTGAAACTCACTCAACTATCCATGCAAAGCATGCAAAAGAAAGCTGGACAGGACACTTTCGGCGGCAGGTTCGGCGGCCGAATGTCCTCTCCAGAGACGAAACTCAAGCACCTTCGGCGGCACCTTCGGCGGCCGAATCCCCCAAACAGAGCCGAACATGCAACACTCGCGGGGGCAAGCTGTGGCAGCCTAAGCCACCATGCAAGAGGTTCGGCGGCCGAATGAACTTTCGGCTGCCGAACCTGAGTTCATCCAGAACTCAGCTTCAACGGCAAACCATCTCCTTCTTCCCTTCAACTTCTCCAAACATGCATACTTCAACTAGTCAACACACATATACTCAAGTATATGTTCACAGGGGTCCAAAACTAGCTAATAACCCCAAACAACAAATCAAACATAACACAGAAACATGTATACATGCATAACTCATCAAAACCACTACTTCTCACTTAACCATACATCTCTCTCCCTTAACTTCCATAAAACCTTCAGAAAACACATAAACAGGTTCAAGAGCATTACTTACCTCCTGTAACAAGAAGATGAACACTCTGAACTAAGGACAACGGACCAACTCTCCTCAAACTCTCAAACTCTCACAAACTTAGCTTTTTGCTTCAAAACATGCAAAACCTTGTGAACTATCAAAACACTCTGCATGAGCTGCTCAAACTCAGCAAATAAACCAGGGGAGACGTGGCCAAGCTTCTGGCAACAAGTTGGACATAACACCTGTCCAAAATGCTGACTAAGGGATACAAAACTGCTGGCTAAGCAACTCAGCTTCGGCTGCCGAATCGCATGCAAAACCATGCAACATTCGGGGGCCGAACCAAAATTCGGAAGCCGAATATTGGGCACTTTCGGCGGCCGAACGTACCTTCGGCGGCCGAACTTGGCTAAAGTCTCCATGACCCATTTTCTCTTCAAAACTCAAAACTATAAAACACATCATAACACTGAGAAAACATAACTCCTACCCTTAGATAGAATCCCAACACCCCGGATTCCATCAGACAACAGAAATTCCGGTGCCGGATTCTAGCCGGGTATTACATTCTCCCCTCCTTAAGAACATTCGTCCTCGAAGGTTCCTAAAACAACAAAAACAAAACACAAGGAGGAAACTAACCTCAAAACAAATATGGATACTGCTGGAGCATAGACTCCCGCGTCTCCCAGGTGCATTCTTCTAGATTATGGTGGTTCCATAGAACTTTCACCATCGGAATCTCCTTGTTCCTTAGCTGTCTGATCTGCGTGTCCAGAATCCGCACTGGCTGCTCTATATAGGTGAGATCTGTATGAATCTCCACCTCAGGCTCACTCAGAACCTGATTCGGATCTGACACAAACTGTCGTAGCATAGAAACATGAAATACCGGGTGAATTCTCTCCATAGAAGCAGGTAAAGCCAGCTTATACGACACATTTCCGATCCTCTGCAACACCTCAAAGGGTCCAATGTACCGTGGAGCCAATTTACCTTTCTTCCCAAAACGAACCACTCCTTTCATTGGAGACACTTTTAGCAACACCCACTGACCCTCTTGAAACTCTAACTGCTTTCTGCGAACGTCTGCATAACTTTTCTGTCTGCTCTGCGCTGTTCTGATTCTCTCTCTGATCATGGGCACCATTCTACTGGTAATGTCTACTAACTCTGGCCCTGCAAGAGCCTTCTCTCCTACCTCTTCCAAGCAAACAGGGGATCTGCACTTCCTCCCATACAAAGCTTCATAAGGAGCCATCCCGATGCTCGCATGATGGTTGTTATTGTAGGCAAACTCTACCAAAGGTAGATGCTGCCTCCAAGAACCGCCAAAGTCTAACACACATAGGCGAAGCATATCCTCTATGGTCTGGATGGTCCTTTCTGACTGTCCATCAGTCTGTGGGTGGAAAGCAGTACTAAAATCCAATCTCGTGCCCATCGCACTTTGCAGACTCCGCCAAAAGCGAGAGGTAAACTGAGGTCCTCTGTCTGAAACTATAGACACTGGAACTCCATGTAATCTCACTATCTCATCCAGATAGACCTGTGCCAACTTATCCACAGAATAGTTACTCCGTACGGGAAGAAAATGAGCAGATTTCGTGAGTCTGTCCACAATCACCCATATCGAGTCTATCCTGTTGGACGCTACTGGTAAACCCACTACAAAATCCATGGCTATGTTCTCCCATTTCCACTATGGAATCGGTAATGGGTTAAGCATTCCGGCTGGTTTCTGATGCTCTAATTTCACCCTCTGACAAACCTCACAGGCTGTCACGAACTGCGCCACTTCTTTCTTCATGGCTGGCCACCAATAGACCCTTTTCAGATCCTGATACATCTTGGTGGTTCCTGGGTGAACACTATACCTCGCATTATGAGCTTCCCTCATAATGTCTTCCTTCACACTGCCCCTATCTGGTACACAAAGTCGACTCCCATAGCGAAGGATCCCTTTGCTGTCAAATCTGAACGCTACACTATTGCCTGACTGAACAGTCCTGGCAATTTTCATCACCTCAGGGTCCTCATGCTGTCTCTGAGCTATCTGCTCCAGAAACACAGGTGTCACTCTCATTTGTGCTATCAACGCACCTGTACCAGACAACTCTAGCTGTAATCCCTCGTTAAAGAGCTTATAAAGCTCCATCACAACTGGTCTCCGCTCTGCTGCTATATGGGATAAACTGCCTAGTGACTTCCGGCTTAGGGCGTCTGCGACAACATTCGCCTTACCCGGATGATACTGGATTTTACAATCATAATCACTGAGCAATTCGACCCATCTTCTCTGCCGCAAATTCAGCTCTCTCTGACTTAAGATGTACTGTAAACTCTTGTGATCGGTGAAGATCTCGCATTTAACCCCGTAGAGGTAATGCCGCCACATCTTAAGTGCAAAGATAACTGCTGCCATCTCTAGGTCATGGGTAGGGTAATTCAACTCGTGCTTCTTCAACTGTCTAGAAGCATAAGCTATTACTCTATCACTCTGCATCAATACACAACCCAATCCCACTCGAGATGCATCACAGAACACTGTGAACTCTTCATTACTGACAGGCAGAGCTAACACTGGTGCTGTTGTCAATCTCCTCTTGAGCTCCTCAAAGCTCTCTTCGCACTGGTCTGACCAGATAAACTTCTGGTTCTTCTGAGTCAGTTTGGTCATAGGAGCTGCTATCTTTGAGAAGTTCTGAACGAACCTCCTGTAGTAACCTGCCAGTCCCAGAAAGCTTTTAATCTCAGTCACTGTCGTGGGTCTGGGCCAGTTAGCTACAGCCTCTATCTTCTTGGGGTCTACCTCAATACCCTCTGCTGATACCACATGTCCCAAGAAGGCAATGCTCCGTAACCAAAACTCACACTTCAAGAACTTGGCATATAACCCATGCTCTCTCAGTGTCTGCAGTACTATCCTCAGATGCTGGGCATGCTCCTCTGCATCTCTGGAATACACTAAGATATCATCGATAAAAACAATGACAAAGTGATCCAGAAACTCACTGAATACCCTGTTCATGAGATCCATAAATGCTGCAGGGGCGTTAGTCAACCCGAACGGCATCACTAAGAACTCATAATGCCCATATCTGGTCCGGAAAGCTGTCTTAGGCACATCTGCCTCTCTGACTCTCAACTGATGATACCCAGATCTCAGATCTATTTTCGAGAAACAACCTGCTCCAGCTAGCTGGTCAAATAGATCATCAATCCGAGGTAAGGGATATCTATTCTTGATAGTGACCTTGTTCAACTGTCTGTAGTCGATACAAAGTCTGAGGGATCCATCCTTCTTTCTGACAAAGAGCACTGGAGCACCCCAAGGTGAGGTACTAGGGCGGATGAAACCCTTATCTACCAAGTCCTGCAACTGTTCTTTTAACTCCTTTAACTCTACTGGCGCCATCCTGTAGGGAGGAATAGAGATAGGTCTGGTACCTGGCAGTAATTCAATTTCAAACCCTATCTCCCTATCAGGTGGTAGTCCTGGCAAATCGTCTGGGAACACATCGAGAAACTCTCGGACTACTGGTACTGTGGCTGGTTCCCTCACCTGTCTGTCTAGCTCTCTCACATGAGCTAGAAACCCCTGACAACCCCTCCTAAGCAAACGACGAGCCTGAAGGGCTGAAATCATACCTCTGGGTGTACCTCTCCTGTCTCCTCTGAAGACACACTCTGACCCATCCTGGTCTCTGAGACTCACTAGCTTCTCTCGACAGTCCAACGTAGCACTATATGTAGATAACCAATCCATCCCTAGAATGACATCAAAATCCGTCAAATCTAGAACCACAAGGTCAGCTGGAAGGTATCTACCCTCGATAAACACTGGACTGAAACGACAGACTGACACTGCCACTGATGGGTCACATCTAGGTCCACTGACCCAGAGAAGATACTCTAACTCAGAACTGATCAAACCCAATCTATCTATGGCTCTCGAAGCAATAAAGGAATGAGAAGCACCGGGGTCCATCAAAGCATACACATCTGAACACCCAATGATGAGATTACCTGACACCACTGTGTTCGACGTGTTAGCCTCCTCCTGTGTCACTGTGAAAATCCGTGCTGGGGCTACTGGATTTCCACCTCGGGAACCTACTGCTGAAGTAGAGGCTGCTCCTCTCCCTCTACCTCTGCCACTCGTCTGAGGTATGACTGGAGCTGCTGGCCGTACAACTGGCTGTACCACACTGCCTGAACTCATCTGCTGGGATGGTGCAAAAGTCATCTGCGGACAATCCCGAGCAATATGCCCTTCCTGTCCACATCGAAAACAAGCTGTAGATCCCAACCGACAAACTCCTCCATGTGGTTTTCCGCATCGTCTGCAGACTAGAGCTGTGCCAGAGCTTAAGCCACTACCTATTCCCAGACCTGACTTGACTTTACTCCAGAACTTACTCTTTGTTCCTTTTGCTCTATCCCATCTTTTACTGCTTGGTGTAGGGGCTTTAGAACCCGAAGCCTGTGCCTTTGACTGTTTCTGAATATTGGCACTAGCTTCCATTTTCCTGGCTGCGTCTACTATGGTATGGAAACTCTCCTTTTCTGCTGGAAGAATCAAGGAAGCATACCTGGGATGCAGTCTCATAGTATATCTCCTTGCTTTCTTCTGATCAGTATCATAGGCTTGACCTACGTACTGAAGCAGATCCAGGAACTTATCTGTGAATTCATCAACACTCATCTCATCTGTCTGTCGCAACTGTTCAAATTCAATTACTTTCATCTCCCTCGAACTGTCAGGAAAAGCCCACCCTGCAAATTCATTGGCGAACTCTCCCCATGACAGGTTGTCCATTCTAGGCTCCACATAATTTTTAAACCATTCTCTGGCTTTCTTGCATTTTAATGTGAAACCTGCCATCTCAATGGCTCTCCTATCATCTGCTCCCAATTCACTGGTTATCATCCTAACTGCTCTGAGGTAATCAAGTGGATCATCTCCCGTGTTGTATTTAGGAGCATCCAATTTCAAGTACTCCGTCATTTGGACTTTACCTCCAGATGAGCTAGGTTCATGTCTGTCAACAACAGGGGCTACTGGTTCTGGTGGTAGTACTGGTTCATTTGGCTCTAGGTGTGCTGCACTTGGATGGGTAGGGGAAGATGGATACATAGGATATGGTGGATAGTAAGGATAAGGCATATAAGGCATATAAGGAGGATATGGCACAAAACTCGAGTACTCCGACATACCTCCCATCGGATACTCTGGATAGCCAAAACCTGACGTCTGAGCACCTCCCTGCGACTCTCCCATACCTTCCTCAAAACTGCCTATACCTATGCTGTCATCTCTAGACTGATCAATCTCCATAGCTTCCCTCCTTTCCTCTGATCTTCCTCCCCTAGCTGTTCCTCTTCTGCTCTCGTCGACAGACCTTCTAGGGTCTATTGACGTACCTTCCCTGCTCGATCTCTGAGACCTTGCCCTTGGCAATGCAGGAGGACGAGCAGCTGGTCTCTCATTCTCTGATGGGACTCCAGTCAATCGAGCTGATCGACGAGTTCCTCGCATCTTTACTGTAATACCCGGCTAGACTCCGATATCGGAATTCCTACCGTCCGGTGGGACCTCGGATGTCGGAAACCTCTAGAAGGGTAAAAACTATGATTTTATGAAATGTTTTCATGTATTTCATGTTTTTAAGTAAGAAAGTTAAATGAGTTTTTACATGAAAAGTCTTTGGAGGGAAACCCAGGTTCGGCCGCCAAAAGTCAAGTTCGGCCGCCGAACATGCATGCGTTTTGGAGGCACGTTAGGCCCCCGAAAGCATGGGTGAGGGAAGTCCAGGTTCGGCCGCTGAAAGTCAAGTTCGGCCGCCGAACCTTGCATGCATGCGGAGGCACTTTCGGCCCCCGAACGTGGCCTGGCCAGCCACTGTAAAAGGGACCCTTAGCCGAAATGGGTGAGGTTTTCTCCCATTTTCGGCCACAGCAAGCTTCCGACCTTCCCTTAGCAAATCTTGTGTTCTTCCTCCAAATCTCTTCCATTTTTCTTGAGTTTTAAACTCACCGTGCAAGTTTTGAACATTTAAACCAAGTTTTGGAGCTTTGGGAACTTAGGAGCTCATTTTCGTGGATCTCCAAGTTTGGGTCGTCTCCCTCTCGATCTTCAAGAGGTAAGAGCCGATCTTAAGCTCCTTATGTGTTTTAACTAAGTTTTATGCAAGATCTATGGGTAGAAATGCATGTTAGGGTATATGTTGAGTTTATGGGTTTTGATGCTTTGATGAGCAATGTATGTTGGAAATGTGTTGTTTGAAGTGTTGTAGTTGGGGTATATTATAGTTTGAGACCCCTAGGTGTGATGTGTGTGAAGTATGCTTGGTGTGGATCAAGTTTATGCATGATTTATGGTTTTGGGGAGGCAGGAGGTTCATTTGAACCTAGTTTCTGCCCGTTTGGCAGAAACCAGGTTCGGCAGCCGAAGGGAGTTTCGGCCGCCGAACCCCTCTTGTAGAGGCAGCATTCTGCTGCCGAAGGTGCCCCCGAAAAGAGACTTTCGTCTCTGTCTGGCACTTTCGGCCGCCGAAGGTGCCGCCGAACCTGCCTGACTTTCGTCTCTGGAGGAACTTTCGGCCGCCGAACCTGCCGCCGAAAGTGCCCTGTTCAGCCATTTCTTGCATGTTTTCATGTGATGTTTTCAGGATGTTTTAGGGGGTTTTTGGGGAGTATTTTAGAGTCATGTTCATGTATGTTTGGTCCCTCATTTGAGTCCACCTGTGTAGGTTCAGACCCGAGGAACCGAGACCCCCAGCAGTGAGCCAGCTGCTTCAGAGTCTATTCAGAGCTAGCCAGAGGTGAGTGGAATGAACTTTAAGTTTTAAAGCAAATTAATGAAATGTTTTAGCACGATTCACGCATCATGAATGCCATGAGATATATTAGGTTGCTTGCATTAGAATTCACGAATATGTTGCATTGCATACTTTGTTGTTGATGTGGATGAATGTTGAATGATCCATTAGCCCTTGTATGTCATGATAGCCTATGTGAATCCAGGTGTGCCTGCTACGGCTCTACGCCCCTGGCACTATGACAGATTATGGAAGTCCGGGTGTGCCTGCTACGGCTCTACGCCCACGGCATGTTTAAGTAAGAAAGATAGGGGCTAAATGGTGACAAGTTCATCCTTGTTGTGAAATGTTTGTGTTATGGCGCATACATGAAAGCATAATTTAAATTGATGTTTTATTATTCTGCTCACTGGGCTCTAGTAGCTCACCCCACTCCCTTTATCCCCAGAGTTGCAGGTACAGGATAGATCGGGAAGTCGGCTAGAGTGAAGTTAAGTCATGTATGTTGTAATAGATAGTAGTGGACATGAATATGATGTAATGAGTAATTATGACCATGTAATTTAATGAATGATTTGATGATGTATTGAGGATTATGGTAGTGCTTGACCTAGAGATGTGTGAATCCCCATTATGTACAGAGTGTTTAATGAGTAATGATGTTAATGACCATGATTATCCAAGCTGATATGTATGATGATGATACCCCATTGGAGCATTTGATGAGGACTCCAGTGTGGGGTTTATGTATGATTTTGTGCATGCACAGGTTTTGCTTGGATAAGAGAAAAGAAAAATTTTTACAGATCATGTATATGTTGTTATGTATGGGATTCCACAGGTTTACAGGGAGTGTGTTGGCTTGCTACGGGTCCCGGCGGCCTTAAGCCGATCTGGATCCTAGCGCCGGTAACGGGTCGGATTTCCGGGTCGTTACAGAGTGGTATCAGAGCCCTAGGTTCATATGGTCGGACCTAGAGTGTCGGGCTCATAGATGTTCTAGAAGGTCAAGCACACTAGGAAAAATCATGTCCACTAGGATAGGATGTAGAGTCCTGTCTATATGATGATATGATATGCCATGATAATATGCATGTGCATAAATGCTATGATGTGATGCTATGTATGTGATGAGGGTTCATGTGTTTCCACATGAACCATATGATGCTAATGATTGCTTATGCTATGTGCTGTTTTTCAGAAAGTAGAATGAGAGGAACTCGTCGATCTGCACGATTGACTGGAGTGCCACCTCAGGACGAGGGCGCTGATGCCCGTCCTTCAGCTTTGCCTAGGGCAATGTCCAGTAGGTCCAACAGAGACAGAGTAGCTAGAGACCCTAGAAGGTCTTTGGATCTGGGTAGAAGCAGATCAGTAAGGGGAACAGTGCAGGGAGGAATGTCTGAGGATATGGAAGTAGATCAGAGGAGGGATGGCAGTCTCGGTGTGAGTATGCCGGAAGAGGGCATGGGAGAATCAGAAGGAGGCACTCAGGCCTCGAGTTATGTCCAGCCACATCACTACCCACCCTACTCACACCATCCAGGGTATTCGATGGGAGGTACATCGGATTACCCCAGTTTTAGCCCTTATCCTCCACACATGCCATACCCACCTTACTACCCACCATACTCTCAGTACCCCACGTACCCACCTCCACCTCCCTATACCAGTACAGCAAACCCTACCCCAGGGGATGTTGCACCTCCACCACCACCAGTACCTACTGTCCCGGAAACACAAGTACCCAAACCTACCTCATCTGGAGGGAGCAAGGTCAAGATGACCGATTACATGAAGTTGGGTGCTCCTCAGTACAGAGCAGGTGATGACCCATTTGAGTATCTGAACAGGGTCAAGACTATTACAGATGAGATAGGGGCTGATGACAGTAGAACCATTCAGATGGCTGGGTTCACACTGGAGTGCAAGAAGGCACGTGGTTGGTTTAAGAACTATGTGAACCCGAGAGCGGACAGTATGTCCTGGGAGGAGTTCGCAAATGAGTTTGCAGGATGGGCTTTCCCTGAGAGCTCTAGAGAGCAGAAGATAATAGAATTCGAACAATTGAGGCAGACTGAACAGATGAGTGTGGAGGAGTACACAGACAGGTTCCTGGAGTTGTTGCCATATGCTGGGCAGAATTTGGACACAGATCAAAAGAAGTCAAGTAGATATATTATGAGGCTACACTCCAGGTATTCCTCTTTGATACAATCAGCAGAGAGGGAGAGTTTCCATGCCATAGTGGATATGGCTAGGAGAATGGAGGCTTGTGCCATCGTTGAGGGCAAGGTAAAACAGTCAGTGGCACAGTCTTCTGGTTCCAAGACCCCAGGTGGGGAAAGGTTAGACTCTTCTTCTCTGAGTGCAGCAGTTGCAGGCAGTAAGAAGTGGGACAGAGGCCACAGAAAATCTAAGAAGAATAAGTTCTGGAACAAGATCAAGTCAGGTCTGGGTTTAGGCAGTGGCTCAAGCTCTGGCGCAGAGGTTACAGCATGTATGAGATGTGGGAGACCACACAAGGGAGTATGTCTGGCAGGGACAAACACATGTTTCAGGTGCGGACAGGCGGGTCATTTGGCTCGAGATTGTCCTAGAGCAGTCTTTGCAGCACCGTCTCAGCAGACAGCCTCCGGCAGTGTAGTACAGCCAGTAGCTCCAGCCGCAACACAGGCCAGTGGCAGAGGCAGAGGGAGAGGGTCAGCCTCTTCATCAGCAGGATACAGAGGTGAAGGTCCATCAGCTCCGGCACGGATCTTCACTATGACTCAGCAGGAGGCCAACACATCCAACACCGTGGTGGCAGGTAATCTCATCATTGGTTGTTCTGATGTGTATGCCTTAATGGACCCGGGTGCATCTCATTCTTTTGTTGCTCCGAGAGTCGTGGAGAGGGTAGGATTGATGGTCTCTGGGTTAGAGTGTCCCCTATGGGTCAGTGGACCCAAGTGTGACCCGTCAGTGGCAGAGGCAGTCTGCCAATGTAGTCCAGTTTTCATAGAGGGAAGATGCCTTTCCGCCGACCTCGTGGTTCTAGATTTGACAGATTTTGACGTCATTCTAGGGATGGATTGGTTATCGACCCATGGTGCTACCTTGGACTGTAGAGACAAGGTAGTCAGATTCAGAGATCAGGATGGGTCAGAGGTAGTCTTCAGAGGAGACAAGAGGGGTACACCTAGAGGTCTGATCTCAGCTCTTCAGGCTCGTAGGTTGCTTAGGAGGGGATGTCAGGGGTTTCTAGCTCATGTGAGGGAGTTAGATAGTCATGTCAGAGAGCCCGCCTCAGTGCCTGTGGTGAGTGAGTTCTTAGATGTTTTCCTAGACGAGCTGCCAGGGTTACCACCTGCTAGGGAGATAGAGTTCGAGATTGAGTTAATGCCTGGTACCAGACCGATCTCTATCCCTCCCTACAGGATGGCACCAGCTGAATTGAAAGAACTGAAGGAACAGTTGCAAGAGCTGGTAGATAAGGGTTTCATCCGACCGAGTACTTCACCTTGGGGTGCTCCGGTTTTGTTTGTGAGGAAGAAGGATGGATCCCTCAGACTTTGTATCGACTACAGACAGTTGAACAAGGTCACTACCAAGAACAAGTACCCTTTGCCGAGGATCGACGATCTATTCGACCAGTTAGCAGGAGCAGGTTGTTTCTCCAAAATAGATCTGAGATCAGGGTACCATCAGTTGAGGATAAGGAATGAAGATGTACCGAAGACAGCTTTCAGGACCAGGTATGGGCACTATGAGTTCCTTGTGATGCCGTTTGGGTTGACCAACGCCCCTGCAGCATTCATGGACCTCATGAACAGAGTATTCAGTCAGTATCTGGATCACTTCGTTATTGTCTTCATAGATGATATCTTAGTGTATTCCAGAAATGCAGAGGAGCATGCCCATCACCTGAGGACAGTTTTACAGACCTTGAGAGAGCATGGCTTGTATGCCAAGTTCTCCAAGTGTGAGTTTTGGCTTAGGAGCATTTCATTCTTGGGGCACATTGTGTCAGAACAGGGTATTGAAGTAGACCCCAAGAAGGTAGAGGCTGTAGCTAACTGGCCTAGACCCACCACAGTGACCGAGATCAAGAGTTTTCTGGGTTTAGCAGGTTACTACAGGAGGTTCGTTCAGGACTTCTCAAAGATTGCTGCTCCTATGACCAAATTGACAAAGAAGAATCAGAAGTTCGTATGGACCGATCAGTGTGAGGAAAGCTTTGAGGAGCTTAAGAGGAGGTTGACTTCAGCACCGGTGTTAGCTCTGCCAAAAAGTGATGATGACTTCTCAGTATATTGTGATGCGTCCCGTGTGGGACTGGGTTGTGTGCTAATGCAAAATGAGAGGGTGATCGCTTATGCTTCTAGGCAGCTGAAGAAGCATGAGCTGAATTACCCCACACATGACCTAGAGATGGCAGCAGTGATCTTTGCACTCAAGATGTGGAGGCATTACCTTTATGGGGTAAAGTGTGAGATCTTCACAGATCATAAGAGCCTGCAGTACATCCTGAGTCAGAGAGAACTGAACATGAGGCAGAGGAGATGGGTAGAGCTGTTGAGTGACTATGATTGCAAGATTCAGTACCATCCGGGTAAGGCGAATGTTGTGGCAGACGCCCTAAGCCGGAAATCACTCGGCAGTCTATCCCACATTTCAGCAGAGAGGAGGCCGGTGGTGAAGGAGTTCCACAGACTTATGAATGAGGGATTACAGTTGGAGTTGTCTGGCACAGGTGCCTTAGTGGCTCAGATGAGAGTGACACCCGTGTTTCTGGAGCAGGTAGCTCAGAAACAGCATGAGGACCCAGAGTTGGTCAGGATAGCCAGAACGGTTCAGTCAGGCCAGAGTAATGAGTTCAAGTTTGATGATAAGGGGATCCTCCGCTACGGGAACAGATTATGTGTGCCAGATGACATTGGTCTGAAGGGAGATATTATGGGGGAAGCCCATAATACCAGGTATAGTGTTCACCCTGGAGCCACCAAGATGTATCAGGATCTGAAGAGAGTGTATTGGTGGCCAGCTATGAAGAAGGACGTGGCACTGTTCGTGTCAGCCTGCGATGTGTGTCAGAGGGTGAAACTAGAGCATCAGAAGCCGGCTGGAATGTTGAATCCACTACCGATTCCAGAGTGGAAATGGGAGAATATAGCTATGGACTTCGTAGTGGGGTTACCGGCGACGTCCAACAGATTGGACTCCATATGGGTGATTGTGGACAGACTCACCAAATCTGCTCACTTCATCCCTGTCAGGAGTGGTTACTCTGTGGACAAGTTGGCGCAGGTGTACGTAGATGAGATTGTCAGACTGCATGGGGTCCCGGTATCTATAGTGTCAGATAGAGGGCCCCAGTTCACCTCCAGGTTTTGGCGGAGTCTGCAGAACGCTATGGGTACCAGATTAGACTTCAGTACTGCCTTCCACCCACAGACAGACGGACAGTCAGAGAGGACCATCCAGACAATAGAGGATATGCTCAGAATGTGTGTGCTAGATTTTGGCGGTTCTTGGAGGCAGCATCTACCTTTGGTGGAGTTTGCCTACAATAACAGCTATCATGCTAGCATAGGGATGGCTCCATATGAAGCTTTGTATGGGAGGAAGTGCAGATCACCTATCTGCTGGGAGGAAGTAGGAGAGAGGACTCTTGCGGGTCCGGAGTTAGTAGAGCTTACCAGCAGGGTGGTACCCATAATCAGAGAGAGGATCAAGACTGCTGCTAGTCGGCAGAAGAGTTATGCAGATGTCCGCAGAAGACAGCTAGAGTTTCAGGAGGGGGATTTGGTTTTGCTCAAGGTGTCTCCTATGAAAGGAGTGGTTCGGTTCGGGAAGAAGGGTAAGTTAGCTCCACGGTACATCGGTCCTTTCGAGGTGCTTCAGAGGGTCGGTAATGTGTCGTACAAGCTAGACTTGCCTGCTTCGATGGAGAGAATCCATCCGGTTTTCCATGTTTCTCTGTTACGGAAGTACGTGTCAGATCCAAGCAAGGTTCTTAGTGAGCCTGATGTAGAGATCCAAGAGGATCTCACCTATGTAGAACAGCCAGTGCGGATCCTAGACACTCAGATCAGAAAGCTGAGGAACAAGGAAATCCCGATGGTGAAAGTCCTTTGGAACCACCACAATATGGAAGAATGCACCTGGGAGACACGGGAGTCCATGCTCCAGCAATACCCCCATCTGTTTTGAGGTGAGTGTTAGTTATTCTATGTGTTGCATGTATGATATATTGTATGCTATGTTGTATGTTATGATTGATGCCATGCTTTGTATGTTAGTTGAGGAACATTCGGGGACGAATGTTCTTAAGGAGAGGAGAATGTAATACCCGGCTAGACTCCGATATCGGAATTCCTACCGTCCGGTGGGACCTCGGATGTCGGAAACCTCTAGAAGGGTAAAAACTATGATTTTATGAAATGTTTTCATGTATTTCATGTTTTTAAGTAAGAAAGTTAAATGAGTTTTTACATGAAAAGTCTTTGGAGGGAAACCCAGGTTCGGCCGCCGAAAGTCAAGTTCGGCCGCCGAACATGCATGCGTTTTGGAGGCACGTTAGGCCCCCGAAAGCATGAGTGAGGGAAATGCAGGTTCGGCCGCCGAACTCCAAGTTCGGCCGCCGAACCTTGCATGCATGCGGAGGCACTTTCGGCCCCCGAACGTGGCCTGGCCAGCCACTATAAAAGGGACCCTTAGCCGAAATGGGCGAGGTTTTCTCCCATTTTCGGCCACAGCAAGCTTCCGACCTTCCCTTAGCAAATCTTGTGTTCTTCCTCCAAATCTCTTCCATTTTCTTTGAGTTTTAAACTCACCTTGCAAGTTTTGAACATTTAAACCAAGTTTTGGAGCTTTGGGAACTTAGGAGCTCATTTTCGTGGATCTCCAAGTTTGGGTCGTCTCCCTCTCGATCTTCAAGAGGTAAGAGCCGATCTTAAGCTCCTTATGTGTTTTAACTAAGTTTTATGCAAGATCTATGGGTAGAAATGCATGTTAGGGTATATGTTGAGTTTATGGGTTTTGATGCTTTGATGAGCAATGTATGTTGGAAATGTGTTGTTTGAAGTGTTGTAGTTGGGGTATATTATAGTTTGAGACCCCTAGGTGTGATGTATGTGAAGTATGCATGGTGTAGATCAAGTTTATGCATGATTTATGGTTTTGGGAGGCAGGAGGTTCATTTGAACCAAGTTTCTGCCCGTTTGGCAGAAACCAGGTTCGGCAGCCGAAGGGAGTTTCGGCCGCCGAACCCCTCTTGTGGAGGCAGCATTCGGCTGCCGAAGGTGCCCCCGAAAAGAGACTTTCGTCTCTGTCTGGCACTTTCGGCCGCCGAAGGTGCCGCCGAACCTGCCTGACTTTCGTCTCTGGAGGGACTTTCGGCCGCCGAACCTGCCGCCGAAAGTGCCCTGTTCAGCCATTTCTTGCATGTTTTCATGTGATGTTTTCAGGATGTTTTAGGGGGTTTTTGGGGAGTATTTTAGAGTCATGTTCATGTATGTTTGGTCCCTCATTTGAGTCCACCTGTGTAGGTTCGGACCCGAGGAACCGAGACCCCCAGCAGTGAGCCAGCTGCTTCAGAGTCTATTCAGAGCTAGCCAGAGGTGAGTGGAATGAACTTTAAGTTTTAAAGCAAATTAATGAAATGTTTTAGCACGATTCACGCATCATGAATGCCATGAGATATATTAGGTTGCTTGCATTAGAATTCACGAATATGTTGCATTGCATACTTTGTTGTTGATGTGGATGAATGTTGAATGATCCATTAGCCCTTGTATGTCATGATAGCCTATGTGAGTCCAGGTGTGCCTGCTACGGCTCTACGCCCCTGGCACTATGACAGATTATGGAAGTCCGGGTGTGCCTGCTACGGCTCTACGCCCCCGGCATGTTTAAGTAAGAAAGATAGGGGCTAAATGGTGACAAGTTCATCCTTGTTGTGAAATGTTTGTGTTATGGCGCATACATGAAAGCATGATTTAAATTGATGTTTTATTATTCTGCTCACTGGGCTCTAGTAGCTCACCCCACTCCCTTTATCCCCAGAGTTGCAGGTACAGGATAGATCGGGAAGTCGGCTAGAGTGAAGTTAAGTCATGTATGTTGTAATAGATAGTAGTGGACATGAATATGATGTAATGAGTAATTATGACCATGTAATGTAATGAATGATTTGATGATGTATTGAGGATTATAGTAGTGCTTGACCTAGAGGTGTGTGAATCCCCATTATGTACAGAGTGTTTAATGAGTAATGATGTTAATGACCATGATTATCCAAGCTGATATGTATGATGATGATACCCCATTGGAGTATTTGATGAGGACTCCAGTGTGGGGTTTATGTATGATTTTGTGCATGCACAGGTTTTGCTTGGATAAGAGAAAAGAAAATTTTTACAGATCATGTATATGTTGTTATGTATGGGATTCCACAGGTTTACAGGAGGTATGTTGGCTTGCTACGGGTCCCGGCGGCCTTAAGCCGATCTGGATCCTAGCGCCGGTAACGGGTCGGATTTCCGGGTCGTTACAGAGTGGTATCAGAGCCCTAGGTTCATATGGTCGGACCTAGAGTGTCGGGCTCATAGATGTTCTAGAAGGTCAAGCACACTAGGAAAAATCATGTCCACTAGGATAGGATGTAGAGTCCTGTCTATATGATGATATGATATGCCATGATAATATGCATGTGCATAAATGCTATGATGTGATGCTATGTATGTGATGAGGGTTCATGTGTTTCCACATGAACCATATGATGCTAATGATTGCTTATGCTATGTGCTGTTTTTCAGAAAGTAGAATGAGAGGAACTCGTCGATCTGCACGATTGACTGGAGTGCCACCTCAGGACGAGGGCACTGATGCCCGTCCTTCAGCTTTGCCTAGGGCAATGTCCAGTAGGTCCAACAGAGACAGAGTAGCTAGAGACCCTAGAAGGTCTTTGGATCTGGGTAGAAGCAGATCAGTAAGGGGAACAGTGCAGGGAGGAATGTCTGAGGATATGGAAGTAGATCAGAGGAGGGATGGCAGTCTCGGTGTGAGCATGCCGGAAGAGGGCATGGGAGAATCAGAAGGAGGCACTCAGGCCTCGAGTTATGTCCAGCCACATCACTACCCACCCTACTCACACCATCCAGGGTATTCGATGGGAGGTACATCGGATTACCCCAGTTTTAGCCCTTATCCTCCACACATGCCATACCCACCTTACTACCCACCATACTCTCAGTACCCCACGTACCCACCTCCACCTCCCTATACCAGTACAGCAAACCCTACCCCAGGGGATGTTGCACCTCCACCACCACCAGTACCTACTGTCCCGGAAACACAAGTACCCAAACCTACCTCATCTGGAGGGAGCAAGGTCAAGATGACCGATTACATGAAGTTGGGTGCTCCTCAGTACAGAGCAGGTGATGACCCATTTGAGTATCTGAACAGGGTCAAGACTATTACAGATGAGATAGGGGCTGATGACAGTAGAGCCATTCAGATGGCTGGGTTCACACTGGAGTGCAAGAAGGCACGTGGTTGGTTTAAGAACTATGTGAACCCGAGAGCGGACAGTATGTCCTGGGAGGAGTTCGCAAATGAGTTTGCAGGATGGGCTTTCCCTGAGAGCTCTAGAGAGCAGAAGATAATAGAATTCGAACAATTGAGGCAGACTGAACAGATGAGTGTGGAGGAGTACACAGACAGGTTCCTGGAGTTGTTGCCATATGCTGGGCAGAATTTGGACACAGATCAAAAGAAGTCAAGTAGATATATTATGAGGCTACACTCCAGGTATTCCTCTTTGATACAATCAGCAGAGAGGGAGAGTTTCCATGCCATAGTGGATATGGCTAGGAGAATGGAGGCTTGTGCCATCGTTGAGGGGAAGGTAAAACAGTCAGTGGCACAGTCTTCTGGTTCCAAGACCCCAGGTGGGGAAAGGTTAGACTCTTCTTCTCTGAGTGCAGCAGTTGCAGGCAGTAAGAAGTGGGACAGAGGCCACAGAAAATCTAAGAAGAATAAGTTCTGGAACAAGATCAAGTCAGGTCTGGGTTTAGGCAGTGGCTCAAGCTCTGGCGCAGAGGTTACAGCATGTATGAGATGTGGGAGACCACACAAGGGAGTATGTCTGGCAGGGACAAACACATGTTTCAGGTGCGGACAGGCGGGTCATTTGGCTCGAGATTGTCCTAGAGCAGTCTTTGCAGCACCGTCTCAGCAGACAGCCTCCGGCAGTGTAGTACAGCCAGTAGCTCCAGCCGCAACACAGGCCAGTGGCAGAGGCAGAGGGAGAGGGTCAGCCTCTTCATCAGCAGGATACAGAGGTGAAGGTCCATCAGCTCCGGCACGGATCTTCACTATGACTCAGCAGGAGGCCAACACATCCAACACCGTGGTGGCAGGTAATCTCATCATTGGTTGTTCTGATGTGTATGCCTTAATGGACCCGGGTGCATCTCATTCTTTTGTTGCTCCGAGAGTCGTGGAGAGGGTAGGATTGATGGTCTCTGGGTTAGAGTGTCCCCTATGGGTCAGTGGACCCAAGTGTGACCCGTCAGTGGCAGAGGCAGTCTGCCAATGTAGTCCAGTTTTCATAGAGGGAAGATGCCTTTCCGCCGACCTCGTGGTTCTAGATTTGACAGATTTTGACGTCATTCTAGGGATGGATTGGTTATCGACCCATGGTGCTACCTTGGACTGTAGAGACAAGGTAGTCAGATTCAGAGATCAGGATGGGTCAGAGGTAGTCTTCAGAGGAGACAAGAGGGGTACACCTAGAGGTCTGATCTCAGCTCTTCAGGCTCGTAGGTTGCTTAGGAGGGGATGTCAGGGGTTTCTAGCTCATGTGAGGGAGTTAGATAGTCATGTCAGAGAGCCCGCCTCAGTGCCTGTGGTGAGTGAGTTCTTAGATGTTTTCCCAGACGAGCTGCCAGGGTTACCACCTGCTAGGGAGATAGAGTTCGAGATTGAGTTAATGCCTGGTACCAGACCGATCTCTATCCCTCCCTACAGGATGGCACCAGCTGAATTGAAAGAACTGAAGGAACAGTTGCAAGAGCTGGTAGATAAGGGTTTCATCCGACCGAGTACTTCACCTTGGGGTGCTCCGGTTTTGTTTGTGAGGAAGAAGGATGGATCCCTCAGACTTTGTATCGACTACAGACAGTTGAACAAGGTCACTACCAAGAACAAGTACCCTTTGCCGAGGATCGACGATCTATTCGACCAGTTAGCAGGAGCAGGTTGTTTCTCCAAAATAGATCTGAGATCAGGGTACCATCAGTTGAGAATAAGGAATGAAGATGTACCGAAGACAGCTTTCAGGACCAGGTATGGGCACTATGAGTTCCTTGTGATGCCGTTTGGGTTGACCAATGCCCCTGCAGCATTCATGGACCTCATGAACAGAGTATTCAGTCAGTATCTGGATCACTTCGTTATTGTCTTCATAGATGATATCTTAGTGTATTCCAGAAATGCAGAGGAGCATGCCCATCACCTGAGGACAGTTTTACAGACCTTGAGAGAGCATGGCTTGTATGCCAAGTTCTCCAAGTGTGAGTTTTGGCTTAGGAGCATTTCATTCTTGGGGCACATTGTGTCAGAACAGGGTATTGAAGTAGACCCCAAGAAGGTAGAGGCTGTAGCTAACTGGCCTAGACCCACCACAGTGACCGAGATCAAGAGTTTTCTGGGTTTAGCAGGTTACTACAGGAGGTTCGTTCAGGACTTCTCAAAGATTGCTGCTCCTATGACCAAATTCACAAAGAAGAATCAGAAGTTCGTATGGACCGATCAGTGTGAGGAAAGCTTTGAGGAGCTTAAGAGGAGGTTGACTTCAGCACCGGTGTTAGCTCTGCCAAAAAGTGATGATGACTTCTCAGTATATTGTGATGCGTCCCGTGTGGGACTGGGTTGTGTGCTAATGCAAAATGAGAGGGTGATCGCTTATGCATCTAGGCAGCTGAAGAAGCATGAGCTGAATTACCCCACACATGACCTAGAGATGGCAGCAGTGATCTTTGCACTCAAGATGTGGAGGCATTACCTTTATGGGGTAAAGTGTGAGATCTTCACAGATCATAAGAGCCTGCAGTACATCCTGAGTCAGAGAGAACTGAACATGAGGCAGAGGAGATGGGTAGAGCTATTGAGTGACTATGATTGCAAGATTCAGTACCATCCGGGTAAGGCGAATGTTGTGGCAGACGCCCTAAGCCGGAAATCACTCGGCAGTCTATCCCACATTTCAGCAGAGAGGAGGCCGGTGGTGAAGGAGTTCCACAGACTTATGAATGAGGGATTACAGTTGGAGTTGTCTGGCACAGGTGCCTTAGTGGCTCAGATGAGAGTGACACCCGTGTTTCTGGAGCAGGTAGCTCAGAAACAGCATGAGGACCCAGAGTTGGTCAGGATAGCCAGAACGGTTCAGTCAGGCCAGAGTAATGAGTTCAAGTTTGATGATAAGGGGATCCTCCGCTACGGGAACAGATTATGTGTGCCAGATGACATTGGTCTGAAGGGAGATATTATGGGGGAAGCCCATAATACCAGGTATAGTGTTCACCCTGGAGCCACCAAGATGTATCAGGATCTGAAGAGAGTGTATTGGTGGCCAGCTATGAAGAAGGACGTGGCACTGTTCGTGTCAGCCTGCGATGTGTGTCAGAGGGTGAAACTAGAGCATCAGAAGCCGGCTGGAATGTTGAATCCACTACCGATTCCAGAGTGGAAATGGGAGAATATAGCTATGGACTTCGTAGTGGGGTTACCGGCGGCGTCCAACAGATTGGACTCCATATGGGTGATTGTGGACAGACTCACCAAATCTGCTCACTTCATCCCTGTCAGGAGTGGTTACTCTGTGGACAAGTTGGCGCAGGTGTACGTAGATGAGATTGTCAGACTGCATGGGGTCCCGGTATCTATAGTGTCAGATAGAGGGCCCCAGTTCACCTCCAGGTTTTGGCGGAGTCTGCAGAACGCTATGGGTACCAGATTAGACTTCAGTACTGCCTTCCACCCACAGACAGACGGACAGTCAGAGAGGACCATCCAGACAATAGAGGATATGCTCAGAATGTGTGTGCTAGATTTTGGCGGTTCTTGGAGGCAGCATCTACCTTTGGTGGAGTTTGCCTACAATAACAGCTATCATGCTAGCATAGGGATGGCTCCATATGAAGCTTTGTATGGGAGGAAGTGCAGATCACCTATCTGCTGGGAGGAAGTAGGAGAGAGGACTCTTGCGGGTCCGGAGTTAGTAGAGCTTACCAGCAGGGTGGTACCCATAATCAGAGAGAGGATCAAGACTGCTGCTAGTCGGCAGAAGAGTTATGCAGATGTCCGCAGAAGACAGCTAGAGTTTCAGGAGGGGGATTTGGTTTTGCTCAAGGTGTCTCCTATGAAAGGAGTGGTTCGGTTCGGGAAGAAGGGTAAGTTAGCTCCACGGTACATCGGTCCTTTCGAGGTGCTTCAGAGGGTCGGTAATGTGTCGTACAAGCTAGACTTGCCTGCTTCGATGGAGAGAATCCATCCGGTTTTCCATGTTTCTCTGTTACGGAAGTACGTGTCAGATCCAAGCAAGGTTCTTAGTGAGCCTGATGTAGAGATCCAAGAGGATCTCACCTATGTAGAACAGCCAGTGCGGATCCTAGACACTCAGATCAGAAAGCTGAGGAACAAGGAAATCCCGATGGTGAAAGTCCTTTGGAACCACCACAATATGGAAGAATGCACCTGGGAGTCACGGGAGTCCATGCTCCAGCAATACCCCTATCTATTTTGAGGTGAGTGTTAGTTATTCTATGTGTTGCATGTATGATATATTGTATGCTATGTTGTATGTTATGATTGATGCCATGCTTTGTATGTTAGTTGAGGAACATTCGGGGACGAATGTTCTTAAGGGGGGGAGAATGTAATACCCGGCTAGACTCCGATATCGGAATTCCTACCGTCCGGTGGGACCTCGGATGTCGGAAACCTCTAGAAGGGTAAAAACTATGATTTTATGAAATGTTTTCATGTATTTCATGTTTTTAAGTAAGAAAGTTAAATGAGTTTTTACATGAAAAGTCTTTGGAGGGAAACCCAGGTTCGGCCGCCGAAAGTCAAGTTCGGCCGCCGAACATGCATGCGTTTTGGAGGCACGTTAGGCCCCCGAAAGCATGGGTGAGGGAAGTCCAGGTTTGGCCGCCGAAAGTCAAGTTCGGCCGCCGAACCTTGCATGCATGCGGAGGCACTTTCGGCCCCCGAACGTGGCCTGGCCAGCCACTATAAAAGGGACCCTTAGCCGAAATGGGCGAGGTTTTCTCCCATTTTCGGCCACAGCAAGCTTCCGACCTTCCCTTAGCAAATCTTGTGTTCTTCCTCCAAATCTCTTCCATTTTTCTTGAGTTTTAAACTCACCGTGCAAGTTTTGAACATTTAAACCAAGTTTTGGAGCTTTGGGAACTTAGGAGCTCATTTTCGTGGATCTCCAAGTTTGGGTCGTCTCCCTCTCGATCTTCAAGAGGTAAGAGCCGATCTTAAGCTCCTTATGTGTTTTAACTAAGTTTTATGCAAGATCTATGGGTAGAAATGCATGTTAGGGTATATGTTGAGTTTATGGGTTTTGATGCTTTGATGAGCAATGTATGTTGGAAATGTGTTGTTTGAAGTGTTGTAGTTGGGGTATATTATAGTTTGAGACCCCTAGGTGTGATGTGTGTGAAGTATGCTTGGTGTGGATCAAGTTTATGCATGATTTATGGTTTTGGGGAGGCAGGAGGTTCATTTGAACCTAGTTTCTGCCCGTTTGGCAGAAACCAGGTTCGGCAGCCGAAGGGAGTTTCGGCCGCCGAACCCCTCTTGTGGAGGCAGCATTCGGCTGCCGAAGGTGCCCCCGAAAAGAGACTTTCGTCTCTGTCTGGCACTTTCGGCCGCCGAAGGTGCCGCTGAACCTGCCTGACTTTCGTCTCTGGAGGGACTTTCGGCCGCCGAACCTGCCGCCGAAAGTGCCCTGTTCAGCCATTTCTTGCATGTTTTCATGTGATGTTTTCAGGATGTTTTAGGGGGTTTTTGGGGAGTATTTTAGAGTCATGTTCATGTATGTTTGGTCCCTCATTTGAGTCCACCTGTGTAGGTTCGGACCCGAGGAACCGAGACCCCCAGCAGTGAGCCAGCTGCTTCAGAGTCTATTCAGAGCTAGCCAGAGGTGAGTGGAATGAACTTTAAGTTTTAAAGCAAATTAATGAAATGTTTTAGCACGATTCACGCATCATGAATGCCATGAGATATATTAGGTTGCTTGCATTAGAATTCACGAATATGTTGCATTGCATACTTTGTTGTTGATGTGGATGAATGTTGAATGATCCATTAGCCCTTGTATGTCATGATAGCCTATGTGAGTCCAGGTGTGCCTGCTACGGCTCTACGCCCCTGGCACTATGACAGATTATGGAAGTCCGGGTGTGCCTGCTATGGCTCTACGCCCCCAGCATGTTTAAGTAAGAAAGATAGGGGCTAAATGGTGACAAGTTCATCCTTGTTGTGAAATGTTTGTGTTATGGCGCATACATGAAAGCATAATTTAAATTGATGTTTTATTATTCTGCTCACTGGGCTCTAGTAGCTCACCCCACTCCCTTTATCCCCAGAGTTGCAGGTACAGGATAGATCGGGAAGTCGGCTAGAGTGAAGTTAAGTCATGTATGTTGTAATAGATAGTAGTGGACATGAATATGATGTAATGAGTAATTATGACCATGTAATGTAATGAATGATTTGATGATGTATTGAGGATTATGGTAGTGCTTGACCTAGAGATGTGTGAATCCCCATTATGTACAGAGTGTTTAATGAGTAATGATGTTAATGACCATGATTATCCAAGCTGATATGTATGATGATGATACCCCATTGGAGCATTTGATGAGGACTCCAGTGTGGGGTTTATGTATGATTTTGTGCATGCACAGGTTTTGCTTGGATAAGAGAAAAGAAAAATTTTTACAGATCATGTATATGTTGTTATGTATGGGATTCCACAGGTTTACAGGGAGTGTGTTGGCTTGCTACGGGTCCCGGCGGCCTTAAGCCGATCTGGATCCTAGCGCCGGTAACGGGTCGGATTTCCGGGTCGTTACATTTACTCTGGAAACACAACATATAACATACCATTTTAGCACATAAACATCACATATCAATCATACACATACATCACTCATGGCATATCATAGCAGATAGGACTCAAGACCCTATCCTAGTGGACATGATTTCCTATTGTGCTTGACCACTTCTAACCTGTCTGAGCCCAACACTGTCTCTATAGGTCCGATCATGTGAACCTAGGGCTCTGATACCAATCTGTAACGACCCCAAAATGGACCGTCACCGGCGCTAGGATTCAGGTTGGCTTAAGGCCGCCAGAACCCGTAGCAAGCCTGCTATACTCTCTGTGTACCTGTAAACCTCATACATGATCATACATTTTCTGTGAAAATAAAACTCTTTTCTGAACCAAGGCTTAACCTGTGCATGCACTATCTCTGTACTCTGTACTCATGTACTCTGTACTCTGTATCCCTGACTAGAGATTGCTCTAGATGGGTTACCTCATACCTGTTAAGCCTGGTTTTCACATACAGGAAAACATATATACATATACAGATCATGTACAAAACATACATCACTAGGTCAAGCAACAACTATTACATCTCTTTAATATTACATGTCCACTCTAAGCTATTACAGATCTCTTTACTTTTTCTGTACTCTGCTGGACTGTCCCTGTACACTGTACACTGAACCTGCAAAACTGGGGTTAAGGGAGTGGGATGAGCTCTATAGCCCAGTGAGTAGAACAGTAAAACATCTCAGTAAAATATGATCTCATGGAATGCACCATATCACAGACAAGCCACATCAAGAGTAAACCTGTCACCACATAGTCCCAGTAACTCTGTGCCAGGGCGTAGAATCGAGCACCTGGTCTTCCTGTCATATATGTATATGTGTATATAACACCTCTGTACTTACCATTGCCAGGGCGTAGTCAAAGGCTCCTGGACTTTGCTATACCTGCCAGGGCGTAGTCAAAGGCTCCTGGACTTTGCTATACCTGGGCGTAGTCAAAGGCTCCTGGACTTCCTGTCTGAGACTATTGGATCATTCAGCATTCACTCACATCACCAAATAACGATGCAATGCAACATATTCGTGAATACTAATGCAATCAACCTATGGCATATACATGATGCATGAGATATGCTAAAAGCAGTTTGTGGTTCAATTAAAAGTCATAAGTTTAGTTCCACTCACCTCTGGCTATCTGGACTGACTGACTCTGCAGGCTCTGAACCTCTGGAGCAGTACTCACTGCTGCTCTCTCTGGTTCCTCTGGTCTGTACCTATACAGATGGACTCAAATGAGGGACCAAACAAGCGTGAACTAACTCTCTTAAACGTCCCCAAGAATCCCCTGAAACTCACTCAACTATCCATGCAAAGCATGCAAAAGAAAGCTGGACAGGACACTTTCGGCGGCAGGTTCGGCGGCCGAATGTCCTCTCCAGAGACGAAACTCAAGCACCTTCGGCGGCACCTTCGGCGGCCGAATCCCCCAAACAGAGCCGAACATGCAACACTCGCGGGGGCAAGCTGTGGCAGCCTAAGCCACCATGCAAGAGGTTCGGCGGCCGAATGAACTTTCGGCTGCCGAACCTGAGTTCATCCAGAACTCAGCTTCAACGGCAAACCATCTCCTTCTTCCCTTCAACTTCTCCAAACATGCATACTTCAACTAGTCAACACACATATACTCAAGTATATGTTCACAGGGGTCCAAAACTAGCTAATAACCCCAAACAACAAATCAAACATAACACAGAAACATGTATACATGCATAACTCATCAAAACCACTACTTGTCACTTAACCATACATCTCTCTCCCTTAACTTCCATAAAACCTTCAGAAAACACATAAACAGGTTCAAGAGCATTACTTACCTCCTGTAACAAGAAGATGAACACTCTGAACTAAGGACAACGGACCAACTCTCCTCAAACTCTCAAACTCTCACAAACTTAGCTTTTTGCTTCAAAACATGCAAAACCTTGTGAACTATCAAAACACTCTGCATGAGCTGCTCAAACTCAGCAAATAAACCAGGGGAGACGTGGCCAAGCTTCTGGCAACAAGTTGGACATAACACCTGTCCAAAATGCTGACTAAGGGATACAAAACTGCTGGCTAAGCAACTCAGCTTCGGCTGCCGAATCGCATGCAAAACCATGCAACATTCGGGGGCCGAACCAAAATTTGGAAGCCGAATATTGGGCACTTTCGGCGGCCGAACGTACCTTCGGCGGCCGAACTTGGCTAAAGTCTCCATGACCCATTTTCTCTTCAAAACTCAAAACTATAAAACACATCATAACACTGAGAAAACATAACTCCTACCCTTAGATAGAATCCCAACACCCCGGATTCCATCAGACAACAGAAATTCCGGTGCCGGATTCTAGCCGGGTATTACAGTTAGAGTGAGTTTATGGGGATTCTTGCGAAGGGGATTCTTGGGGAGGTAAGCTAGTTTGGTCCCTCATTTGAGTCTATCTGTATAGGTACAGACCAGAGGAACCAGAGAGAGCAGCAGTGAGTACTGCTCCAGAGTGTTCAGAGCCTGCAGAGTCAGTCCAGTTAACCAGAGGTGAGTGGAACTAAATTAAACTTCATGTTTTTAATTGAGAAATAAACTGCTTTTAGCATACTTCATGCATCATGAGTATACAGTAGGTTGTTTGCATTAGCATTCACGAATATGTTGCATTGCATAGTTATTTGTTGTTGTGGGTGAATGCTGAATGATCCAATAGTCTCTGAGAGAATTCCAGGAGCCTTTGACTACGCCCTGGCAGGTATATAGTAAAGTCCAGGAGCCTTTGACTACGCCCTGGCAATGGTAAGTACAGAGGTGTTATATACACATATACATATATGACAGGAAGACCAGGTGCTCGATTCTACGCCCTGGCACGGCAGAGTTATGGGGACTATGTGGTGATAGGTTGACCCTTGATGTGGATTGTCTGTGATATGGTGCATTCCATGGGATCATATTTTACTGAGATGTGTTACTGTTCTACTCACTGGGCTATAAAGCTCATCCCACTCCCTTAACCCCAGTTTTGCAGGTTCAGTGTACAGTATACAAAGGAGATCCACAGAGTACAGAAAGAGTAAAGAGATTTGTCATAGCTTAGAGTGGACATGTAATATTAAAGAGATGTAATAGTTGTGTATAAAGTTAGAAATGTGCTCATCGATCAGCTCGATTGACTGGAGTCCCACCAGATAGTGAGAGACCAGTTGCTCGTCCTCCTGCATTGCTGAGGGCAAGGTCTCAGAGATCTAGCAGGGAAGGTACGTCAATAGACCCGAGAAGGTCTGTAGGTGAGAGCAGAAGAGGTACAGCGAGAGGAGAAAGATCAGAGGAAAGGAGGGAGGCTATGGAGATTGATCAGTCTAGAGATGACAGCATGGGTATAGGCAGATTTGAGGAAGGTATGGGAGAGTCGCAGGGAGGCGCTCAGGCCTCAGGTTTTGGCTATCTAGCCTTTCCGCAGGACCCAGAGTATCCGATGGGAGGTATGTCGGAGTACTCTAGTTTTATCCCATATCCTCCTTACATGCCATATATGCCTTATCCTTCTTATTATCCACCGTATCCTATGTATCCATCTTCCCCTACCCATCCAAGTGCAGCACACCCAGAGCCAAATGACCCAGTACCACCACCAGAACCAGTAGCCCCTGTTGTTGACAGACATCAACCTAGCTCATCTGGCGGTAAGGTGCAAATGACGGAGTACTTGAAATTGGATGCTCCTAAATATAACACGGGAGATGATCCACTTGAATACCTCAGATCAGTTAGGATGATAACCAATGAGTTGGGAGCTGATGATAGTAGGGCCATTGAGATAGCAGGGTTTACACTTAAATGCAAGAAAGCCAGAGAATGGTTCAAGAATTATGTGGAACCCAAAATGAACAGCATGTCATGGGGAGAGTTCGCCAATGAGTTTGCAGGGTGGGCTTTTCCTGATAGTTCTCGGGAGATGAAAGTAATAGAGTTCGAGCAGTTAAGACAGACAGACGAAATGAGTGTTGATGAATTCACAGATAAGTTCTTGGATTTGCTTCAGTATGTGGGTCAAGCCTATGATACTGATCAGAAGAAGGCAAGGAGATATACGATGAGACTGCATCCCAGGTATTCTTCCTTGATTCTTCCAGCAGAAAAGGAGAGTTTCCACACTATAGTGGACGCAGCCAGGAAAATGGAAGCTAGTGCCAATATTCAGAAACAGTCAAAGGCACAAGCTTCCGGTTCTAAGGCCCCCAGTTCAGGCACTTCAGGCAGCAAGAGATGGGATAGAGCAAAAGGAACAAAGAGTAAGTTCTGGAATAAAGTCAAGTCAGGTCTGGGAATAGGTAGTGGCTCAAGCTCTGGCACAGCTCCAGTATGCAGAAGATGCGGAAGACCACATGGAGGAGCTTGTCGGTTGGGATCTACAGCTTGTTTTAGATGTGGACAGGAAGGGCATATTGCTCGGGATTGTCCTCAGGTGACTTTTGCACCATCCCAGCAGATGAGTTCAGGCAGTGTGGTACAGCCAGTTGTACTGCCAGTAGCTCCCGTCATGCCTCAGAGTAGTGGCAAAGGTAGAGGGAGAGGGGCAGCCTCTACTTCAGCAGCAGGTTCCCGAGGTGGAAATCCGGTAGCCCCAGCACGGATTTTCACTGTGACACAGGAGGAGGCTAACACGTCAAACACAGTGGTGTCAGGTAATCTCATCATTGGGTGTTCAGATGTGTATGCTTTGATGGACCCCGGTGCTTCTCATTCCTTTATTGCTTCGAGAGCCATAGAGAGATTGGGTTTGATCAGTTCTGAGTTAGAGTATCCTCTCTGGGTCAGTGGACCTAAAGGTGACCCATCAGTGGCAGTGTCAGTCTGTCGTTTCAGTCCAGTGTTCATAGAGGGTAGATGCCTTCCAGCTGACCTTGTGGTTCTAGACTTGACAGATTTTGATGTCATTCTAGGGATGGATTGGCTATCTGCATATAGTGCTACTTTGGACTGTAGAGAGAAGCTAGTTAGGCTCAGAGACCAGGATGGGTCAAAGTGTGTCTTCAGAGGAGACAGGAGAGGTACACCCAGAGGTATGATTTCAGCCCTTCAGGCTCGTCGTTTGCTTAGGAGGGGTTGTCAGGGGTTTCTCGCTCAGGTGAGAGAGCTAGACAGTCAGGTTAGGGAACCAGCCACAGTACCAGTAGTCCGAGAGTTTCTCGATGTTTTCCCAGACGAACTTCCAGGACTACCACCTGGTAGGGAGATAGAGTTTGAAATAGAATTGCTGCCTGATACCAGACCTATCTCTATTCCTCCCTACAGGATGGCGCCAGCAGAGTTAAAAGAGTTAAAAGAGCAGTTGTAGGACTTCGTAGATAAGGGTTTCATCCGCCCTAGTACCTCACCTTGGGGTGCTCCAGTGCTCTTCGTCAGAAAGAAGGATGGATCCCTCAGACTTTGTATCGACTACAGACAGTTGAACAAGGTCACTACCAAGAATAGGTATCCTCTACCTAGGATTGATGATCTATTTGACCAGCTAGCTGGAGCAGGTTGTTTCTCAAAAATAGATCTGAGATCCGGGTATCACCAGTTGAGAGTCAGAGAGGCAGATGTGCCAAAGACAGCGTTTAGAACTAGATATGGGCATTATGAGTTCTTAGTGATGCCGTTCGGGTTGACTAACGCCCCTGCAGCATTCATGGATCTCATGAACAGAGTTTTCAGTGAGTTTCTGGATCACTTTGTCATTGTTTTCATCGATGATATTTTAGTGTATTCCAGAGATGCAGAGGAGCATGCCCAGCATATGAGGATCGTTCTGCAGACACTGAGAGAGCATGGTTTGTATGCCAAGTTCTCGAAGTGTGAGTTTTGGTTGAGGAGCATTTCCTTCTTGGGACATGTGGTATCAGCAGAGGGTATTGAGGTAGATCCCAAGAAGATAGAGGCTATAGCTAACTGGCCTAGACCCACTACAGTGACTGAGATTAAAAGCTTTCTGAGACTGGCAGGTTACTACAGGAGGTTCGTTCAGAACTTTTCAAAGATAGCGGCTCCTATGACCAAACTGACTCAGAAAAACCAGAAGTTTGTCTGGTCAGATCAGTGTGAAGAGAGCTTTGAGGAGCTGAAGAGGAGATTGACAACAGCACCAGTGTTAGCTCTGCCTGTTAGTAATGAGGATTTCACAGTGTTCTATGATGCATCTCGAGTGGGATTGGGTTGTGTTTTGATGCAGAGTGATAGGGTGATAGCTTATGCTTCTAGACAGTTGAAGAAGCACGAGTTGAATTACCCCACCCATGACCTAGAAATGGCAGCAGTTATCTTTGCACTTAAGATGTGGCGGCATTACCTCTACGGGGTTAAATGCGAGATCTTCACTGATCACAAGAGTTTACAATACATCTTGAGTCAGAGAGAACTGAATTTGAGGCAGAGAAGATGGGTCGAATTGCTCAGTGATTATGATTGTAAGATCCAGTATCATCCGGGTAAGGCGAATGTTGTGGCAGACGCCCTAAGCCGTAAGTCACTAGGCAGTTTATCCCATATAACAGCAGAGCGGAGACCAGTCGTGATGGAGCTTTATAAGCTCTTAGAAGAGGAGTTACAGCTAGAGTTGTCTGGTACAGATGCGTTGATAGCACAGATGAGAGTGACACCTGTGTTTCTGGAGCAGATAGCTCAGAAACAGCACGAGGACCCAGAGTTGATGAAAATTGCCAGGACTGTTCAGTTAGGCAACAATGCAGAGTTCAGATTTGACGACAAAGGGATCCTCCATTATGGGAATCGACTTTGTGTACCAGATAGAAATATAGTGAAGGAAGACATTATGAGGGAAGCTCATAATGCGAGGTATAATGTTCATCCAGGAGCCACCAAGATATACTAGGATCTGAAACGGGTTTATTGGTGGCCAGCCATGAAGAAAGAAGTGGCGCAGTTTGTGACAGCCTGTGAGGTTTGCCAGAGGGTGAAACTAGAGCATCAGAAACCAGCCGGAATGCTTAACCCACTGCCGATTCCAGAGTGGAAATGGGAGAACATAGCTATGGATTTTGTCGTGGGTTTACCAGCAACGTCCAACAGGATAGACTCTATATGGGTGATTGTGGACAGACTCATGAAATCTGCTCATTTTCTTCCAGTACGGAGTAACTATTCTGTGGATAAGTTGGCACAGGTATATCTGGATGAGATTGTAACGACCCGGAAATCCGACCCGTTACCGGCGCTAGAATCCAGATCGGCTTAAGGCCGCCGGGACCCGTAGCAAGCCAAACATACCTCCTGTAACCTGTAATATCCCATACATGATCAACATACATAAAGCTGTAAACTTTTTTTCTTTCTTTTTCCAAGCTTAACCTGAACATGTGCACATCAATAACATAACCACCACTGGAGTCCTCATCAAATACCCCAATATGCATGTTTGAGGCCCCTAGGAACTTGTATGCATGCTTTGGTTGAACAATATGCATGTTTGGAAGGTTTGGAGGCGAAATGTGCTAAGGGAGCCAAGTTTCTGCCCTTTGGCAGAAACCAGGTTCGGCAGCCGAAGGTACTTTCGGCCGCCGAACATGGCTGGGGAGGCAGGCCTTTCGGCTGCCGAAGTTGCCCCCGAAAAGAGACTTTCGTCTCTGTCTGGCACTTTCGGCCGCCGAAGGTGCCGCCGAACCTACCTGAGTTTCGTCTCTGTCCAGGACTTTCGGCCGCCGAAGGTGCCGCCGAAGGTGCCCTGTTCAGCCATTTCGTGCATGTTTTCATGGGATGTTTTCAGGATGTTTTAGGGGGTCTTTGAGGAGTATTTTAGAGTCATGCCCACGTATGTTTGGTGCCTCATTTGCGTCCACCTGTGTAGGTTCGGACCCGAGGAACCGAGACCCCCGGTTGTGAGATAGTCGTACAGAGTTCGTTGTAAAGCTTCAGTTACCAGGTGAGTGGAACAACCCCTTAAGCTTTAAAGTAAAGGAATAAATGAATGAATCATAAAGCATTGCCCATGCATCATTATGCTATGCAATATTAGGTTGTATGCATTAGAATTCACGAATATGTTGCATTGCATACTTTGTTGTTGATGTGGATGAATGTTAAATGATCCATTAGCCCTTGTATGTCATGATAGCCTATGTGAGTCCAGGTGTGCCTGCTACGGCTCCACGCCCCTGGCACTATGACTGATTATGAAAGTCCGGGTGTGCCTGCTACGGCTCTACGCCCCCGGCATGTATGAGTAAGAAAGATTGGGGCTAAATGGTGACAAGTTCATCCTTGTTGTGAAATGTTTGTGTTATGGCGCATACATGAAAGCATGAATAAGAAAGAAAAAGTTAAATGATAATGATAATAATAATAATAATAATAAAATGAATAATAATATACCTAAAAATGGAGGAATTAAAACAAATGTTTTTAGTTTCTGCTCACTGGGCTCTAGTAGCTCACCCCACTCCCTTTATCCCCAGAGTTGCAGGTACAGGATAGATCAAGAAGTCGGCTAGAGTGAAGTCAAGCCTTGTATGTTGTAATAGATAGTAGTGGACATGAACATGATGTAATGAGTAATGTATAGTTATGATATGTAATGATAATGATGATTGAGGATTAGTATGTGCTTGACCCTATGTTTATGGTTATCCCTTTGGTACATGATCTATAGAAATGTTTTTATGATGTATTTGATAGTCCAAGCTTATCGAATGATGAAATACCCCATTGGAGCATTTGATGAGGACTCCAGTGGTGGTTATGTTATTGATGTGCACATGTTCAGGTTAAGCTTGGAAAAAGAAAGAAAAAAAGTTTACAGCTTTATGTATGTTGATCATGTATGGGATATTACAGGTTACAGGAGGTATGTTTGGCTTGCTACGGGTCCCGGCGGCCTTAAGCCGATCTGGATTCTAGCGCCGGTAACGGGTCGGATTTCCGGGTCGTTACAGAGATAGTGAGATTACATGGAGTTCCAGTGTCTATAGTCTCAGACAGAGGACCTCAGTTTACCTCTAGATTTTGGCGAAGTCTGCAGAGTACGATAGGCACGAGGTTGGATTTTAGCACTGCTTTCCACCCACAGACTGATGGACAGTCAGAGAGGACCATCTAGACCATAGAGGATATGCTTCGACTATGTGTGTTAGACTTTGGCGGTTCTTGGCGGCAGCATTTACCTTTGGTGGAGTTTGCCTACAATAACAGCCATCATGCTAGCATAGGAATGGCTCCTTATGAAGCTTTGTATGGGAGAAAGTGCAGATCCCCTGTTTGCTGGGAAGAGGTAGGAGAGAAGGCGCTTGCAGGGCCAGAGTTAGTCGAGATTACCAGTAGAGTAGTGCCCCTGATCAGAGAGAGAATCAGAACAGCGCAGAGTAGACAGAAAAGTTATGCAGACGTTCGCAGAAAGCAGTTAGAGTTCCAGGAGGGTAATTGGGTATTGCTGAAAGTGTCTCCAATGAAGGGAGTGGTTCATTTTGGGAAGAAGGGTAAGTTAGCCCCACGATACATTGGGCCCTTTGAGATTTTGCAGAGGATCAGAAATGTGTCGTATAAGCTAGATTTACCTGCTTCTATGGAAAGAATTCACCCGGTATTTCATGTTTCTATGCTACGGCAGTTTGTGTCAGATCCGAATCAGGTTCTGAGTGAGCCTGAGGTGGAGATTCTTACAGATCTCACCTATATAGAGCAGCCAGTGCGGATTCTGGACACACAGATCAGACAGCTAAGGAACAAGGAGATTCCGATGGTGAAAGTTCTGTGGAACCACCATAATCTAGAAGAGTGCACCTGGGAGACGCGAGAGTCTATGCTTCAGCAGTATCCGTATTTGTTTTGAGGTTCGTTTCCTCCATTTTATGTGTGACTTGTTTGTTTTAGGACCATTCGAGGATGAATGTTCTTAAGGGGGGGAGAATGTAATACCCTGCTCGAGTCCGGCATCGGAATTCTACTTTCCGATGGAGAGTCTTTAGACGGGATAGATTTATGTTTTTCTCAAATGTTTTGGTATGTTTCATAGTTTTAACACATATGGAAATGAGTTTTTGAATGAAATGAACCAAGGCAGAAAAGCCAGGTTCGGCCACCGAAGTTGAGGTTCGGCCGCCGAACATGCATGGCCTTCGGTTTCACGTGTGGCCGCCGAAGGTGGTCTGGCCAGCCATCTATAAATGGCCCTCAGTCGGTTGAAGCGGTAAGAGCACCGTTTCTTTCACTTGCTGAGGTGAAACTCTGTCCTTTGTGAGTATTCTTTCATGTTTTCATCTAATCTTGCACAGATTTGATTAGTTTTTATGTTATTTTGAAGGTTTTGAGCTTTAACCACAAAGTTGTGAAGTTTGGAGAGTTTGAAGAAGAGTTGCTTCAAAACTCCACGTTAGGATCATTCATCTACTTGTTTTCAAAAGGTAAGTGACGATCCTGAACTTGTTTTTATGATTTTTGATGGTTTTATGTGGTTTTGGGGGAGAGTTGCATGAATAGGGTTATTTGTGAGGTTTTGATGATTTTTGTGAGTAAAGCTTGTTTCTGTGTTGTTCTTGTTGTGTGTTTGGGGTGTTAAGGTAGTTTCTGACCCCTTTGAGCATATACATGAGTGTATGCAAGTGGAAGTATTGAGGTGTTTGAGGTGGAGTGAGTTTTGTGCATTGGGCGAGAGGCAGGGCAAGTTTCTGCCCTGCTGATGAACTCAGGTTCGGCAGCCGAAGGTACATTCGGCCGCCGAACCCCTGAGGAGGTGTGAGGAGGTGGCTTCGGCTGCCTAAGCTTGCCCCCGAGCTTTTGGACTTTCGGCTCTGGAGGGGAGTTCGGCCGCCGAAGGTGCAGCCGAAGGTTAGAGACTTTCGTCTCTGGAGTGCCTTTTGGTCTCTGAAACTTGCCCCCGAAAGGGTTCGGCTGCCGAAAGTAGAAGTTCGGCCGCCGAAGGTGCTTGAGTTTCGTCTCTGGAGAGGACTTTCGGCCGCCGAACCTGCCGCCGAAAGTGTTCTGTCCAGCTTTCCTTTGCATGCTTTGCATGAATGTTAGAGTGAGTTTATGGGGATTCTTGGGAAGGGGATTCTTGGGGAGGTAAGCTAGTTTGGTCCCTCATTTGAGTCTATCTGTATAGGTACAGACCAGAGGAACCAGAGAGAGCAGCAGTGAGTACTGCTCCAGAATGTTCAGAGCCTGCAGAGTCAGTCCAGTTAACCAGAGGTGAGTGGAACTAAATTAAACTTCATGTTTTTAATTGAGAAATAAACTGCTTTTAGCATACTTCATGCATCATGAGTATACAGTAGGTTGTTTGCATTAGCATTCACGAATATGTTGCATTGCATAGTTATTTGTTGTTGTGGGTGAATGCTGAATGATCCAATAGTCTCTGAGAGAAGTCCAGGAGCCTTTGACTACGCCCTGGCAGGTACAGAGAAGTCCAGGAGCCTTTGACTACGCGCTGGCAGGTATATAGTAAAGTCCAGGAGCCTTTGACTACGCCCTGGCAATGGTAAGTACAGAGGTGTTATATACACATATACATATATGACAAGAAGACCAGGTGCTCGATTCTACGCCCTGGCACGGCAGAGTTACGGGGACTATGTGGTGACAGGTTGACCCTTGATGTGGATTGTCTGTGATATGGTGCATTCCATGGGATCATATTTTACTGAGATGTGTTGCTGTTCTACTCACTGGGCTATAAAGCTCATCCCACTCCCTTAACCCCAGTTTTGCAGGTTCAGTGTACAGTATACAGAGGAGATCCACAGAGTACAGAAAGAGTAAAGAGATTTGTCATAGCTTAGAGTGGACATGTAATATTAAAGAGATGTAATAGTTGTGTATAAAGTTAGAAATGTGCTTGACTTAGTAATGTACATGATTTGTATATGTATATTTGTTTTACTGTATGTGAAACACCAGGCTTAACAGGTATGAGTTAACCCATCTAGAGCAAGCTCTAGTCAGGGGTACAGAGTACAGAGTACAGAGATAGTGCATGCACAGGTTAAGCCTTGGTTCAGAAAAGAGTTTTTATTTTGACATAAATTGTATGATCATGTATGAGATTTACAGGTACACAGAGAGTATAGCAGGCTTGCTACGGGTTCTGGCGGCCTTAAGCCGACCTGAATCCTAGCGCCGGTGATGGTCCATTTTGGGGTCGTTACAACTATAGACACTGGAACTCCATGTAATCTCACTATCTCATCCAGATATACCTGTGCTAACTTATCCACATAATAGTTACTCCTTACTGGAAGAAAATGAGCAGATTTCGTGAGTCTGTCCACAATCACCCATATAGAGTCTATCCTGGTGGACGTTGCTGGTAAACCCACTACAAAATCCATAGCTATGTTCTCCCATTTCCATTCTGGAATCGGCAATGGATTAAGCATTCCGGTTGGTTTCTGATGCTCTAGTTTCACCCTCTGACATACCTCACAAGCTGTCACAAACTGCGCCACTTCTTTCTTCATGGCTGGCCACCAATAGACCCTTTTCAGATCTTGATACATCTTGGTGGCTCCTGGATGAACACTATACCTCGCATTATGAGCTTCCCTCATAATGTCTTCCTTCACTCTGCTTCTATCTGGTACACAAAGTCGACTCCCATAACGGAGGATCCCTTTGCTGTCAAATCTGAACTCTGCACTGTGGCCTGACTGAACAGTCCTGGCAATTTTCATCAACTCTGGGTCCTCATGTTGTTTCTGATCTATCTGCTCCAGAAACACAAGTGTCACTCTCATCTGTGCTATCACCGCACCTGTACCAGACAACTCTAGCTGTAACCCCTCTTCTAAGAGCTTGTAAAGCTCCATCACGACTGGTCTCCGCTCTGCTGCTATATGGGATAAACTGCCTAGTGACTTCCGGCTTAGGGCGTCTGCCACAACATTCGCCTTATCCGGATGATACTGGATCTTACAATCATAATCACTGAGCAATTCTACCCATCTTCTCTGCCTCAAATTCAGCTCTCTCTGACTCAAGATGTACTGTAAACTCTTGTGATCGGTGAAGATCTCGCATTTAACCCCGTAGAGGTAATGCCGCCACATCTTGAGTGCAAAAATAACTGCTGCCATCTCTAGGTCATGGGTGGGGTAATTCAACTCGTGCTTCTTCAACTGTCTAGAAGCATAAGCAATCACCCTATCACGCTGCATCAAGACACAGCCTAATCCCACTCGAGATGCATCACAGAACACTGTGAAATCCTCATTACTGACAGGCAGAGCTAACACTGGTGCTGTTGTCAATCTCCTTTTGAGCTCCTCAAAGCTCTCTTCACACTGGTCTGACCAGACAAACTTCTGGTTCTTCTGAGTCAGTTTGGTCATAGGAGCTGCTATCTTTGAGAAGTTCTGAACGAATCTCCTGTAGTAACCTGCCAGTGCCAAAAAGCTTTTAATCTCAGTCACTGTCGTGGGTCTGGGCCAGTTAGCTACAGCCTCTATCTTCTTGGGATCTACCGCAATACCCTCTGCTGATACCACATGTCCCAAGAAGGAAATGCTCCTCAACCAAAACTCACACTTTGAGAAATTGGCATATAACCCATGCTCTCTCAGTGTCTGCAGAACTATCCTTAGATGTTGGGCATGCTCCTCTGCATCTCTGGAATACACTAAGATATCATTGATGAAAACAATGACAAAGTGATCCAGAAACTCACTGAAAACTCTGTTCATGAGATCCATGAATGCTGCAGGGGCGTTAGTCAACCCGAACGGCATCACTAAGAACTCATAATGCCCATATCTGGTCCTGAAAGTTGTCTTTGACACATCTGCCTCTCTAACTCTCAACTGATGATATTCGGATCTCAGATCTATTTTAGAGAAATAACCTGCTCCAGCTAGCTAGTCAAATAGATCATCAATCCTAGGTAAAGGATACCTATTCTTGGTAGTGACCTTGTTCAACTGTCTGTAGTCGATACAAAGTCTGAGGGATCCATCCTTCTTTCTGACAAAGAGCACTGGAGCACCCCAAGGTGAGGTACTAGGGCGGATGAAACCCTTATCTACCAACTCCTGCAATTGTGCTTTCAACTCTTTTAACTCTGCTGGCGCCATCCTGTAGGGAGGAATAGAGATAGGTCTGGTATCAGGCAGCAATTCTATTTCAAACTCTATCTCCCTACCAGGTGGTAGTCCTGGAAGTTCGTCTGGGAAGACATCGAGAAACTCTCGGACTACTGGTACTGTGGCTGGTTCCCTCACCTGACTGTCTAGCTCTCTCACATGAGCTAGAAACCCCTGACAACCCCTCCTAAGCAAACGACGAGCCTGAAAGGCTGAAATCATACCTCTGGGTGTACCTCTCCTGTCTCCTTTGAAGACACACTCTGACCCATCCTGGTCTCTGAGACTAACTATCTTCTCTCTACAGTCCAAAGTAGCACTATATGCAGATAGCCAATCCATCCCTAGAATGACATCAAAATCTGTCAAGTCTAGAACCACAAGGTCAGCTGGAAGGCATCTACCCTCTATGAACACTGGACTAAAACGACAGACTGACACTGCCACTAATGGGTCACACTTAGGTCCACTGACCCAGAGAGGATACTCTAACTCAGAACTGATCAAACCCAATCTCTCTATGGCTCTCGAAGCAATAAAGGAATGAGAAGCACCAGGGTCCATCAAAGCATACACATCTGAACACCCAATGATGAGATTACCTGACACCACTGTGTTCGACGTGTTAGCCTCCTCTTGTGTCACAGTGAAAATCCGTGCTGGGGCTACCGGATTTCCACCTCAGGAACCTGCTGCTGAAGTAGAGGCTGCCCCTTTCCCTCTACCTCTACCACTACTCTGAGGCATGACTGGAGCTGCTGGCTGTACAACTGGCTGTACCACACTGCCTGAACTCATCTGCTGGGATGGTGCAAAAGTCACCTGAGGACAATCCCGAGCAATATGCCCTTCCTGTCCACATCTAAAACAAGCTGTAGATCCCAACCGACAAGCTCTTCCATGTGGTCTTCCACATCTTCTACATACTGGAGCTGTGCCAGAGCTTGAGCCACTACCTATTCCCAGACCAGACTTAACTTTATTCCAGAACTTACTCTTTGTTCCTTTTGCTCTATCCCATCTCTTGCTGCCTGAAGTGCCTGAACTGGGGGCCTTAGAACCCGAAGCCTGTGCCTTTGACTGTTTCTGAATATTGGCACTAGCTTCCATTTTCCTGGCTGCGTCCACTATAGTGTGGAAACTCTCCTTTTCTGCTGGAAGAATCAAGGAAGAATACCTGGGATGCAATCTCATAGTATATCTCCTTGCCTTCTTCTGATCAGTATCATAGGCTTGACCCACATACTGAAGCAAATCCAGGAACTTATCTGTAAATTCATCAACACTCATTTCATCTGTCTGTCTCAACTGTTCGAACTCTATTACTTTCATCTCCCTGGAACTGTCAGGAAAAGCCCACCCTGCAAATTCATTGGCGAACTCTCCCCATGACATACCGTTCATCCTGGGTTCCACATAATTCTTGAACCATTCTCTGGCCTTCTTTCATTTAAGTGTAAACCCTGCCATCTCAATGGCTCTACTATCATCAGCTCCCAATTCACTGGTTATCATCCTAACTGATCTGAGGTATTCAAATGGATCATCTCCCATGTTGTATTTAGGAGCATCCAATTTCAGGTACCCTGTCATTTGCACTTTACCTCCAGATGAGCTAGGTTGATGTCTGTCAACAACAGGGGCTACTGGTTCTGGTGGTGGTGGTACTGGGTCATTTAGCTCTGGGTGTGCTGCACTTGGATGGGTAGGGGAAGGTGGATACATAGGATATGGTGGATAGTAAGGATAAGGCATATATGGCATGTAAGGAGGATATGGGACAAAACTAGAGTACTCCGACATACCTCCCATCGGATACTCTGGGTCCTGCGGAAAGGCTGGATAGCCAAAACCTGAGGCCTGAGCGCCTCCCTGCGACTCTCCCATACCTTCCTCAAATCTGCCTACACCCATACTATCATCTCTAGACTGATCAATCTCCATAGCCTCCCTCCTTTCCTCTGATCTTTCTCCTCTCGCTGTACCTCTTCTGCTCTCGTCTACAGACCTTCTCGGGTCTATTGACGTACCTTCCCTGCTAGATCTCTGACACCTTGCCCTCGACAATGCAGGAGGACGAGCAGCTATTCTCTCACTATCTGGTGGGACTCCAGTCAATTAAGCTGATCGCCGAGTTCCTCTCATCTTTACTCTCTGGAACACAACACAGAAAATAGCACTTTAGCACCTAAACATCACATATCAATAAGGCACATGCATAACTCATGGCATTAAACAGATAGGACTCAACACCCTATCCTAGTAGACATGATTTCCTATTGTGCTTGACCACCTCTAGCCTCTATGAGCCTGACACTCTCTCTATAGGTCCGATCATGTGAACCTAGGGCCCTGATACCAATCTATAACGACCCCAAAATGGACCATCACCGGCGCTAGGATTCAGGTTGGCTTAAGGCCGCCAGAACCCGTTACAAGCCTGCTATACTCTCTGTGTACCTGTAAAACTCATACATGATCATACATTTGCTGTGAAAATTAAAACTCTTTTCTGAACCACGGCTTAACCTGTGCATGCACTATCTCTGTACTCCGTACTTTGTACTCTGTACTCTGTACCCCTGACTAGAGCTTGCTCTAGATGGGTTAACTCATACCTGTTAAGCCTGGTTTTTCACATATAGTAAAACATATATACATATACAGATCATGTACATAACATACATCACTAAGTCAAGCACATTTCTAACTTTATCCACAACTATTACATCTCTTTAATATTACATGGCCACTCTAAGCTATTACATATCTCTTTACTCTTCCTGTACTCTGTGGATCTCCTCTGTATACTGTACACTGAACCTGCAAAACTGGGGTTAAGGGAGTGGGATGAGCTCTATAGCCCAGTGAGTAGAACAGTAAATAGTCATTAACACATGCTCTAATGGAATGCATCATATCACAGACAATCCACATCAAAGGTAAACCTATCACCACATAGTCCTGACAACTCTGTGCCAGGGCGTAGAATCGAGCACCTGGTCTTCTTGTCATATATATATATATATGTGTATATAACACCTCTGTACTTACCATCGCCAGGGCGTAGTCAAAGGCTCCTGGACTTTACTATATACCTGCCAGGGCGTAGTCAAAGGCTCCTGGACTTCTCCATACCTGCCAGGGCGTAGTCAAAGGCTCCTGGACTTCTCTCAGAGACTATTGGATCATTCAGCATTCACCCACATGAACAAATAACTATGCAATGCAACATATTCGTGAATGCTAATGTAAACAACCTACTGTATACTCATGATGCATGAATGACGCTAAAAGCAGTTTATTTCTCAATTAAAAACATTAAGTTTACTTTAGTTCCACTCACCTCTGGCTGACTGGACTGACTCTGCAGGCTCTGACAACTTTGGAGCAGTACTCACTGCTGCTCTCTCTGGTTCCTCTGGTCTGTGTAAGCACAGATAAACTCAAATGAGGGACCAAACTAGCTTATGAACAACTGTAATACCCGGCTAGATTCAGACATCGGAATTCCTACCATCCGGGGGAGTTCGAGGATGTCAGAGGTCTCTAGAAGGGTAAGAGAAAGTTTTCTAAAATATGTGCAAGTGTTTTAAAGGTTTAGCGTAGAAAAGGATTGAGTTTTGAAGAGATATGGCCAAGGAGGCATTTTGCCATGTTCGGCCCCTTAAGGTTAAGTTCGGCCGCCTAAAGTGCCCAATGTTCGGCCCCCGAAGGTTATGTTCGGCCCCCGAAAGTTGCATACTTTTGCATGCGATTCGGCAGCCGAACCTGAGGCGGTTGCTCATCTATAAGGGCACCGAGTGGCAGAAAAAGGAGGAGGTTTCTTCTCTCCTTCTGACCTAGGTGAGGTCTTGATCTCCTTAAAGTATTTTCATGGTTTTTCTTCACATCTTTCACGGTTTTAATGAGTTTTACCCTTGTTTTGAAGAGTTGTGAGCTTGAAACAAGGTTTTGGAGTTTGAAGCTTTTGAAGCTTGGTTTCTCCATATCTTTGAGTTTGGATCATCTCAGCCTTTGTTCTTCAAGAGGTAAGTGTTGATCCATGGTTCTTATGATGTTTTTATGAGTTTTGTAAAGGGAAAAGGGAGCTAGGCATGAGTTTGCATGAGATGTGCATAATAGGGTTATGAATCCTTTATGTTTGATGTGTGTCTTGTGCGCTTGTTTGTTGGAGTTTAAAGTTATTTGAAGCTCCCTTAGGCTTGTTGAAGTGTTTATGCATGTTTTCAAAGGGTTGAATGCATGTGTTGAGGTCTGAACAGGTGATGGAGGGACTGGCAGGCGTCCTTGTGCACGAAACTGAGTTCTGGCTAAACTCAGGTTCGGCCCTCGAAAGTCCAAGTTAGGCCGCCGAACATGCCTGACTTTCGTCTCTGGAGGAGACATTCGGCCGCCGAAGGTGCTGCCGAAGGTGCCCTGTCCAGCCTTCCTTTGCTTGTTTTGCATGCATGTTTTGTGATGTTTTAGAGGGTTTTTGGAGAGATGTTCATAGTTATGTTAGAGTATGTTTGGTACCTCATTTAAGTCCATCTGTGTAGGATTGGACCGAGGAACCGAGGAGGCTCCAGAATTAGAGTTGGCCCAGAGTTAGCCAGCATTGGCTAGAGGTGAGTGGAACTAAACTTCATATTTTACTTGAGAAATGACACGATTCTAGCATGATCCATGCATCATAAACTGCCATGTTATGTATTAGGTTGTATTGCATTAGACTTCACGACGATGATACATTGCATATACGTTGTTGGTTATGTGGATGAATGTTGGATGATCCTTAGCCCTTGACAGAGAGCAGATACAGATTTGTGGCATGAGATAGCCATACCAGGTCGCCCCTGGATAGTCCAGGTCGCTCCTGGTACTATGAGTGAGACAGCTGGGCTGTCAAAGCAGAGATAAGAGTAGACCAGGTGATGACATCGTCTCCCTGGCACAGTTGGTCATGTTATGATATCAGAGCAGAGATAAGAGTAGACCAGGTGATGACATCGTCTCCCTGGCACAGTTGGTCAGATTATCACATGTAGTTGAGGGCTATTGGTGACAAGTTCATCCTTGAGATGATATGTTTGTGATGTGATGCATTTCATGAAAGCATGTAATGAATGAACTGTTTTTATTGTTCCTCCTCACTGGGCTGTAGTAGCTCATCCCACTCCCTTAACCCCAGTTTTGCAGGTTCTGAGATAGCTATGGGAAGTTAAAGTCAACAAGAGTACAGAGGGAAGATATGCATGAATGTATGGTTGTAATACAGTAGTGGACATGATGTAACTCAAAGATTAGTGGTAATATAATGTGTATAGATATGTACTGTCGTATACTGGATAGACTTGTGCTTTTCCTAGTATCATTGCTATAGTGTGATATATGATTAATCCCTTGTACATGAATCCTGTTTTACGTTTCTTGATGAGAAATGTGTGAGTTAGGCTTAATGTATGGCTTTGATGTGATACCAGTGGATTGTGTTACAGAGAAAAAGGGTTTAAATCCCTTGATCCACAACAGATAGTAGTCCCTGGTATAGGCCCTGAGGGCCATTTCAGATTGATATATCTGAGTAGCAGTAGTTAAGCCTACAGAGTTTACAGGATTGGTGAGTATCTTTGTATCAGGTATGGGATTTAGCAGGTACACAGAGAGTATAGTCGGCTTGCTACGGGTCCCGGCGGCCTTAAGCCGATCTGGATCCTAATGCCAGTGATGGTTCGGGCCGTTACTGAGGGGTACCGGTTTCCGGGTCGTTACAGATTGGTATCAGAGCATAGGGCCTCAAGAGTACGGTGTGTTGGGATATCCCACATCGGAAAGAGGTGTTGTCTTGTATAGGAAGGAAAGCACAATAAGTTCAAATCATGTCCACTAGGATAGGATGTGGAGTCCTGTCTTGCATGCTGATGTGAAATGCCATGATGAGTTGCATGTGCATTATTAATATGTTTGATATGTGTTAAGGATTCATGTGTTTTCACATGGATCAGTTGATGATATTGTGTGTGCTGTTGTGCTTTTTCAGAGGTAGGATGAGAGGAACTCGTCGATCTGCTAGATTGACAGGAGCTCCGCCGGAGGATGAGGACATGGATGCTCATCTCCCCGTTCTGCAAAGGGCAACATCAGATAGTTTAAGCAGAGAAGGTACTTCAAGGGACCCTAGAAGGTCTGTTGATGAGAGTAGAAGGGGAGTTGTTCAGAGTAGTATGTCAGGGTATCGGAGAGAAGGAGAGGAGGATGAGCAGAGTAGAGATGATAGCTTTAGTAGAAGTAGGTTGGGAGGAGATATGGGTGAGTCCCAAGGAGGCACTCAGGCCTCGAGGTTTGTTCCACCTCAGTATCCACCCTATCAGTGGGAGGCAGAGTACCCGATGAGAGGTACATCAGAGTTTCCTAGATATAACCCATATCCCACCTTTATGCCTTATCCTTCCTTTTACCCGTCATATCCACAGTATACCATGTTTCCACCCTTCTTTTGTTACCCAGGGTCAGTAAACCCTAACCTAGGGCATGTTGCATCTCCTCCACCACCAGGAGAACCAGTAGCCCCAATTGTCCAAACACCCAAGCCTAGTTCACCTGGGGAAAGTATGGTGCAGATGACAGCTTATTTGAGGTTGGATGTTCCCAAATTTGAGACTGGTGATGACCCTGTTGAGTATCTTAGAATGGTTAAGCTGATAACCGATGAGTTGGGAGCTAATGAGAGTAGAGCCATACAGATGGCAGGGGTTACATTGAAATGTGAGAAGGCAAGGGAATGGTTCACCCAGCATGTGGACCCGAGGGTAGAACGCTTATCCTGGGAGCAGTTTGCTTCAGAGTTTACAGGATGGGTTTGTCCAGAGAGCCCAAGGGAGTGTCAGAAGAGTGACTTTGCGCAGCTAGAGCAGACAGAAAACATGAGTGTAGAACCTTACCCAGAGAACATTGATCGTTTCCCTTTGGGTGAGGCTGCTGCAAAGAATAAAAAGAAAGTGAGAGGCCTGAAAGGGTCAAAGAAAAGAGAGTTCTGGAATAGGGTACAGTTTGGCATGGGTTTTCGCGAGGGTTCGAGTTCTGGTTGGGATAGTTCTAGCTGTGTGAAGTGCGGTAGGAGGCACAAAGGCGTATGTCGGGCTGGGACAACAGCATGTTTCAGGTGCGGACAGGAGGGGCACATGGCACGAGAGTGTCCCATTACGGTCATGTCAGCACAGTTCCCACAGACATCCGCAGACAATAGAATTCCACCAGAAGCTCCAGCCTCGGTGCAGGGCAGAGGTAGAGAAAGAGGGGTAGTCCCTGATGGACGTCCGTTAGTTCCGGCTCGGATTTTCACCCAGGATCAGCCAGAGACAGACACACGGAACACAGTGGTGCCAGGTAAACTCACTTTTGAGTGTTCTGATGTGTATAGACTATTAGTTGATGTGAATATAGTAAAGTGTAATAGAGTTAGATGGTCAGAGACGAGTGAGTCGTTAAAGGTTAGTGCGCCGGGAAAAAGCTCGAGAGCTATAGCCGTGGCTTTGAAATCCAGGTAGAGAGAGAGTGATCTCTCATCTCTGAGTGTAGACCTCAAGTAAAGAAATAAGGCAGAGAATAGCGTAAGAAAGTGTAGAGTAAGAAAAAGAATAAAAGTAAGTAAGAGAAAAGTAAGCAAAGAAAAGAGTAAATGAGATAAGATAGAGCAGAGAAAGAACAGAATAGAATAAAGGTAAAGTACGAAAGTGTAGAAGGAGATTTCAGTTTAGTCTGGGATTAGATGGCGATGAGCTCTGGTTCAGATAGTTCTGGATGCGTGAGGTGTGGGGTTTACACGAAAGTGGTCTGTTAGTATGGGACTACGACATGTATAGATGCGAGCAGGAAGGACTCATGTTATGTGAGTGTCCTACTGCGGCCCTGATTGGCACAGTCCCAGCAGATGACTTCTAGTAGTGTAACTCAGCCTGTAGCTCTAGCCATGTTTTCGGACAGGGGTTGAGGCAAGAGAAGAGAGTTCTCCTTTTCTTTGGTCGGTTCCCGAAGGAAGATTCGTTAGCTTTAGCTTGGATCTTCATCCTGACTCAGTAGGCGGTTAACACATTGAACACGGTGACGTCAAATACGTTCACTTGCGGGTGTTCAGATGTGTAGATTATAGTGGACCCTGATGTTTCTTTCCCTGTTGTTTTGAGAGCCATAACTAGAGGAGGGGTTGATAACTTCTGGCGTAGAGTGTTCTCTTTGGGTCAGAGGGCCCAAGAGTGTGATCCATCTATGGCAGAGTCAGTCTGTCGGTTCAGTTCAGAGTTTGTTGAGAGTAGTAGATGCCGTCCAGCTGACCTGATGGTTCTAGGGGTGACTGATGATGTCAACCTAGGGCGGATTGGCTAGCTACTTGAGGTACTACCTAAGTCTGCAAAGACAAGGTAGGACAGTTCAGAGTTCAGAGGCTCGGATGGGTCAGAGTTAGTCCTTAGAGGGGGACAGTTTAGCATACCCAGCAGTTTGATATCAACCCTACAGGCTCGTGCATTCGTTAGGGAAGTTAGTCAGGAGTTTTCTTGCTCTTGTTTGAGCGCATAGCCAGGTCAGGGAACCAGCCTCAGTAGTCATAGACAGGAAAAGAGAAAGAGTGTTAGATGTTATCCCAGACGAGTTAGCAGGTTTACCATTAGTAAACCCAGTGGAGTTGCAAGTTAAGTGAGAATGGAGACTAAATGCATCTTCCCCTTTTCCTTTGAAATGATACCTGTAGCATGTAAGAGTTGAAACCTATAAGAGCTAGTAAAGCAGTTACAGACTGAAGAGCGATAGTAGAACTTGGTAGGAAAGGCTTCTATCCGACTTAGTACCACACACCCTGGAATGTTCCAGTATCGTTGTGAGAAACGGAGGATGAAACCTTGAGATTTTATCACAACTGTGAAGAGTTGCACAAACTCACTACCAAGGATAGGTGTTCCATAGGAACAGCTAGTAGAAGCCGGTTGTTTTCTATAATCGACGATCTGTCGAAAGATAGAGAAAAGCCAGTTAACAGTTGCGTAGAGATGAGAGTTTGATTGTAATGAAGAGTGTAAACCAGAGGGAAGGGGTAAAACTGCTCAGCGACTCTGAGTATACAAGACAGGATTTACTGGGTAAGGCTTAGCTGCCCTCAGTCAGATGTCGCTTATCAGTTTATCCTATAGAACCAGATAGCTAGAGAGCTAGAGAGCTAGAGCGCTAGAGATAGTCCAGTGTAGTTAAAAAGGGATCAAAAGAGTAAAGAAGAAGAAAAGCGGGCAAGGATCAGAGTGCGCAGCAAAATCGTAGAATAGTTTAGAGAAACAGAGAAGCATGCCCGTTATCTACGAAATGTTGTAGATTTTCAGAGAACATGGCATCGAGGTCAGGTTCTGTAAGCTGAGTACAATTGCAGGGCATGTCTGTTTCATTGTGATGTGTCACAATATAACATTGAAAGTAAGTAGAGAGAGAGAACGTGATAGCCAAGTCATCTAGCATTTCCGTAGAGTTATAAAGCCGAGAAGCAGCAAAGAGAAAGGAAGCTCCGTAGTCAGATGAAAGATTCAAGTCAGTTGTTGTGTACTGCCAGAAGTGATAAGTAAAGAGAAGTAAAGGTGAGTATAACCAGAGGAGTGTGAATAAGCTGAGAAAAGGCAAAGAAAAGAAAAGTTAGTAGTCATATGAAAGAGTCAGGTCGATTGTGTACAAGCAAGAGTGGTAAACAATTAGTGTAAACACAACTTAAGCAGTGAAGGGTCAGCAAAGTCAGACAGTATAGCTAACCCGGGAGTTTTACTTCAGGGGTATCTGTGTCTCTTCGTAGAGACCGATGGTAGGCTTTCTTCTTGTTTCCCTGTATGTTTATTGTTGTTGTTTTAACATTCGAGGACGAATGTTTTTAAAGGAGGGAAGAATGTAATACCCGGCTAGATTCAGACATCGAAATTCCTACCATCCGGGGGAGTTCGAGGATGTCAGAGGTCTCTGGAAGGGTAAGAGAAAGTTTTCTAAAATATGTGCAAGTGTTTTAAAGGTTTAGCGTAGAAAAGGATTGAGTTTTGAAGAGATATGGCCAAGGAGGCATTTTGCCATGTTCGGCCCCCTAAGGTTAAGTTCGGCCGCCTAAAGTGCCCAATGTTCGGCCCCCGAAGGTTATGTTCGGCCCCCGAAAGTTGCATACTTTTGCATGCGATTCGGCAGCCGAACCTGAGGCGGTTGCTCATCTATAAGGGCACCGAGTGGCAGAAAAAGGAGGAGGTTTCTTCTCTCCTTCTGACCTAGGTGAGGTCTTGATCTCCTTAAAGTATTTTCATGGTTTTTCTTCACATCTTTCACGGTTTTAATGAGTTTTACCCTTGTTTTGAAGAGTTGTGAGCTTGAAACAAGGTTTTGGAGTTTGAAGCTTTTGAAGCTTGGTTTCTCCATATCTTTGAGTTTGGATCATCTCAGCCTTTGTTCTTCAAGAGGTAAGTGTTGATCCATGGTTCTTATGATGTTTTTATGAGTTTTGTAAAGGGAAAAGGGAGCTAGGCATGAGTTTGCATGAGATGTGCATAATAGGGTTATGAATCCTTTATGTTTGATGTGTGTCTTGTGCGCTTGTTTGTTGGAGTTTAAAGTTATTTGAAGCTCCCTTAGGCTTGTTGAAGTGTTTATGCATGTTTTCAAAGGGTTGAATGCATGTGTTGAGGTCTGAACAGGTGATGGAGGGACTGGCAGGCGTCCTTGTGCACGAAACTGAGTTCTGGCTAAACTCAGGTTCGGCCCCCGAAAGTCCAAGTTAGGCCGCCGAACATGCCTGACTTTCGTCTCTGGAGGAGACATTCGGCCGCCGAAGGTGCTGCCGAAGGTGCCCTGTCCAGCCTTCCTTTGCTTGTTTTGCATGCATGTTTTGTGATGTTTTAGAGGGTTTTTGGAGAGATGTTCATAGTTATGTTAGAGTATGTTTGGTACCTCATTTAAGTCCATCTGTGTAGGATTGGACCGAGGAACCGAGGAGGCTCCAGAATTAGAGTTGGCCCAGAGTTAGCCAGCATTGGCTAGAGGTGAGTGGAACTAAACTTCATATTTTACTTGAGAAATGACACGATTCTAGCATGATCCATGCATCATAAACTGCCATGTTATGTATTAGGTTGTATTGCATTAGACTTCACGACGATGATACATTGCATATACGTTGTTGGTTATGTGGATGAATGTTGGATGATCCTTAGCCCTTGACAGAGAGCAGATACAGATTTGTGGCATGAGATAGCCATACCAGGTCGCCCCTGGATAGTCCAGGTCGCTCCTGGTACTATGAGTGAGACAGCTGGGCTGTCAAAGCAGAGATAAGAGTAGACCAGGTGATGACATCGTCTCCCTGGCACAGTTGGTCATGTTATGATATCAGAGCAGAGATAAGAGTAGACCAGGTGATGACATCGTCTCCCTGGCACAGTTGGTCAGATTATCACATGTAGTTGAGGGCTATTGGTGACAAGTTCATCCTTGAGATGATATGTTTGTGATGTGATGCATTTCATGAAAGCATGTAATGAATGAACTGTTTTTATTGTTCCTCCTCACTGGGCTGTAGTAGCTCATCCCACTCCCTTAACCCTAGTTTTGCAGGTTCTGAGATAGCTATGGGAAGTTAAAGTCAACAAGAGTACAGAGGGAAGATATGCATGAATGTATGGTTGTAATACAGTAGTGGACATGATGTAACTCAAAGATTAGTGGTAATGTAATGTGTATAGATATGTACTGTCGTATACTGGATAGACTTGTGCTTTTCCTAGTATCATTGCTATAGTGTGATATATGATTAATCCCTTGTACATGAATCCTGTTTTACGTTTCTTGATGAGAAATGTGTGAGTTAGGCTTAATGTATGGCTTTGATGTGATACCAGTGGATTGTGTTACAGAGAAAAAGGGTTTAAATCCCTTGATCCACAGCAGATAGTAGTCCCTGGTATAGGCCCTGAGGGCCATTTCAGATTGATATATCTGAGTAGCAGTAGTTAAGCCTACAGAGTTTACAGGATTGGTGAGTATCTTTGTATCATGTATGGGATTTAGCAGGTACACAGAGAGTATAGTCGGCTTGCTACGGGTCCCGGCGGCCTTAAGCCGATCTGGATCCTAATGCCAGTGATGGTTCGGGCCGTTACTGAGGGGTACCGGTTTCCGGGTCGTTACAACAACTCTATTAAACTCCCCAAGAATCCCCTTAAACTCACTCAAACATCCATGCAAAGCATGCAAAAGAAGGCTAGACAGGACACTTTCGGCGGCAGGTACGGCGGCCGAAAGTCCTCTCCAAAGACGAAACTCATGCACCTTCGGTGGCCGAATCTCTACTTTCGGCAGCCGAACCCTTTCGGGGGCAAGTTTCGGAGGCTGAAAGGCACTCCAGAGACGAAAGTCTCTAACCTTCGGCGGCACCTTCGGCGGCCGAACTCCCCTCCAGAGCCGAAAGTCCGAAAGCTCGGGGGCAAGCTTGGGCAGCCGAAGCCACCTCCTCATGGGTTCGGCGGCCGAATGTACCTTCGGCGGCCGAACCTGAGTTCATCCACAAGGTAGAAACTTGCTCTGCCTCTTGCCAAAAGCACCAAAATCAACTTAATCTCAACCACCTCAATTCCTCAACTTGCATATACCCAAGTATATGCTCAAAGGGGTCAACAATTACCTAAAAACCCCAACAACACAAAACATATAACACACAAACATGCTCTTTTCACAAATTTTGACCTATTTATGCAACTCTCTCCATAAACCCCATAAAACCATCAAAAATCATAAAAACAAGTTCAGGATCTTCACTTACCTTTTGAAAACAAGTAGATGAATGATCCTAACGTGGAGTTTTGAAGCAACTCTTCTTCAAACTCTCCAAATGCACAACTTTGTGGTTAAAGCTCAAAACCTTCAAAATAACATAAAACTCAATCAAATCTTTGCATGATTTAATGAAAACATGAAGAAAACGCTACTAAGGACAGGGTCTCACCTCAGAAGACAAAAGAAACGGTGCTCTTACCGCTTCAACCGACTGAGGGCCATTTATAGGTGGCTGGCCAGACCACCTTCGGCGGCCACACGTGAAACCGAAAGCCATGCATGTTCGGCGGCCGAACCTCAACTTCGGCGGCCGAACCTGGCTTTTCTGCCTTGGTTCATTTCATTCACAAACTCATTTCCTTATGCTTGAAAACTATGAAACATACCAAAACATGTTAGAAAAACATCACTCTAACCCTTCTAGAGACGTCCGACATCCGAAACTCTATCGAAAAGTAGAATTTCGATGCCGGACGCTAGCCGGGTATTACACCTAGGGTATCCGATGGGAGGTATGTCGGAGTACTCTAGTTTTGTTCCATATCCTACTTATATGCCATTTATGCCTTATCCTCATTATTACCCACCATATCCTATGTATCCATCTTCCCCTACCCATCCAAGTGCAGCACACCTAGAGCTAAATGAACCAATACCTCCACCACCACAACCAGAACCAATAGCTCCTGTTGTCCAAAGACCTCAACCTAGCTCATCTGGAAGTAAGGTGCAAATGACAGAGTACTTGAAGTTGGATGCTCCTAAATTCAATCCAGGAGATGATCCATTTGAGTATCTTAGAACTGTGAAGATGATCACTGATGAGTTGGGAGCAGATGATAGCAGAGCCATAGAAATGGCGGGGTTTACACTTAAGTGTAAGAAGGCTCGAGAATGGTTCAAGAACTACATGGAGCCGAGGATGGACAGTATGTCATGGGGAGAGTTCGCCAATGAGTTTGCAGGGTGGGCTTTTCCTGATAGTTCCAGGGAGATGAAAGTAATCGAATTTGAGCAGTTGCGACAGACGGATGAGATGAGTGTTGATGAATTCACAGATAAATTCCTGGATTTGCTTCAGTAGGTGGGTCAGGCCTATGATACTGATCAGAAGAAGGCAAGGAGATATACTATGAGATTGCATCCCAGGTATTCTTCCTTGATTCTTCCAGCAGAGAAGAAAAGTTTCCACTCTATAGTGGATGCAGCCAGGAAAATGGAAGCAAGTGCTAATATTCAGAGACAGTCAAAGGCACAGGCTTCGGGTTCTAAGGCCCCCAATGCAGCAACTTCAGGCAGCAAAAGATGGGAAAAGGCAAAAGGAACAAAGAATAAGTTCTGCAGTAAAGTCAAGTCTGGTCTGGGAATAGGTAGTGGCTCAAGCTCTGGCGCAAGCAGTCCAGTATGTAGGAGATGTGGGAGACCACACAAGGGAGCTTGTCAGTTGGGATCTTCAGCTTGTTATAGATGTGGACAGGAAGGGCATTTTGCTCGGGATTGTCCTCAGGTGACTTTTGCACCATCCCAGCAGATGAGTTCAGGCAGTGTAGTACAGCCAACAGCTCTAGCCGTACCGCACAGTAGTGGCAGAGGTAGAGGGAGAGGGGCAGCCTCTACTTCAGCAGCAGGTTCCCGAGGTGAAAATCCGGTAGCCCCAGCACGGATTTTCACTATGACACAGGAGGAGGCTAACAGGTCGAACACAGTGGTGTCAGGTAATCTCATCATTGGATGTTCAGATGTGTATGCTTTGATGGACCCTGGTGCTTCTCATTCCTTTATTGCATCGAGAGCCATAGAGAGATTGGGTTTGATCATTTCTGAGTTAGAGTATCCTCTCTAGGTCAGTGGACCCAAGTGTGACCCATCAGTGGCAGCATCAGTCTGTCATTTCAGTCCAGTGTTCATAGAGGGTAGATGCCTTCCAGCTGACCTTGTGGTTCTAGACTTGACAGATTTTGATGTCATTCTAGGGATGGATTGGTTATTTGCATATAGTGCGACCTTAGACTGTAGAGAGAAGGTAGTTAGTCTCAGAGACCAGGATGGGTCAGAGTGTGTCTTCAGGGGAGACAGGAGAGGTACACCCAGAGGTTTGATTTCAGCCCTTCAGGCTCGTCGTTTGCTTAGGAGGGGTTGTCAGGGGTTTCTAACTCATCTGAGGGAGCTAGATAGTCAGGTTAGGGACCCAGCCACAGTACCAGTAGTCCGAGAGTTTCTAGATGTTTTCCCAGACGAACTTCCAGGACTACCACCTGGTAGGGAGATAGAGTTTGAAATTGAATTGCTGCCTGAGACTAGACCTATCTCTATTCCTCCCTACAGGATGGCACCAGCAGAGTTAAAGGAGTTGAAAGAACAGTTGCAGGATTTGGTAGATAAGGGTTTCATCCGCCTTAGTACCTCACCTTGGGGTTGTAATACCCGGTTAGAGTCCGGCACCGGAATTCCTGTTGTCTGGTGGAATTCGGGGTGTTGGGACTCTATCTAAGGGTAGGAGTTATGTTTTCTAAGTGTCATAAGGTGTGTTATGGGTTACAATTTTCTAGTTTTGAGTTGAAATGGACCTAAGGCAGTTGAGCCAAGTTCGGCCGCCGAAGGTAAGTTCGGCCGCCGAAAGTGCTCCCTGTTCGGCTTTCAAGTTTGGCCCCCGAATGTTGCATGGTCTTGCATGTGATTGGGCAGCCGACGATGGGTTGGCCAGCCAGCTGAGTCATGGCTTTTGACAGATGTTGGCCTCAGATTCTTGCCATGAATTAGCCACGTCTTCTATGACTCATCTGTAAGTGTTTTGAGCAGCTCATGCAGGAGTGTGCTCATTTACCAAGTTTTGAAGGGTTTGAAGCAAAAGAGAGTTTGTGAGGGTAAAGAAGAGTTGGTCCGTTTCCCTTGTTCAGTACGTGCATCTTCCTGTTTATAGAGGTAAGGGAAGATCTAAAAACCTGTTTATGTGTTTTGTGCAGGTTTTATGGAAGTTAAGGGAGAGAGATGCATGTTTAAGTGAGAAGTAGTGGTTTTGATGAGTTATGCATGTATATATGTTTATGTGTTATGTTTGTTTTGTTGTTAGGGGTTATTAGCTAGTCTTGGACCCCTGTGATCATATACATGAGTATATGTATGTTGAGGAGGTGAAGTTTGCATGGTTTGAGAAGTTGAAGGAAAGAAGGAGATGGTTTGCCGTTGAAGCTGAGTTTTGGATGAACTCAGGTTCGGCAGCCGAAAGTTTATTCGGCCGCCGAACCTCCTGCATGGTGACTTGGTTGCCACAGCTTGCCCCCGAGTGGTTTTGCATGTTCGGCTCTGTTTGGGGGATTCGGCCGCCGAAGGTGCCGCCGAAGGTGCTTGAGTTTCGTCTCTGGAGAGGACATTCGGCCGCCGAACTTGCCGCCGAAAGTGTCCTGTCCAGCTTTTCTTTTGCATGCTTTGCATAGCTAGTTAAGTGAGTTTCAGGGGTTTCTTGGGGGAGTTTAATAAAAGTATTGATACAGTAATGTGGTCCCTCATTTGAGTCTATCTGTCTAGGTACAGACCAGAGGAACCAGAGAGAGCAGCAGTGAGTACTGCTCCAGACTTGCAGAGCCTGCAGAGTTAGTCAGTCCAGATAGCCGGAGGTGAGTGGAACTAAACTTATGACTTTTAATTGAACCACAAATTGCTTTAGCATATTTCATGCATCATGTTTATGCCATAGGGTGATTGCATTAGTATCCACGAAGATGTTGCACTGCATTGTTATTTGATGATGTGAGTAAATGCTGAATGATCCAATAGTCTCAGACAGGAAGTCCAGGAGCCTTTGACTACGCCCTGGCACGTATAGTGAAGTCCAGGAGCCTTTGACTACGCCCTGGCAGGTATAGCAAAGTCCAGGAGCCTTTGACTACGCCCTGGCAATGGTAAGTACAGAGGTGTTATATACACATATACATATATGACAGGAAGACCAGGTGCTCGATTCTACGCCCTGGCACAGAGTTACTGGGACTATGTGGTGACAGGTTTACTCGTGATGTGGCTTGTCTGTGATATGGTGCATTCCATGAGATCATCTTTTACTGAGATGTTTTACTGTTCTACTCACTGGGCTATAAAGCTCATCCCACTCCCTTAACCCCAGTTTTGCAGGTTCAGTGTACAGTGTACAGGGACAGTCCAGCAGAGTACAGGAAAAGTAAAGAGATCTGTAATAGCTTAGAGTGGACATGTAATATTAAAGAGATGTAATAGTTGTTGCTTGACCTAGTGACCTAGTGATGTATGTTTTGTACATGATCTGTATATGTATATATGTTTTCCTGTATGTGAAGACCAGGCTTAACAGGTATGAGATAGCCCATCTAGAGCAAGCTCTAGTCAGGGATACAGAGTACAGAGTACATGAGTACAGAGTACAGAGATAGTGCATGCACAGGTTAAGCCTTGGTTCAGAAAAGAGTTTTATTTTCACAGAATATGTATGATCATGTATGAGGTTTACAGGTACACAGAGAGTATAGCAGGCTTGCTACGGGTTCTGGCGGCCTTAAGCCGACCTGAATCCTAGCGCCGGTGACGGTCCATTTTGGGGTCGTTACAGATTGGTATCAGAGCCCTAGGTTCATATGATCGGACCTATAGAGACAGTGTTGGGCTCAGACAGGTTAGAAGTGGTCAAGCACAATAGGAAATCATGTCCACTAGGATAGGGTCTTGAGTCCTATCTGCTATGATCTGCTATGAGTGTTGTATGTGTATGATTGATATGTGATGTTTATGTGCTAAAGTGGTATGTTATATGTTGTGTTTCCAGAGTAAAGATGCGAGGAACTCGTCGATCAGCTCGATTGACTGGAGTCCCACCAGAGAATGAGAGACCATCTGCTCGTCCTTCTGCATTGCCAAGGGCAAGGTCTCAGAGATCTAGTAGGGAAGGTACGTCAATAGACCCGAGAAGGTCTGTCGACGAGAGCAGAAGAGGAACAGTGAGGGGAGGAAGATTAGAGGAAAGGAGGGATGATCAGTCTAGAGATGACAGCATGGGTATAGGCAGTTTTGAGGAAGGTATGGGAGAATCTATGGGAGGTGGTCAGGCCTCAGGATTTGATTATCCAGCTGTGTTTCAGGAGCCAGAGTATCCGATGGAGGGTATGTCGGAGTACTCTCGCTTTGACCCATATCCTACATACATGCCATATATGCCATATCCTCATTATTACCCATCATATCCACCATATCCTATGTATCCACCCTCCCCTATACATCCAAGTGCAGCACACCCAGAAATAAATGACCCAGCACCTCCACCACCACAAACAGAACCAGTAGCCCCTGTTGTTGACAGACATGAACCTAGCTCATCTGGAGGTAAAGTTCAAATGACGGAGTACTTGAAATTGGATGCTCCTAAATATAACACGGGAGATGATCCATTTGATTACCTCAGAGCAGTTAGGATGATAACCAGTGAATTGGGAGCAGATGATAGGAGAGCCATTGAGATGGCAGGTTTCACAATAAAATGCAAGAAAGCCAGAGAATGGTTTAAGAATTATGTGGAGCCTAGAATGGACAGTATGTCATGGGAAGAGTTTGCCAATGAGTTTGCAGGGTGGGCTTTTCCTGACAGTTCGAGGGAGATGAAAGTAATTGAATTTGAACAGTTGCGACAGACAGATGAGATGACTGTTGATGAATTCACAGATAAGTTCCTGGATCTGCTTCAGTACGTGGGTCAAGCCTATGATACTGATCAGAAGAAAGCAAGGAGATATACGATGAGACTGCATCCCAGGTATGCTTCCTTGATTCTTCCAGCAGAAAAGGAGAGTTTCCATACTATAGTAGACGCAGCCAGGAAAATGGAAGCTAGTGCCAATATTCAGAAACAGTCAAAGACACAGGCTTCGGATTCTAAAGCCCTCACACCAAGCAGTAAAAGATGGGATAGAGCAAAAGGAACAAAGAGTAAGTTCTGGAGTAAAGTCAAGTCAGGTCTGGGAATAGGTAGTGGCTCAAGCTCTGGCACAGCTCCAGTCTGCAGACGATGCGGAAAACCACATGGAGGAGTTTGTCGGTTGGGATCTACAGCTTGTTTTCGATGTGGATAGGAAGGGCATATTGCTCGGGATTGTCCGCAGATGACTTTTGTACCATCCCAGCAGATGAGTTCAGGCAGTGTGGTACAGCCAGTTGTACGGCCAGCAGCTCCAGTCATGCCTCAGACTAGTGGCAGAGGTAGAGGGAGAGGGGTAGCCTCTACTTCAGCAGCAGGTTCCCGAGGTGGAAATCCGATAGCCCCAGCACGGATTTTCACAGTGACACAGGAGGAGGCTAACACGTCGAACACAGTGGTGTCAGGTAACCTCATCATTGGGTGTTCAGATGTGTATGCTTTGATGGACCCCGGTGCTTCTCATTCCTTTATTGCTTCGAGAGCCATAGAGAGATTGGGTTTGATCAGTTCTGAGTTAGAGTATCCTCTCTGGGTCAGTGGACCTAGATGTGACCCATCAGTGGCAGTGTCAGTCTGTCGTTTCAGTCCAGTGTTTATTGAGGGTAGATGCCTTCCAGCTGACCTTGTGGTTCTAGATTTGACGGATTTTGATGTCATTCTAGGGATGGATTGGTTATCTACATATAGTGCTACGTTGGACTGTAGAGAGAAGTTAGTGAGTCTCAGAGACCAGGATGGGTCAGAGTGTGTCTTCAGAGGAGACAGGAGAGGTACACCCAGAGGTATGATTTCAGCCCTTCAGGCTCGTCGTTTGCTTAGGAGGGGTTGTCAGGGGTTTCTAGCTCATGTGAGAGAGCTAGACAGTCAGGTGAGGGAACCAGCCACAGTACCAGTAGTCCGAGAGTTTCTCGATGTGTTCCCAGACGATTTGCCAGGACTACCTCCTGATAGGGAGATAGGGTTTGAAATTGAATTACTGCCAGGTACCAGACCTATCTCGATTCCTCCCTACAGGATGGCGCCAGCTGAGTTAACAGAGTTGAAAGAACAGTTGCAGGACTTGGTAGATAAGGGTTTCATCCGCCCTAGTACCTCACCTTGGGGTGCTCCAGTGCTCTTTGTCAGAAAGAAGGATGGATCCCTTAGACTTTGTATCGACTACAGACAGTTGAACAAGGTCACTATCAAGAATAGATATCCCTTACCTCGGATTGATGATCTATTTGACCAGCTAGCTGGAGCAGGTTGTTTCTCGAAAATAGATCTGAGATCTGGGTATCATCAGTTGAGAGTCAGAGAGGCAGATGTGCCTAAGACAGCTTTCCGGACCAGATATGGGCATTATGAGTTCTTAGTGATGCCGTTCGGGTTGACTAACGCCCCTGCAGCATTTATGGATCTCATGAACAGGGTATTCAGTGAGTTTCTGGATCACTTTGTCATTGTGTTTATCGATGATATCTTAGTGTATTCCAGAAATGCAGAGGAGCATGCCCAGCATCTGAGGATAGTACTGCAGACACTGAGAGAGCATGGTTTATATGCCAAGTTCTCGAAGTGTGAGTTTTGGTTACGGAGCATTGCCTTCTTGGGACATGTGGTATCAGCAGAGGGTATTGAGGTAGACCCCAAAAAGATAGAGGCTGTAGCTAACTGGCCCAGACCCACGACAGTGACTGAGATTAAAAGCTTTCTGGGACTGGCAGGTTACTACAGGAGGTTCGTTCAGAACTTCTCAAAGATAGCAGCTCCTATGACCAAACTGACTCAGAAAAACCAGAAGTTTGTCTTGTCAGCCCAGTGTGAAGAGAGCTTTGAGGAGCTCAAGAGGAGATTGACATCAGCACCAGTGCTAGCTCTGCCTGTTAGTCATGAGGATTTCACAGTGTTATGTGATGCATCTCGAGTGGGATTGGGTTGTGTTTTGATGCAGAGTGATAAGGTGATAGCTTATGCTTCTAGACAGTTGAAGAAGCATGAGTTGAATTACCCTACCCATGACCTAGAGATGGCAGCAGTTATCTTTGCACTTAAGATGTGGCGGCATTACCTCTACGGGGTTAAATGCGAGATCTTCACTGATCACAAGAGTTTACAGTACATCTTGAGTCAGAGAGAGCTAAATTTGAGGCAGAGGAGATGGGTAGAATTGCTCAGTGATTATGATTGTAAGATCCAGTATCATCCGGGTAAGGCGAATGTTGTCGCAGACGCCCTAAGCCGGAAGTCACTAGGTAGTTTATCCCATATAGCAGCAGAGCGGAGACCAGTTGTGATGGAGCTTTATAAGCTCTTTGACGAGGGATTACAGCTCGAGTTGTCTGGTACAGGTGCGTTGATCGCACAGATGAGAGTGACACCTGTGTTTCTGGAGCAGATAGCTCAGAAACAGCATGAGGACCCTGAGTTGATGAAAATTGCCAGGACTGTTCAGTCAGGCAATAACACAGAGTTTCGATTTGACAGCAAAGGGATCCTTCGCTATGGGAGTCGCCTTTGTGTACCAGATAAGGGCAGTGTGAAGGAAGACATTATGAGGGAAGCTCATAATGCGAGATATAGTGTTCACCCAGGAACCACCAAGATGTATTAGGATCTGAAAAGGGTCTATTGGTGGCCAGCCATGAAGAAAGAAGTGGCGCAGTTCGTGACAGCCTGTGAGGTTTGTCAGAGGGTGAAATTAGAGCATCAGAAACCAGCCGGAATGCTTAACCCATTACCGATTCCAGAGTGGAAATGGGAGAACATCGCCATGGATTTTGTAGTGGGTTTACCAGTAGCATCCAACAGGATAGACTCGATATGGGTGATTGTGGACAGACTCACGAAATCTGCTCATTTTCTTCCAGTACGGAGTAACTATTCTATGGATAAGCTGGCACAGGTCTATCTGGATGAGATAGTGAGATTACATGGAGTTCCAGTGTCTATAGTTTCAGACAGAGGACCTCAGTTTACCTCCCGCTTTTGGCGGAGTCTGCAAAGTGCGATGGGCACGAGATTGGATTTTAGTACTGCTTTCCACCCACAGACTGATGGACAGTCAGAAAGGACCATCCAGACCATAGAGGATATGCTTCGACTATGTGTGTTAGACTTTGGCGGTTGTTGGAGGCAGCATCTACCTTTGGTGGAGTTTGCCTACAATAACAGTCATCATGCTAGCATCGGGATGGCTCCTTATGAAGCTTTGTATGGGAGGAAGTGCAGATCCCCTGTTTGCTGGGAAGAGGTAGGAGAGAAGGCTCTTGCAGGGCCAGAGTTAGTAGACATTACCAGTAGAATGGTGCCCATGATCAGAGAGAGAATCAGAACAGCTCAGAGTAGACAGAAAAGTTATGCAGACGTTCGCAGAAAACAGTTAGAGTTTCAAGAGGGTAATTGGGTATTGCTGAAAGTGTCTCCAATGAAAGGAGTGGTTCGTTTTGGGAAGAAAGGTAAATTGGCTCCACGGTACATTGGACCCTTTGAGGTGTTGCAGAGGATCGGAAATGTGTCGTATAAGCTGGATTTACCTGCTTCTATGGAGAGGATTCACCCGGTATTTCATGTTTCTATGCTACGACAGTTTGTGTCAGATCCGAATCAGGTTCTGAGTGAGCCTGAGGTGGAGATTCAGACAGATCTCACCTATATAGAGCAGCCAGTGCGGATTCTGGACACGCAGATCAGACAGCTAAGGAACAAGGAGATTCCGATGGTGAAAGTGTTATGGAACCACCATAATCTAGAAGAGTGCACCTGGGAGACGCGGGAGTCTATGCTCCAGCAATATCCATATTTGTTTTGAGGTTAGTTTTCTCCGTTTCATGTGTTAATTGTGTGTTTTAGGAACATCCGAGGACGAATGTTCTTAAGGAGGGGAGAATGTAATACCCGGTTAGAGTCCGGCACCGGAATTCCTGTTGTCTGGTGGAATTCGGGGTGTTGGGACTCTATCTAAGGGTAGGAGTTATGTTTTCTAAGTGTCATAAGGTGTGTTATGGGTTACAGTTTTCTAGTTTTGAGTTGAAATGGACCTAAGGCAGTTGAGCCAAGTTCGGCCGCCGAAGGTAAGTTCGGCCGCCGAAAGTGCTCCCTGTTCGGCTTTCAAGTTTGGCCCCCGAATGTTGCATGGTCTTGCATGTGATTGGGCAGCCGACGATGGGTTGGCCAGCCAGCTGAGTCATGGCTTTTGACAGATGTTGGCCTCAGATTCTTGCCATGAATTAGCCACGTCTTCTATGACTCATCTGTAAGTGTTTTGAGCAGCTCATGCAGGAGTGTGCTCATTTACCAAGTTTTGAAGGGTTTGAAGCAAAAGAGAGTTTGTGAGGGTAAAGAAGAGTTGGTCCGTTTCCCTTGTTCAGTACGTGCATCTTCCTGTTTATAGAGGTAAGGGAAGATCTAAAAACCTGTTTATGTGTTTTGTGCAGGTTTTATGGAAGTTAAGGGAGAGAGATACATGTTTAAGTGAGAAGTAGTGGTTTTGATGAGTTATGCATGTATATATGTTTATGTGTTATGTTTGTTTTGTTGTTAGGGGTTATTAGCTAGTCTTGGACCCCTGTGATCATATACATGAGTATATGTATGTTGAGGAGGTGAAGTTTGCATGGTTTGAGAAGTTGAAGGAAAGAAGGAGATGGTTTGCCGTTGAAGCTGAGTTCTGGATGAACTCAGGTTCGGCAGCCGAAAGTTTATTCGGCCGCCGAACCTCCTGCATGGTGACTTGGTTGCCACAGCTTGCCCCCGAGTGGTTTTGCATGTTCGGCTCTGTTTGGGGGATTCGGCCGCCGAAGGTGCCGCCGAAGGTGCTTGAGTTTCGTCTCTGGAGAGGACATTCGGCCGCCGAACCTGCCGCCGAAAGTGTCCTGTCCAGCTTTTCTTTTGCATGCTTTGCATAGCTAGTTAAGTGAGTTTCAGGGGTTTCTTGGGGGAGTTTAATAAAAGTATTGATACAGTAATGTGGTCCCTCATTTGAGTCTATCTGTCTAGGTACAGACCAGAGGAACCAGAGAGAGCAGCAGTGAGTACTGCTCCAGAGTTGCAGAGCCTGCAGAGTCAGTCAGTCCAGATAGCCGGAGGTGAGTGGAACTAAACTTATGACTTTTAATTGAACCACAAATTGCTTTTAGCATATTTCATGCATCATGTTTATGCCATAGGGTGATTGCATTAGTATCCACGAAGATGTTGCACTGCATTGTTATTTGATGATGTGAGTAAATGCTGAATGATCCAATAGTCTCAGACAGGAAGTCCAGGAGCCTTTGACTACGCCCTGGCACGTATAGTGAAGTCCAGGAGCCTTTGACTACGCCCTGGCAGGTATAGCAAAGTCCAGGAGCCTTTGACTACGCCCTGGCAATGGTAAGTACAGAGGTGTTATATACACATATACATATATGACAGGAAGACCAGGTGCTCGATTCTACGCCCTGGCACAGAGTTACTGGGACTATGTGGTGACAGGTTTACTCGTGATGTGGCTTGTCTGTGATATGGTGCATTCCATGAGATCATCTTTTACTGAGATGTTTTACTGTTCTACTCACTGGGCTATAAAGCTCATCCCACTCCCTTAACCCCAGTTTTGCAGGTTCAGTGTACAGTGTACAGGGACAGTCCAGCAGAGTACAGGAAAAGTAAAGAGATCTGTAATAGCTTAGAGTGGACATGTAATATTAAAGAGATGTAATAGTTGTTGCTTGACCTAGTGACCTAGTGATGTATGTTTTGTACATGATCTGTATATGTATATATGTTTTCCTGTATGTGAAGACCAGGCTTAACAGGTATGAGATAGCCCATCTAGAGCAAGCTCTAGTCAGGGATACAGAGTACAAAGTACATGAGTACAGAGTACAGAGATAGTGCATGCACAGGTTAAGCCTTGGTTCAGAAAAGAGTTTTATTTTCACAGAATATGTATGATCATGTATGAGGTTTACAGGTACACAGAGAGTATAGCAGGCTTGCTACGGGTTCTGGCGGCCTTAAGCCGACCTGAATCCTAGCGCCGGTGACGGTCCATTTTGGGGTCGTTACAGGGGTACTCCAGTGCTCTTTGCCAGAAAGAAGGATGGATCCCTCAGACTTTGTATCAACTACAGACAGTTGAACAAGGTCACTACCAAGAATAGGTATCCGTTACCGAGGATTGATGATCTATTCGACCAGCTAGCTGGAGCAGGTTGTTTTTCTAAAATAGATCTGAGATCCGGATATCATCAGTTGAGAGTCAGAGAGGCAGATGTGCCAAAGACAGCTTTCAGAACCAAATATGGGCATTATGAGTTCTTAGTAATGCCGTTCGGGTTTACTAATGGCCTTGCAGCATTCATGATCTCATGAACAGAGTTTTCAGCGAGTATCTGGATCACTTTGTTATTGTTTTTATCGATGACATTTTAGTGTATTCCAGAGATGCAGAGGAGCATGCCCAGCATCTGAGGATAGTTCTGCAGACACTGAGAGAGCATGGTTTGTATGCCAAGTTCTTTAAGTGTGAGTTTTGGTTGAGGAGCATTTCCTTCTTGGGACACGTGGTATCAGTAGAAGGGATTGAGGTAGACCCCAAGAAGATAGAGGCTGTAGCTAACTGGCCCAGACCCACTACAGTGACTGAGATTAAAAGCTTTTTGGGACTGGCAGGTTACTACAAGAGGTTCGTTCAGGACTTCTCAAAGACAGCTGCTCCTATGACCAAATTGACTCAGAAGAACCAGAAGTTTACCTGGCCAGACCAGTGCGAAGAGAGCTTTGAGGAGCTCAAGAGGAGATTGACATCAGCACCAGTGTTAGCTCTGCCTGTTAGTAACGAGGATTTCACAGTGTTCTGTGATGCATCTCGAGTGGGATTGGGTTGTGTTTTGATGCAAAGTGATAGGGTGATTGCTTATGCGTCTAGACAGTTGAAGAAGCACAAGTTGAATTACCCCACCCATGACCTAGAGATGGCAGCAGTTATCTTTGCGCTCAAGATGTGGAGGCATTACCTCTACGGGGTAAAATGCAAGATCTTCACTGATCACAAGAGTTTACAGTACATCTTGAGCCAGAGAGAGCTGAATTTGAGGCAGAGAAGATGGGTAGAATTGCTCAGTGATTATGATTGTATGATCCAGTATCATCTGAGTAAGGCGAATGTTGTGGCAGACGCCCTAAGCCAGAAGTCACTAGGCAGTTTATCCCATATAGCAGCAGAGCGAAGACCAGTAGTGATGGAGCTTTATAAGCTCATTGAGGAAGGGTTACAACTAGAGTTGTCTGGTACGGGTGCGTTGATAGCACAGATGAGAGTGACGCCTGTGTTTCTGGAGCAGATAGCTCAGAAACAACACGAGGACCCAGAGTTGATGAACATTGCCAGGACTGTTCAGTCAGGCAACAGTGCAGAGTTTAGATTTGACAGCAAAGGGATCCTTCGCTATGAGAGTCGACTTTGTGTACCAGATAGTAGCAGTCTGAAAGAAGATATTATGAGGGAAGCTCATAATGTGAGGTATAGTGTTCACCCAGGAGCCACCAAGATGTATCAGGATCTGAAGAAGGTATATTGGTGGCCAGCCATGAAGAAAGAAGTGGCGCAGTTTGTGACAACCTGTGAGGTTTGCCAAAGAGTTAAACTAGAACATCAAAAGCCGGTTGGAATACTTAACCCACTGCCGATTCCAGAATGAAAATGGGAGAACATAGCTATGGATTTTGTAGTGGGCTTACCGGCAGCGTCCAATAGGATCGACTCCATCTGGGTGATTGTGGACAGACTCACAAAATCTGCTCATTTCATTCCAGTTAGGAGTAACTATGCTGTGGATAAGTTGGCACAGGTATATCTGGATGAGATAGTGAGATTGCATGGAGTTCCAGTATCTATAGTCTCAGACAGAGGACCTCAGTTCACCTCCAGGTTTTGGTGAAGTCTGCAGAGTGCAATGGGCACGAGGTTGGATTTTAGCACTGCTTTCCATTCGCAGACTGATGGACAGTCAGAGAGGACCATCCAGACCATTGAGGATATGCTCAGAATGTGTGTGTTAGACTTTGGCGGTTCTTAGAGGCAGCATCTACCTCTGGTGGAGTTTGCCTACAATAATAGTCATCATGGTAGCATTGGGATGGCTCCTTATGAAGCGTTGTATGGGAGGAAGTGCAGATCACCTGTTTGCTGGGAAGAGGTAGGAGAAAAAGCTCTTGCAGGGCCAGAGTTAGTAGCGATTACCAATAGAACAGTGCCTATGATCAGAGAGAGGATCAGAACAGCTCAGAGTAGACAGAAAAGCTATGCGGACGTACACAGGAAACTGTTAGAATTCCAGGAGGGTGATTGGGTATTGCTGAAAGTGTCTCCAATGAAAGGAGTGGTTCATTTTGGAAAGAAGGGTAAGCTAGCTCCACGGTACATTGGACCCTTTGAGATCTTGCAGAGGATCGGGAATGTGTCATATAAGCTGGATTTACCTGTTTCTATGGAGAGAATTCACCCGGTATTTCATGTTTCTCTGCTACGACAGTTTGTGTCAGATCCGGGTCAGGTTATTAATGAGCCTGATGTGGAGGTCCTTGGAGATCTCACCTATATAGAGCAGCTAGTACGGATTCTTGACACACAGAGCAGACAACTAAGGAACAAGGAGATTCCGATGGTGAAAGTTCTGTGGAACCACCATAATCTAAAAGAGTGTACTTGGGAGACGTGGGAGTCTATGCTCCAGCAGTATCCATATCTGTTTTGAGGTTAGTTTCCTCCTTTTGCTATGTTTTTATGTTTGTTTTAGGAACATTCAGGGACGAATGTTCTTAAGGGGGGAGAATATAATACCCGGCTAGAGTCCGGCATCGGAATTCCTGTCGTCCGGTGGAATCCAGGATGTCGAACTTCTATAGAAGGGTAAGATTTATGGTTTTCTAAAGTAATATAGTATGGTTTCATGTTGTAAAGTTGAAATGAAAAGAGTTTTTGCAAGAAAAGAACCAAGGTAGAAAAGCCAGGTTCGGCCGCCGAACATGCATAGCTTTTGGTTTCACGTTAGGCCGCCGAAGGTGGTCTGGCCAGCCACCTATAAGAGGCCCTCAGTCGGTTGAAAGGATAAGTCTTGCCGTTTTCTTTCACTTTCTGAGGTGAGACCCTGTCCTTCTTAAGTTTTCTTTATGTTTTCATTACATCATGCAAAGATTTGATTGATTTTTATGGGTTTTTGAAGGTTTTGAGCAAAAAACTCAAAGTTGTGAAGTTTGGAGAGTTTGAAGGAGAGTTGCTCCAAAACTCCACGTTAGGATCGTTCATCTTCTTGGTTTCAACAGGTAAGTGAAGATCCTGAGCTTGTTTTCTTGCTTTATGGTAGATTTTTTAGGTTTTGGGGGAGAGTTGCATGAGTAGGGTACAAGAGAGTGTTTTTGATATTTTTGTGAGAAAAGTTTGTTTATGTGTTCTTTGTTTTGTGTTGTTGGGGTTTTAATGTAGTTTCTGACCCCTTTGAGCATATACATGGGTGTATGCATGTTGAGGAGTTGAGGTGTTTGAGTTGGAGGAAGATTGGTGTGTTTGGCGTGAGGCAGAGCAAGGTTCTGCCTTGCTGATGAACCCAGCTTCGACCCCCGAAGAATGGTTCGGCCGCCGAATGTGCTGAGGAGGTGGCTTCGGTTGCCTAAGCTTGCCCCCGAGCCTTTGGACTTTCGGCTCTGGAGGGGAGTTTCGGCCGCCGAAGATGCCCCCGAAGGTTAGAGACTTTCCTCTCTGGAGTGCCTTACAGCCCTCGAAACTTGCCCCCAAAAGGGTTCGGCTGCCGAAAGTTGAGATTCGACCGCCGAAGGTGCATGAGTTTCGGCTCTGGAGAGGACTTTCGGCCACCGAACCTGCCGCTGAAAGTGTCCTGTCCATCCTTTCTTTGCATGCTTTGCATGGTTGTTTGAGTGAGTGTACGAGGCTTCTTGGGGAGTTTCATAGAGTTATTCATAAGCTAGTTTGGTCCCTCATTTGAGTCCATCTGTGTAGGCACAGACCAGAGGAACCAGAGAGAGCAGCAGTGAGTACTGCTCCAGAGTTTACAGAGCCTGTAGAGTCAGTCCAGATAGCCAGAGGTGAGTGGAACGAAACTTAATACTCGTTTTAATTGAGACATTGAATGCTAGCATATGTCATGCATCATGCTTATGCAATAGGGTGAGTGCATTAGAATCTACAAAGCTGTTGCATTGCATAGTTATTTGTTGATGTGGGTGAATGCTGAATGATCCAATAGTTCCAGACAGGAAGTCCAGGACCCCATTCTACGGCCTGGCAGGTATAGTAAAGTCCAGGACCCCATTTTACGGCCTGGCAGGTATAGTAAAGACCAGGTGCCCAGACTACGCCCTGGCAAATGGTGAGGACAGGTGTTATATACACGTATACATATACAGTACAGGAAGACCAGGACCCCAGTCTATGGCTTGGCATGGAACAATTACTGGGACTATGTGGTGACAGGTTTACCTTTGATGTGAATTGTCTGTGATATGATGCATTCCATACGATCATGTTTTAATGACTTGTTTGACTGTTCTACTCACTGGGCTATAGAGCTCATCCCACTCCCTTAACCCCACTCCCTTAACCCCAGTCTTGCAGGTTCAGTGTACAGTGTACAGGGGAGATCAGCAGAGGACAGAAAGAGTAAAGAGACTTGTAATAGCTTAGAGTGGACATGTAATATTACAAGATGTACTAGTTGTGTATATCTATAGCTTAGTTATTTTGTGTTGTAAATCTTTTGTTATGTACATGGTCTGTTTATATAACTGTTTTACAGAGTATGTGAAAAACCAGGCTTAACAGGTATGAGGTAACCCATCTAGAGCAAGCTCTAGTCAGGGGTACAGAGTACAGAGATAGTGCATGCACAGGTTAAGCCTTGGTACAGAAAAGAGTTTTTATTTTCATAGAAAATGTATGATCATGTATGAGATTTATAGGTACACAGAGAGTATAGCAGGCTTGCTACGGGTTCTGGCGGCCTTAAGCCGACCTGAATCCTAGCGCCGGTGACGGTCCATTTTGGGGTCGTTACATGCCCGGCCCCTCCTATGGAGCTCACATAGGTCTTTTCTAGACATAACAGATCGTGGGCTATTGAGATCGCCTTGGTCCATCCACATCAACAGTAAATAATGCAATGCATTCAAAACCATAAAACACGTAAAATCATTGTGAAAACCTTTCTCTAACCCTTCAAAGAACCTCCGACATCCTCGAATTCCAAATTCCAACGGAAACCCGCCGAAAAGTAAGAATTCTGATGCCGGCGTCTCGCCGGGTATTACATGCATGCTGGAAGCTACATTCCCCAAGTGGGTGGAAGACTATTAGTGGGAAACATTCTGAGATTGGTATACTTTTGCTCCATCATAGAAGTAGATTATGTGAAGTTTATCAAAAGATTTAACAAGAGGTAGATCCATATAACTTGAATCATGTACCACTTAATGAGCTGGATACTATGTCTTTACCCTTGCCTTTCGATGTATGAGGCATAAATATTTATTGCAAAGATCTCTCTTATTACATCTAATGTCCACAAGTGTCATAGTAGTTGCTATCGATTACTTCATAAAGTGGGTAAAGGCAAAATCCTATAAAACATTATGGGCAAAGCAAATTTGCCGGTATAGTATAACTCATGAGATAATATTAAATAATGGCACACAATTCAAAGTAGATTTTCAAAATTTGATCAAAGAATACCACATTCAGTGCCGTAAGTCTTCTCTTTACTGATTACAAGACAATCAATAAGAACATAAAGTCTATCCTCATGAAACTGTGAAAACCCGTAAGGATTGACTTGAGCTACCATATGCTTTTTAGGGTTATAAAACAACAAACATAACATTAACTAATACAACACCTTTTTCTTTGGTTTATGGGATTGAGGTGAAAGTAAATTCCCTCAGAGTTGTGATGAAAGTTGGAATCCTAAAATGTGAATAGGTAAGGAAAAGGTATGAGGAATGGATGAGAAAAGATTTAAGTTTTGTGTCACATAAAAGCATATTAGAGAAAGATACCTAGAGCCTTCAATAGAAGAGTAAAGTAGAGATTGATAAAAGGTCACTTAGAGCTTAAGTAAGTGCGGCCAGTACTTTTTGATCCTCATGAGGAATTCAAGTCAAACTGGAATGGCCCTTATTTGGTGAAGTAAATCCTCTCCAACATTGCATTTCTTTCATAACCTAACTCATACATCAAGCCAAAACCTAAATTTTGCATAAAGTTTGACCTAACTCAAACAGTTGAGTGAGTCATAGAAGGTGAGGAGATCAGATATTATGACGCTTGGAAAATTTTGCCTAACCTTAGACAACCTCCAGCATTGGCCAAAGTGTAAGCTAAACTATAGACTCCTAATTTTATATCTCATATATAGAATGCACATTGGAGACAGTGAGGACTCAATGATGAGATACACACTCACCTCTAAAACTCATAAAGTGACTTAAAGGAACTATAGAATGATGTTATATGCCATGAAAATAAATAAAAATAAAAATAAAATACAAACATTGAAAAATAGTGAAAAGCAAGTGAGGTTGATCCATAAAAGTGTAGAAATTGGGAAAGATTATGGGCCATTCGGCCAAGACTTAACCCAAAAGTCTCTTGCACTGTCCTAAGCCTCTTCCATAAGGCTTAAGGTTTAATTGGGTCTTAGGATTAGTTGGCTAACGGCTAGAGTTAAAAGGAGGAGATTGGTCGAAATAGTCATGTTATTTGGCCTATTTGGCTAAAATATGTGGACGGGATCAAATTCTAATTTTCATAAGGTTCTTGGGAGAGTCTTTGAGGCAAAAAGATAAATAGAAGTTAAAATTTTGCCACAACTTGGTGAGGTGGCTGGCCAATCCAAGGAGGGAAAGGAAATCCCTAGTAGGATTATATTAATTTCACCCCTTTATAACCATCCTTTTATCCCAAAAGCCTAACAATAGGGAAGAATCACTCTCCCTACTCATAAGCAGTCAATCCCCCTTTTCTAAGATGCAAGAAATTCTATCAACCTCTCCCAAATAGAAATAAAGAACACTCTTCACAATGTCATTGCCCCCTCTCCTTTGCCTTTCCTCTTATTCTTTTCATCTTTTTTTTTTTTTTTTTTCATTCAAGGTAAATTCTCTCAAGAATATAAAACAAGACATTTTACCATCCCAATGTTTTTTCTTTAATTTATTTTTTTTATATTGGACGCCTCTTCCATCATATTTGGTGTGAAATGTAAGGTAAATATAAATTTGGTGTATGATTGTTGAGGGCATGTCCCTTCTGCCTGTGTATTCACTTTGGGTTGGCAGGGACAATACTCTCCAAAATATTTTTATTTTTTTTCTTCAAGAAATTCTCTATTTTTTAATATATTATCTATGAGAATATGATTTTCCAAATAAATTTATGATTTTCTAAAATTTAAGAAGCAATTAATGTCATTTTGGATGATATTAGCATATAACTCTACTTCTAGATCTATAACTTGAATTATAGATCATCAAATAGAGAGATTCTTTAAGTCTAAAGTCAAATTTGAGAAGTTTACTAGAACTTTTATCTTCTGAATTTTTTATGTGCAGGCCACTTAATTTATGCCATATCACATCCAAAGTTGGTGCCTGGAATCTATCACAACTAGTGGCAGTCAACTTGCAAAGGCAATCTCTCAATTTACAAATGATTTTGACCTGATTCTTTTTCTATTTGTTGGTTATGTGAGTTTAGTTTGTTTTTGAAAAATTTTAGGTTTTTTTGGATTTCTCTGCTATTTTTCTCATTACTTTAATTTTTGATATCAGAATTTGTCCAATCAGATGTACATGGAACGATATGGTTGATTTGGTTTGTTTTGTGCTCTTTCAAATTTTCTGTGTTTTGATCTTCTTTTTATGAAGTAACCCTTTCGCAAGGGTGTTTGATCCATTGTGCCTTTTAATAGGATAGTTTAGTTTATATTATTTTTATGATATTGTAATTTTATTTATTTTTTCATTCCTCCTTTCTTTTTAGTCGTAGGATTGGGTTGTAATTATTTTCTCCTTTTCCTCTATTTTATTTATTTATTTTCCTCACCTAATATGAATTTAATTTGCACTTATTAAATTAAGTAAATCACTTGATAATTTTAAAATGAATTTTGTAATTTGCACTTATTAAATTAAGTAAATCACTTGATAATTTTAAAATAAATTTGACATGATTAAAGACATAGTTGACATCTTTGGGGTTGATTATCCACTTTGGTATGAAAATTACTAAGTATAAACATCCTTAGGGCAAGTTATCATAAAAAAAAAAAAGAATTCAAATACTTGATAAAAACCTAGTAATTCCTTTTTTTATAAAATTTTAATTCCACTTAGAAACCATGAGTGATTAGGAGCTCACTCACGTAAGCAAAGAAAGAATGGCACGAAGTTGGCTTAGAAATATGTAATCATGTTAACTTGATAATTGTCTCACTTAAATTCAAGTAGAAATCTCACATGTTTGGCTTAATGGATTCGTGTGAATTGAGTGCTTATTCGGTTTAAATATGTGTGTTTAACTTAATTGTGTTTACCTGAAAGACATTCCTAACTAATAAACTAAGGTAGAATGTAAGAAACACGAATAAGGGGTTAGTGCTTATTTTAAGCAGTAAACTCTAGGCGATAAGGATGCCTTATACTTTTCGTCTCTCATTATCCCAAACCTATATCAATAAATTATGAAATTATGAAGGGTAATGGACCTCTTTTAAGAAAAAGTCACTTAAACCATGTCGTTCTTTTGTCCCTGTTCTCATTAGGATGATGACTCCTAAATCCTCTACTCTTTACTGAACAAATAAAAATCTGGTATTTTGTGGTAATATTATAGAAAGATGAGATCTGAAATAGCTAGATTTTGAGAACCAAAATTGTGGCCCACACATAATAGATTCTTTGATAATTGAGAACAATTCTGAACTTTGATACCAATCCGGGAAATTAGGGTCTTTTAGTTTGCAATTGTGAATGACATTCACAACCTTAGTTGGTTTTGGTCCTATTTTGGTATTATCAGAAAATAACTGTAGAAAAAACAAATTTGTGCAATTTTATACTACACAATAATTATGGTCTTTTAATCATATGCCCTTTCCACTATTTTCTCTCTAGCTCTTAAACTTTTAAGGTAGGAAATGAAAATCCTAGTTGGAATAGATTTTTAATGGATGATCAAATTCCCATAGACTATCATATACCCTCACGTAGATCTATCTTGGATCTATGATATCGATGGGTGAGTAACACTTTGCTCTTCGCATCACATGTAAGTTCGATCAATAACCTTGTCATTTAGTATTCATCACCTCAGATAGATCCAATCTTAGTTCATCATGCACTAATTGAATTAAATCAACTAAGGCCAGCAAATGTATAAAATTACTTAATACCCTCAGGTAATTTCAATCTTGAATATTAAGTATCCTACACACCATAACATCACAATATGAACAACTATCATAAAAGAATAAGTTAAGTAAATCATATCACTTTATGGATACATATCCAAAGACTTGAGTACTTAAGACTCCTTATATGATTGCCTTAGTAGAGAGCTAATAATTCAATCATTTTGATTGAAAGATTGCGTTCGGCCTAATTACTATCACACCTCATTTTTTACATTAGTCGGTTAATCTATGCTTATTGAATATACATCCATAACATCCTCTTGTAAATTTTAAATTTATATGTTAACTCTCAGCTTGTAAAATGGCTCCATTGAGTCATATATAACTTGTAGAGTAAATTCTTATAATTATGAAACTTATATGAGATACAAAGGAATAGGCTACTCTTTCTTTTAAAAAATTTCATTGACCATGAAATGTTGATTTTGCATAGATTATTTGTATTACGCCTACTATTATCAATCAAGGAGAAAAAATAAAATGAGTGTTAAATAATAATTTCATATTGATTTGAACCTGTTTGTACCCACCCATTTTTAATAAGATTTCAACTAAAAGTATACAAGGCTGCAATGTGCTTTCCTGTGGGTGTTTGATAACCATGTTTATAAGGGTATAATCGGTGATTTGACAGCAAAAGCAATAAGAAATCCAATATATAAAGATATTTCTAGAGATACATATATGATTGATTAGTTGATGTTTCGAAATGGAATCTTGGTTCATTAAAACTCATATAAAGTGATATCTAAATCTCCCATTAATAAAAAGTTCATGTAGTATACAAAATAAATTTTATAGTTGAATATAAACATTTCTTTCCCCCTGTCCACATGATAGAAGTAGATAAATGAGTTTTAACTATCACATGATAAAAAAAAAGTAAAGGATACTTTGAGAAGAAAATAATCCTATTTGACCATTATATATTAGTAGTATTAGAAAGTAAAATAACTAGAATCCCCAGTAATTAGTCGAGCTGCTAAAGTAACTAAAGTGGTGATAAACCTTATCAGTAAAATAGGTCCTAAAGAAAATCCATCAATTCCTAATCTCTAATAAAAAAAAATGGATCCACTTATAATCTTATGTTAATTGGATTAATGGATCGTCCAATTTTGAAAATAATAAAAGAATGCATAAGTTACTAAAATTAGCTAAAAGATACATATATATAGTATCTATTCCATTACTTTATTTCTTCTATGAGTGTAAGGACTTAGAAACTAGACCGCCACCAGCATTAGGGTTTAGATCGACTTAAGATTACTGGAACCTGTAGCAAACCTACTATATATTCTATGTATCTAATAAAATCCCATTATGATCTCACATACACATGAAAACATCATTATAGATCAAACTCAAATATGTGCATAAACATACTTGTAAAACATAAATATATACTAGAAGCTCTCATTAAATGCTCTAGTACAGTAATAAATTACATGCCATAGAGTACGACTACAAACAAAACATAAGAATTAAAAAGTTTACATATAAGGAGATAGCACAAATTAATTTCAATCCATTGATAAGGGTATTACACAAATCTAAATCATCCATAAAGGTTACATGTCCACTATAAAACTATTATATAAAGAATCATACCTAAAAGTCTAAAATTCTAAATTGTATTATCTCTGGTCCTATAAAGTTTGGGTTAGGAGAAAGGGATAAGTTACTAGAATAGCTTACTGAGTAGAAACATACATAAAATGACCAATTTGTTAAAACAAATGCTTGAATATATGCAACACATCACAAATATTTTACACCATGATAAACTTGTCACTAATAACCCTCCATAATTCCAATAGTGCCCGGCCTACAATGGGTACTCCTTATAATTTCCTTTCAAACATAAATATATCTATACTGCATGGGGCATAAAATGAGCATCTTGATCTTTCACTTAACATAATTCCACTACATAGAATGCGCTCTTGACTTAGACTTCTATATTTGTCATACATAATCATATCACACCATGAGGGTTAGTGGGTCATCCGATATCCATCTAACATTAATAAATAGAAAATGCAATGAATTATGTTCGCGATTTTAATGCAAGGAAACTACAATAATTTATGGCATTTATGATGTATGAGCATGCTCAAAGAATACTTAATTCGATTTTAAATTTAGTTTAATTATACTTATCGCTTGCAGACATAAGCCTCACTGTCTAATAGTTACCTCATTGCTGGCCTCTACAGTTTTCTAAGTTTGATCATATGCAGACAGACCCAAATGAAGGATCAAACATAATTCTTACAACTTTTAAAACTATTTTAAGAAATCCCTAAAAGTACACAAGAAAACACGAAGAAGAAGGACTGAAAAAGGAGACTTTCGAGGTAGGTTCAGTGACTAAAAGTCTGGTAACACATTCGAAAGTCCATCCTTGAATGGCACTTGTGGTTACAAAAACTAGTAGCTTGAATTGTAGATTCAGTGGTAGAACCTGGATTTTGGCTTTATGCTAAGCTCGATTCTGCATATATAGAAACTGTCCAAAATGCATCCAAACTCAACTGAACCATCTTAAAAGCTTTAAAACGGCTTAAACAACACAAAGGTAGCAATATGCATTCACAAAGTGAGATCAAATCAAGAATTTTTTTCAACATACATCGTAACCACATTAACCTTGTAATACCCGGCTAGACTCCGGCGTTGGAATTCTAATCTTCTGATGGAATGCCCATTAGAACCCGGAATCCCAAAGCTGAAATCTCCATAGGAAGGATAAAATAAGGTTTTTATAAAATGAATTTTGAAAATTTTAAAGTTTTGAGATAAAAAGAAAAGAAAAAAGTTTTGAAGAGGAACCCCAGGTTCGGTCGTCGAACCTTCAAGTTCGACCGCCGAAGGTGGTGCCGCCGCAAGACCTCCCCTTTCGGCCCCCGAAGGTGGTTTGTCCAGCCATCTATAAAAGGCCTTCACCCTGAAAAATGTGAGGGTTTTCTCTCCATTTTTGGACAGAGGTGAGTTCTTGCCCTCCCTTTGTTGTTCTTGTCATTTTCCTTCAAATCTCTTACGAAATTCATGAGTTTCCTTTTATTTTTGAAGTTTTGAGCTTGAATCCAAGTTTTTAAACATTGGAGACCTCCGGAGACTGTTTTACCTCATCTTTAAGTTGGGGTTGTTGTCACCCTTAGATCTCCAAGAGGTAAGCCTATATCTTTGTTTTTACTATGTTTTAAATAAGTTTTAAGAAGGAGTTAAGGGTTAATAATGCATGAAAGGGTTAGATCTAAAGTTTTAGACTTTGTGTTAGTTTTGATGATAAATGCTCCCTCTTGTGTTTTTGTTGTTGCTTGTTGGGGATTAGACTAGTTTTTATACCCCTTATGCTTGATGAATGAGTATGCATGTGTTTGAGTTGTTGGGTGTGAGGACTGGAGTGTATTGGTGGCTGTGTGCATAGGGCAGAATCGGGTTCTGCCTTACTAGAGAACCCAGGTTCAGCAGCCGAACCTGCTTGTGGAGGCAACCTTTTGGCTGCCTAACCTGCCCCCGAAAGCATGGACTTTCGGATCCGTGAAGGGGTTTAGGTCGTCGAACCTACCCCTGAGAGTCCCTGACTTTCAGATCTGTATGGAGTTTAGGTCACCGAACCTGACCCCGAAAGTCCCTGACTTTCGAATCTGTGAGGGACCTTCGGCCGCCGAACATGCCTCTGAAAGTCCCCTGCCCAGCCTTCTTTTGCTTGTTTTGTATGCATGCTTTGGTATGTTTTAGGGATTTTTAGGGAGTTGTTTAGAGTCATGTAATAGTTATGTTTGGTCCCTCATTTGAGTCCATCTGTGTAGGATTAGACCTGGGAGATCGTAGAGGCCTGCAGTGATATAACTGCGTCAATTTAGGCAAGCGTCAGCCAGAGGTTAGTAGAACTAAACTAATCTATTGTTTTAAAGTAATCAAACTTTTTAAGCATGTTCACGCATCACGAATGCCATGTTTATGTATTAGGTTGTTTGCATTAGAACTCACAAATATAATGCATTGTATAATTTACTATTGTTGTGGAGGGATATTGGATGACCCACTAGCCCTCGAGATGTTATGATATGATATGATACAGAAAGACTAGGGTTTGCCCATTCTATGCCTCTGGCACTATGTAAGGAAAAGACCAGGGCTTGCCCATTCTACGCCCCTTACATTATGGATATGTTATGCTACGTTTAAGCGAAAGTCCTGAAGAGCTCTGATAGAGCATATTTTAGACCATTTTATCATGATATTATTGATGTTTATTTACATCTTTTCTGTCTAATTTTGTGGTTTTAATCTTATTTTGCAGAAAATAGGTGTAAAGAGACAATCTGGTGAAAATACTCTTAAAACTGCCAAAAAGTGCCAAATAAGGAAAGTTTTCAAATATGGAAAGTGCCAAATAAGAAAAGTGCAGAAGCAAAAACAGATAAGGAAAGCACAGTCAGCAGACTATTTGAAATTCAATTGCAGATCTTTCTTTCCTTGTTTAAAGATGTGCAAACACCTCAGCAGTCAGATCTTCCTATTTAGGCAGCAAGATTTCAAGAAGACGCACTTGCCTCTCTTGCATTCAGTATTCAAGATTTGAAATTCAAATGAAGGCTCCACCTAAAAAGGGAAGTCTGAACAACATATCTTTCCCTCTGCACAACCCATCCGCACTGCTCCTTCCTTCTGAAGAGCCAATCCGCGTGCCTCTTTCCTTCTGAAGACCTTGCAATGCGATTCTTTCCTTTTTAGACACAACTTGGGCAGCAAGCAGCCTCTTGGGCAGCAAGTAAGGACCTAGGGCAATACTTTTAACTATAAAAAGATACATAAGGAGCCTCCCCATGCTTTTTCTACTCTCCTTTGGACACACATACGGGATTGCAAGTGGCACCATCTCTTCTTCTTCCTTTCTTTATTTTCTTGTTTTGTTTCAGCCATGAGTGGCTGAAACCTTTATTTCTAGTTGAAGATTAGGTGATACTTTGGTTGTTTTATAGATTGGGAGACTTGATAATATATTGTTCATCTTTTGGTTATTCAATATTTGTGCAATTTCATGCTTGATTCCATTATTGCTTTGTTATTTTGATCAATGTGGCCAGTTGATTCTTGATTGCAAGGTAATATATTGTTAGTTTGAATAATTTTGAGTTCATAATTGCTTGGATTGTTCAAACACAAGAACACTTGGTGTAAAAACTAAGGAAGTTGCATAATCTAGCAATATCACCATGCATTTGGGTAGCTAGGATTAGATCTCTCTATTTCTTAATGCAATTGACAATTGTTTTGATGCCTAAGGCCCAAGGACGTTCCTTGGCAACTGACTCGCGATTGTCGAGGCCGGTCAAAAATAACCTTTTTGGTTATCAACAATTTTACAACTGTAAATAGTGACAAAAGGATCGAATCCACAGGGAATTGATACTTACTTATTTTTCTTGTTAAGACCAAGTAAATAAAAGACAATAATATAAAAAGGGGGGTTTTGAGATTGTTGAGTTAAACTAGAATTAAAAGCAAGCAAGTAAAGTAAAGAATAAAGTAAAGAGAAATCAATAATGAGAAAAGCCTAGTTGAAGAGTTGGATCCATTTTAGTTGTTGGGATTGATCATTGACACAAAGATTCTTTTATTTGATTCAATAAATTAGTTATGGAGGTGGAAGACGCTTCTCACCAACCAAATCCCTCCTTAAGCATAGATTAATTAGGGAACGTCCTCTCATTAATCACTAACCAACAAGTTGTCAAGGAACGTCCTTGGGCCTTAGGCAACAAACAACTGTCAATTGCATTAAGAGATAGAGAGACCTAATTCTAGCTACCCAAATACATGGTGATATTGCTAGATTATGCAACTTCCTCATTTTTTACACCAAGTGTTCTTGTGTTTGAATAATTCCAGCAATTACGGACTAAAAACTATCCAAACTAACAAATTATTACCTTGCAATCAAGACTCAATGGGCCCTATTGATCTAAAATAACAAAGCAACAATGACTTTAAGCATGAAATTGCATAAATATTGATAAATAAAAGAAGAACATATAGGTTCAGATCTCCCAATCCATAAACAACTAAAGTTTCACCTTATTCTTCAACTAGAAAAAGGGTTTCAGCCACTCATGGCTGAAACTAATACAAAAATAAAAGAAAGAAAGCAAAAAGGAAGGGAGAAGGGCTGGCGCAAGGGGTGCGCAGCTGCTGGAGTGGTGCCGAGAATGTGTTTTGATCAAGGATGCCAAGATGCCAAAGATAATTCTTCTGCTGGTTTGCTGGTCCTTTTATAGGCTGGAGTGGCTGCCCTAGGGTTTCCTTGTTGAATTGAGACTCCTTTTCCTATTTGGACTTGGATTCTTGGAGGGTATTTTTGTCTTTTTGATTTTTAGCTTCCCAAATATGTAGGAGAGATTGCTGAGGTGGAATTATGTGTTGCTGAGCTGTCCCACGTGATTGGAGTGCAACAAGACTCGTGTTTGACTTGGTCTTCAAATTCTGCAGATCTGCTGGTTTTCTGGTTGCTGGTGCTGTTTGCCCGACGTTGTTTGGGCAAACAGGCTGTCTGTCGTGGCTGTTGTCTGCGTGTCTGGTCCTTGTCTCTGTCTTGCTTCGCTGTTTGCCCAAACAGTCTTGGGCAAACAGTCTGGTCAGTCAATTCATCAGTTTTCTCCTTCATTTCAGCTTCACTTTGGTTTGGGCAAACCATGCTTGTGCAGTCTTGCTCTCTTTTGGGCAGATTTAAGGCCATTTTTGCCAAATTACCATTTTAATCTATTTTCTGCAAAATAAGATCAAAACCACAAAATTAGGCAGAAAATATGTAAATCAACATAAATATCAATATGGAAAATGGGTCTAAATTTGGCTCTATCAAATACCCCCACACCTAACCCTTTGCTTGTCCTCAAGCAAACAGACTTAGTCAAACAAGCTTTCTTTGCTACTTGATCCTTATTTCCACTTAAGCTTCTAACCCTAGACCCCTACTTTGAATCATTGCAGTGAAGAATATATGCACCAAGGTTACTCACCTCCTTTCCTTGTTGCCCTTTACTTACCATGGCTAGGATTTGTTTTCCTCAAGAGAGACCATACATGCACATATTGTTTGATTAAAACTTTTCTTAGCTTTCAGAGTGACTTGCCCTTACCTTGAAGTACTTTATTTAGGCTTTTGCACTTTTAATCTTGCTTGAACAAGTCACCAACCTATTGATGTGAAAGTTTATATTTTCAGTTGGTCACTTGTCCAAGTGGCTATTAGCTCTGTTCATAGTCTTTTGACCATTGTTTGATTTGTGCTTTTGAGGTCTTTGCCTTTGCTGAATTTTCTTTCCCTCAATGATTTGGGCAAATCAACACCAATTGCTAGATCAAGTCATATTAAGTTTATTCACACAGTTTTCAATTTAATCTCTCTAATGAGGGTCATCAATATATTTTTCACCATGGCAAGCTCAAAGATTCAATTCAGAAAGTAATTCCCAAAAATGAATATAACTCACTGCAATTGATTCAACTTAGGTTTAAAGAGTTATTACATCAATGGGGTCATGGAAAGGAAGCTCATTCAACATAGCCTATGTATTTTGAGTAAAGCAAAACAAAACAGAAAAACTGTGGCTACATGTGTGTGAATGTAAATTTAAAGCAAAAATGAAAAAAAAAATTCACCTAATGTGTAATAATTAGAATTAAAGCATAAAAGAAATAAAAAAGAAATGTGTAATAACTAGAATTAAAGCATAAAATAAATTAAAAAGAATGCAAGAGGCATAAAAATTTCAGAGATATGCACCCCCACACCTAGCTCATGGATTGTCCTCAATGTATGGGAAAATTAAAGTTCAAGTGGAAAACTGATACTTCCCTGGTGTGGTTGTTTGCCCAAGCTATTTGGGCAAACAGCTGGATGCTTCAAATATTTCTGTGTGCAGATGGCAGGATGTGTTGTACCAGCAACTCCAGCATGCTCTCCATGTGGGCAATTCGAGCCTCAATTCTGTCCAAGCAGTCTGCCTCTGCTGGCTGAGTTGCTGGTAGTTGCTGTGCTGGTGATGAAGGGTTTGCTGGCTAGTAAGCGCGCTGGGCTGCCTTCTGCTGATTTGCTGCAGTTGTTTGCCCAGCTTGTGTGGGCAGACAGCGTGGTATGCTGCTGTTTGGACTGCTGGTGCTGTTGTGTGATGCCCTATTATGCTGTCATGTAGTGGGACAGCAGAAAAATGCAAAAGGGGGCTGCCCATTTTGTGCAGCAGCAAGAAGTTTTGGGAAGAAGAAGATTTGTCATGGAAAGGGCATAATAGAATATTGAATATAAATGAAGAAGGTACTGCCCTATTTAAGATTTCTTCTTTGTCGCTTTTGCTGCCTTGGGTGTTTGCCCAGCTTGCGTGGGCAAACCATGTGGTCTCACAATGATCTTAAGTGTGGTCTGGCAGTCTTCTCTCGCACTGGCCTGCTGTTTGCCCAGTTGCGTGGGCACAAAGGCTTGGTCGAACAGGTGGGAATGTCGTAGCATTCTTCGTGAAGGCCTGTTGTTTGCACAGCTGCGTGGGCAAACAAGCTGGTCGAACAGGTGACTTGCTGTGTGGGCAGACAGTATGCCATCTTTTTTTTGAGTCATCTCTGCTGTTTGCCCAGCTTGTGTGGGCAAACAGGTTGGACAAGCAGCTTCAACCTGCAAAAGAACTAAAATTTGGAATGGGTTAAGGCACTGGTTCATGCACAACTGGTTTTGTTTGCCCTGGCTATTTGGGCAAACGATCACATATCTTTCTCATTATTTTTTTTTCAGCAACAAGCTCAGCTTCTATGGGGGATGACTTAGGGGAATTTCTTCCACCACTTGTACTGCAGACTCCTCATAGAACGGTTTCAGACGATGCCCATTCACTTTGAAGACCTTCCCCGTTTCTATGCTGTGAATATCTACGGCTCCATGGGGATAGGTATTTTTCACAATGAATGGCCCAATCCACCTAGATCGTAGTTTTCCTAGAAATAATTTCACACGAGAATCGAAGAGTAAGACTTTATCACCAACCTTGAATTGTTTTCTTAAAATCTGCTTGTCATGGAAGGCTTTGGTTTTCGCTTTGTAGTCCCAAGAAGTTTCATAGGCGTCTCGTCTGATTTCTTCTAGTTCTTGAAGTTGTAACTTCCGTTGGGCTCCAGCCTCCTTAAAATCCATGTTGCAATTCTTGACAGCCAAGTAAGCCTTATGTTCAAGTTCAACTGGAAGGTGGCACGATTTTTGTAACGACCCGGAAATCGGACCGCTACCGGCGCTAGGATCCAAATCGACTTAAGGTCGGCGGGACCCGTAGCAAGCCTAACATATATCCTGTATTCCTGTTAATCCCATACATGATCATACATATACATAAAAATTTTGACTTTTCTCATACCAAGCTTGACCTATGCATGCACTAAACCTGTAAACATAAAAACCGCCTTACTGGAGCCCTCATCAAATGCTCCAGTTGGGTCAACATATCATATATCAAGCTTGGTTTACATAAACATCAATCTCAATATAAAAACATTACATAAAGATCATGTGACAAAGGGATTAACCAAACACTCGGGCCAAGCACAACTCTATCCATTACATTACATTATATCATTTTACATTTTTATTACACATCTTTACATTACATCATGTCCACTACTATTCTACTACATAATCATAACCATAGCCAAGACCTGCTGACCTCCTGAACTATCTCTGACCCTGCAAACCTGGGGGTTAGGGGAAAGGGGTGAGCTATAAAGCCCAGTGAGCAGAACAATAAAATAATTTATTTAAACCTATGCTTTCATGAAATACATCACAACACAACCAATACACATCAAGGATGGAATTGTCACCAATAGCCCTCTACATATCGCAATATGTCCAACTGTGCTAGAGGCGATACGGCCACACCTGGTCTTCTCTTACATGTAACATATCATAACATGTCCAACTGTGCCAGGGGCGATACGGCCACACCTAGTCTTCTCTTACATATAACATATTGCCAGGGGCGATACGGCCTCACCTGGTCTTTCCATCTCATCTCATATCATATCGTATCATCTTGAGGGCTAGAGGATCATCCAACATCCACCCACATCATCATCATCAAATAATGCAATGCAACATATTCGTGAATTCTAATGCAAACAACCTATTACATAACATGGTATTCATGATTCATGAACATGCTTAATGTAACGACCCGAAAATCGGACCGCTACCGGCGCTAGGATCCAGGTCGACTTAAGGCCACCGGGACCCGTAGCAAGCCTGACATGCAACCTGTAAACCTGTTTAATTCCATACATGATCAACAACATACATAAAAATTAAAACTTTTCTTTCATACATTCTATCATACACCAAACTCAACCTGTGCATGCACTGAACATAATCATAAACTTGACCCCTCTGTGGGATCTCATCAATGCCCTAATGGGCGATACATCAAACGTTGAGTTGGTTTACATAAACATCATAAAACATCAAAGATCATGTATTAAAAGGGATACCTCATACATAAAGTCAAGCACAATCTCTAATCCTCAATATTATTACATGACTAAAACTGTACTTTTACATAACATTAATACATTTATCATGTCCACACTATCTATTACATACACATGACTTCATTACTCTTGCGGACCTCCTGGTCTACCCTGTACCTGCAATCCTGGGGAATTTGGGAGAGGGGTGAGCTACTAGAACCCAGTGAGCAGAATAATAAAAACATTTAAATCATATGGTAACATGGAATGCATCACATCACAACTAATCACATCAAGGATGAACTTGTCACCAATAGCCCTCTACATAGTCCAACTGTGCCAGAACGTAGAATGGGTCCTGGTCTTTCTCTAACATAGTGCCAGCGAACGTAGAATGGGTCCCACTGGTCTTACATTCCGTACCGTACATATCACATCGTCACATCATAGATCGAGGGCTATGGATCATCCAACATTCATCCACATCAACATTAAAATATGCAATGCAACATATTCGTGAATTCTAATGCAAACAACCTAAAACGTCACATGGCATTCATGATGCATGAACATGCTTAAAACTTTACAATTGATTTACTTTAAAACGTAGAGATTTATTCTACTCACCTCTGGATAGCTCTGACTAGACACTGGAGCAGCTGACTCCCTGCTGGGGTCCTCGGTTCCTCGGGTCCGAACCTACACAGGTGGACTCAAATGAGGGACCAAACAACTAGAATATAACTCTAAACTACTCCCCAAAAACCCCCTAAAACATCATGAAACAATCATAGAAAAACATGCAAGAGAGTGTAATACCCGGCTAGACTCCGGTATTGGAATTCCTACCGTCCGGTGGAATCTCGGATTTCGGAGACCTCTAGAAGGGAAAAACCATGTTTTCATAAAATGTTTTAATGTATTTGATGCTTTTAAGTAAAAAGGAAAATGAGTTTTTGCATGAAAATAACCTTGGAGGAAAACCCAGGTTCGGCCGTCGAACCTCAAGTTTGGCCACCGAACATGCAGGCATTTCGGGTGTGCCTTAGGCTCCCGAAGGCATAAGCGAGGGAAGTCTAGGTTCGGCCGCCGAACCTCAAGTTCGGCCGCCGAACCTCAAGTTCGGCCGCCGAACATGGCATGCATGCGGAGGCACGATCGGCCCCCGAACGTGGCCTGGCCAGCCACTATAAAAGGGTCCCTTAGCCGAAAATGGGCGAGTTTTTCCCCCCATTGTCGGCCAAGGTGAGCTCTCCGCCGTCCCTCACCAATCTTTGAGTTCTTCCTTCAAATCTTTTACGATTTTCACAAGTTTTCATCTTGTTTTGAAGATTTTCAAGTTTTGAGCAAGTTTTGAGCTTGGAGACCCAAGGAAGTTGAAAATCTCCCATCTCCAAGATTAGGTCGTCTCTCTCTCGATCTTCATGAGGTAAGGGCCGATCTTAAGCTCAATGCATGTTTTAAGTAAGTTTTATGAAGATCTATGGGGTAGAATGCATGTTTACCTTATAGTTAGGTTTTTGAGTTAATGTTGTGTTTTTGAACAATGTGGCTTGCAAATGCATGTTTGATGTGTTGTAGATGGGGTTTTAGTTAGTTTGAAGCCCCTAGGAGCTTGTATGCTTGTGTATGTGTGTTGTAGAATAGGTTTATGCATGTTGGATGATTTGGGAGGCGTATATGCATGGAAGAGCTGAGTTTCTGCCACTAAAGGAGAAACCAGGTTCGGCAGCCGAAGGAACTTTCGGCCGTCGAACATGCTTGTGGAAGCAGCCTTCGGCTGCCGAAGCTTGCCCCTGAAAGGAGACTTTCGTCTCTGTCTGGGAGTTTCGGCCGCCGAAAGTGCCGCTGAACATGCATGAGTTTCGCCTCTGTCTGGGAGTTTCGGCCGCCGAAGGTGCCGCCGAACCTGCCTGACTTTCGGCTCTGGAGGGACTTTCGGCCGCCGAACCTGCCGCCGAAAATGCCCTGTCCAGCCCTCTTTTGCATGAATTTCTATGATTATTTCATGATGTTCTAGGGGGTTTTTGGGGGATGTTTTTAGAGTTATGTTCTAGTTGTTTGGTCCCTCATTTGAGTCCACCTGTGTAGGTTCAGACCCGAGGAACCAAGGACCCTAGCATTGAGTTCAGCTGCTTCTGAGTCAGTAGAGCTTCAGCCAGAGGTGAGTGGAATAACTCTTATGCTTTCAAATAAATAAACCAGTTTTAGCATGATTCACGCATCATGAATGCCATGATATATAATAGGGTGCTTGCATTAGAACTCACGAATATGTTGCATTGCATAATATGTTGATGATGCGGATGAATGTTGAATGATCCTTTAGTCCTCATATGTTATGATATGATGATGATACGGTACGGAAGACCAGTGAGGCCCATTCTACGCCCCTGGCACAGTTGGAATGTTATGTTATGCTATGTTATGATTATATAAGAGAAAGACCAATGAGGCCCATTCTACGCCCCTGGCACAGTTGGACCATGTAGAGGACTATTGGTGACAAATTCATCCTTGATGTGATTAGCTGTGATGTGATGCATTTCATGTTATCATATGTTCCAAATGTTTTATTATTCTACTCACTTGGCTCTCGTAGCTCACCCCTCTCCCTTAACCCCCAGGCTTGCAGGTACAGGGTAGACCAGGAGGTCAGCAAGAGTAATGAAGTCTTATGTATGTAATAGCTAGAATGTGGACATGACAAATTGTAAAATGATGTAGAGTTGTGAATAGTTATGTAATGTAATGACATTGAGGATTAGAGATTGTGCTTGACCCTATGTGTATGGTATCCCTTTTAATACATGATCTTAGAGGTTTTGTAATGCTTATGTAAACCAACTCAACACATGTTATGCCACCCATTAGGGGCATTGATGAGGTCCCATAGAGGGGCCAATGTTTATGATTATGTTTATGTTCAGTGCATGCACAGGTTGAGTTGGTGTATGAGAGAATGAATGAAAGAAAAGTTTTAATTTTTATGTATGTTGTTGATCATGTATGGGATTAATCAGGTTCACAGGATGCATGTTAGGCTTGCTACGGGTCCCGGCGGCCTTAAGCCGACCTGGATCCTAGCGCCGGTAGCGGTCCGATTTTCGGGTCGTTACAGAAAGGGCTGGACAGGGCACTTTCGGCGGCAGGTTCGGCGGCCGAAAGTCCCTCCAGAGCCGAAAGTCAGGCAGGTTCGGCGGCACCTTCGGCGGCCGAAACTCCCAGACAGAGGCAAAACTCATACATGTTCGGTGGCACTTTCGGCGGCCGAAACTCCCAGACAGAGACGAAAGTCTCCTTTCGGGGGCAAGCTTCGGCAGCCGAAGGCTGCCTCCACAAGCATGTTCGGCGGCCGAAAGTTCCTTCGGCTGGCAAACCTGGTTTCTCCCATAGTGGCAGAAACTCAGCTCTTCTATGCACATTTGCCTCCAAAAATTTCCAATCATGCACAAACCTATTCTACAACACACAAACACAAGCATACAAGCTCCTAGGGGCTTCAAACCATCAAAAACCCCAACTACAACACATCAAACAACTCACATTGATCATAAACACATATTAAACCCATAAACCTAACCATGAGCTAAACATGCATTCTACCCCATAGATCGACTTGAAACTTACTTAAAACATGCAATGAGCTTAAGATCGACTCTTACCTCGTGGAGATCGAGAGAGAGACGACCTAAACTCGGAGATGGGAGGGGTTGAGTTTCCTTGAACCTCACAGCTCCAAAACTTTGCTCAAAACTTCAAAATCTTCAAAACAAAGTAAAAACTCATAAAAATCGTGAAAGATTTGAAGGAAAGAACTCAAGATCGGTGAGGGGCGGCGGAGAGCTCACCTTCGCCGAAAAGGGGGAAAAAGCTCGCCCGTTTTCGGCTAAGGGACCCTTTTATAGTGGCTGGCCAGGCCACGTTCGGGGGCCGAACGTGCCTCCGCATGCATGCCATGTTCGGCGGCCGAACTTGAGGTTCGGCGGCCGAACCTGGACTTCCCTCACTTATGCTTTCGGGGGCCTAAGGCACACCCGAAATGCATGCATGTTCGGCTACCGAACTTGAGGTTCGGCGGCCGAACCTGGGTTTTCCTCCAAGGTTGTTTTCATGCAAAAACTCATTTCCTTTCATGTTTAAAACCATAAAACACATTAAAACATTTTATGAAAACATGTTTCTACCCTACTAGAGGCTTTCGACATTCGAGATTCCACCGGACGATAGGAATTCCGATACCGGGTATTACATTCTCCCCCCCTTAAGAACATTCGTCCCCGAATGTTCCTCAACTAGCACATGCAAGGCATATAACATATCATACACGTGAAACACATAAAACATTATAAGAAACTAACCTTAGAAAAGATAAGGGTACTGCTGGAGCATGGACTCCCGTGTCTCCCAAGTGCATTCTTCCATATTGTGGTGGTTCCAAAGGACTTTCACCATCGGGATTTCCTTGTTTCTTAGCTTTCTGACCTGGGTGTCTATGATCCGTACTGGCTGTTCAACATAGGTGAGATCCTCTTGGACCTCCACATCAGGCTCACTAAGAACCTTGCTCGGATCTGACACAAACTTCCTCAACATTGAAACATGGAAAACCGGATGGATTCTTTCCATTGAAGCAGGTAAATCCAGCTTGTACAACACATTCCCAATCTTTTGCAAGATTTCGAAGGTCCGATGTATCGTGGGGCTAGTTTACCTTTCTTCCCGAAGCGAACCACTCCTTTTATGGGGGACACCTTGAGCAATACCAGATCCCCCTCCTGAAACTCTACCTGTCTTCTGCGGATGTCTGCGTAACTCTTCTGCCTGCTTGCAGCAGTCTTAATCCTTTCTCTGATTATGGGTACTACTCTGCTGGTAATCTCTACTAGCTCAGGCCCTGCCAAGGCCTTTTCTCCAACTTCTTCCCAGCAAATAGGTGATCTGCACTTCCTCCCATACAAAGCTTCATATGGAGCCATCCCGATGCTAACATGATGGCTGTTATTGTAGGCAAACTCCACCAAGGGTAGATGCTGCCTCCAAGAACCGCCAAAGTCCAACACACACATTCTAAGCATATCCTCTATGGTCTGGATGGTCCTTTCTGATTGTCCGTCCGTCTGTGGATGGAAAGCAGTGCTAAAATCCAACCTGGTACCCATGGCGTTCTGCAGACTCCGCCAAAATCTGGAGGTGAACTGGGGCCCTCTATCGGACACTATCGAAACAGGAACCCCATGCAGCCTGACAATCTCATCAACATACACGTGCGCCAACTTGTCCAAAGAATAGCCACTCCTGACAGGGATGAAGTGAGCAGATTTGGTGAGTCTATCCACAATCACCCATATGGAGTCCAATCTGTTGGACGTCGCCGGTAACCCCACTACGAAGTCCATAGCTATATTTTCCCATTTCCACTCTGGAATAGGTAGCGGGTTAAGCATTCCAGCCGGCTTCTGATGTTCTAGCTTCACCCTCTGACACACTTCGCAGGCTGATACAAACTGTGCCACTTCTTTCTTCATAGCTGGCCACCAATAAACCTTCTTCAGATCTTGATACATCTTGGTGGCTTCGGGGTGAATGTTGTATCTTGCATTATGAGCCTCTCTCATAATGTCTCCTTTTAGCCCTATGTCATCTGGTACACATAGTCTGCTCCCATAGCGGAGGATCCCTTTGCTGTCGAATCTGAACTCACTATCTTTGCCTGACTGAACAGTCCTGGCAATCTTCACTAACTCTGGGTCCTCATGCTGTTTCTGAGCCACCTGCTCCAGAAACACGGGTGCCACTCTCATCTGGGCTACCAAAGCACCTGTACCAGACAACTCCAACTGTAGACCTTCCTCAACGAGCTTGTAAAACTCTTTCACTACTGGCCTCCTCTCTACCGATATGTGGGATAGACTGCCGAGTGATTTCTGACTTAAGGCGTCCGCCACAACATTCACCTTACCCGGATGGTACTGAATCTTGCAATCATAGTCACTTAGCAGCTCCACCCATTTTCTCTGTCTCAAGTTCAAATCTCTTTGACTCAGGATGTACTGTAGGCTCTTATGATCCGTGAAGATCTCACATTTAACCCCATAGAGGTAGTGCCTCCACATCTTGAGTGCAAAGATTACTGCTGCCATCTCTAGTTCATGTGTGGGGTAATTCAACTCATGCTTCTTCAGCTATCTAGAAGCATAAGCAATCACCCCTTCATTCTGCATTAACACACAACCCAGTCCCACACGGGACGCATCACAGAAAACTGTGAAATCCTCATTGCTAGTTGGCAAAGCTAACACTGGTGCCGACGTTAACCTCTTCTTGAGCTCTTCAAAACTCTCTTCGCACTGGTCAGTCCACACAAACTTCTGATTCTTCCTGGTTAGTCTGGTCAGAGGAGTTGCAATCTTTGAGAAGTCCTGAACGAACCTCCTGTAGTAACCTGCCAAACCCAAGAAACTTCTAATCTCTGTCACTGAAGTGGGTCTAGGCCAGTTAGCCACAGCTTCTATCTTCTTGGGGTCCATCTCTATCCCGTTTCCTAACACAACATGCCCTAATAATGAAATGCTCTTCAGCCAGAACTCACACTTAGAGAACTTGGCATACAAGCCATGTTCCCTCAAGGTCTGCAGAACTAACCTCAGATGATGGGCATGCTCCTCTGCATTCCTGGAATACACTAAGATATCATCTATGAAGACAATAACAAAGTGATCCAGGTATTGGCTAAACACTCTGTTCATGAGATCCATGAATGCTGCAGGGGCGTTAGTTAACCCGAACGGCATTACAAGGAACTCAAAATGCCCATATCTGGTCCTGAAAGCTGTCTTCGGCACGTCTTCCTCCCTTTTCCTCAGCTGGTGGTACCCAAATCTCAGATCTATTTTAGAGAAACAACCCGCTCTTGCTAGCTGGTCGAATAGATCATCGATCCTTGGCAGAGGGTACCTATTCTTGGTAGTGACTTTGTTCAACTGCCTGTAGTCGATACAAAGTCTAAGGGATCCATCCTTCTTCCTCACAAACAAGACTAGAGCACCCCAAGGTGAGGTACTCTTTCGGATGAAGCCCTTTTCTACCAGTTCTTGCAACTGTTCTTTCAATTCCTTTAACTCGGCTGGGGCCATCTTGTAGGGAGGGATAGAGATCGGTCTAGTTCCAGGCATCAACTCTATCTCGAACTCTATCTCCCTAGCAAGTGGTAAACCTGGAAGCTCGTCTGGAAAAACATCCTGAAATTCTCTGACAACTGGCACCGAGGGTGGCTCCCTGACTTGACTATCTAGCTCTCTCACATGAGCCAAATACCCCTGACATCCCTTCCTAAGCAACCTACGAGCCTGAAGAGCTGATATCAGACCTCTAGGTGTACCCCTCTTGTCTCCTCTGAAGATGACCTCTGACCCGTTCTGATCTCTGAACCTGACTACCTTGTCTCTGCAGTCCAAGGTAGCACCATGGGTAGATAGCCAATCCATCCCTAGAATGACGTCAAAGTCTGTCAAATCTAGAACCACAAAGTCGGCGGAGAGGCATCTTCCCTCAACAAAAACTGGACTGTACTGGCAGACTGACTCTGCCACTGACGGGTCACACTTGGGTCCACTGACCCATAGGGGACACTCTAACCCAGAGACTATCAGACCCAACCTCTCAACGACTCTCGGAGCAATAAAAGAATGAGATGCACCCGGGTCCATTAATGCATACACATCAGAACACTCAATGACGAGATTACCTGACACCACGGTGTTGGATGTGTTAGCCTCCTGTTGAGTCATGGTGAAGATCCTGGCTGGAGCTGATGGACCTTCACCTCGGGAACCAGAAGAAGAGGTTGCCCCTCTCCCTCTACCTCTGCCACTACCCTGAGTTGTGGCTGGAGCTGCTGCCTGTGCCACACTACCAGAAGCTGTCTGCTGGGGCTGGCCCATAAAAGGTGCTCTAGGACACTCCCGAGCCATGTGTCCCTCCTGTCCACATCTGAAACATGTATTAGTCCCAGCTCGACACACTCCCTTGTGCGGTCTTCCACATCTTTGGTATTTTGTACCATCTGAGCCTGAGCTCGAGCCACCGCCTAATCCCAGACCGGATTTTAACTTACTCCAAAACTTGTTCTTCTTCGGCTTCTTGGTGGTGTTATTCCACCTCTTGCTACCTGAGCTCTGAGAAGAGGGACCTGGCCCTCCTCTGCCTGGGGTCTTAACCCCTGAAGATTGGGTCACTGACTGCTTCACTGACCCCTCAACTATAGCACTCGCCTCCATCCTTCGAGCCATATCCACCACAGTGTGGAAACTTTCCCTCTCAACTGACTGAATCAAAGAGGAGTACCTAGAATGCAGCTTCATAACATATCTCTTGGCTTTCTTCGTATCTGTATCTAGAGCTTGCCTTGAAAAAGGCAATAGCTCCAGAAATTTATCTGTGAACTCCTATACACTCATGTGCTCTGTCTGCCTCAGCTGTTCAAACTCAATCATCTTCAGTTCTCTGGAACTGTCTAGAAAAGCCCATCCAGCGAACTCATTCGCAAATTCCTCCCATATCATGCCGTCTAGTCTTAGGTCCACATAACACTTGAACCATTCCCGTGCCTTCTTGCACTTTAAAGTGAACCCTGCCATCTGAATGGCCCTACTGTCATCTGCCCCTAGCTCATCAGTTATCGTCTTCACTACTCTCAGGTACTCAAAGGGATCATCCCCTGACTTGTATTTGGGAGCATCCAGCTTAAGGTAATCTGTCATCTTTACTTTGCTCCCACCGGCTGAGCTAGGTCTAGAAGGTTGAGTAACTGGGGCTGCTGGTTCTGTAGGTGGTGGAGGTGGGGGTGCAGCATTCCCCGAGGCGGGGTTTGCCGGGTTAGGATAGAAGGGTGAGGGTGGATAAGCTAGGTACTGTGTGTAAGGTGGATAGAAAGGTGGATAAGGCATGTAGGTAGGGTAGGGGTTAAAGCTGGAGTAGTCCGATGTACCTCCCATCGGATACCCTGAACCCTGTGGGAAGGGTGGATAATGGGGTGGAAAACCATACCCCGAGGCCTGAACGCCTCCTTGAGACTCCCCTGTCCCCTCTTCCTCCATGCTAACATCCAGATTCCCATCCCTCCTCTGATCCTCTTCCATAACCTCCCTCACATCTGAAGAACTTCCTCCTCTATCAGTCCCCCTTCTGCTAGCATCAAAAGACCTTCTAGGGTCCCTTGACACTCTTTCTTTGTTTGCTCTACATGACATTGCCCTAGGCAATGTAGGAGGACGGGCGCTCGTGCCCTCATCCTCTGGTGGTACTCCAGTCAATCTTGCAGATCGACGGGTTCCTCTCATCCTATTTTCTGAAAAACAGTACACATCATACAAACATTAGCATCATATGGTTCATGTGGAAACACATGAACCCGCATCACATATATGTCATTCATATCATAGCATCAATGCACATGTATATAATCATGGCATTTTACATCATCATACAAGACAAGACTCAACATCCTATCCTAGTGGACATGATCTTCCTATTGTGCTTGACCTTCTAGAACATCTATGAGCCTGACACTCTAGGTCCGATCCTATGAACCTAGGGCTTTGATACCATTATGTAACGACCCAAAAATCGGACCGCTACCGGTGCTAGGATCCAGGTCGGCTTAAGGCCGCCGGGACCCGTAGCAAGCCTGACATACAACCTGTAAACCTGTTTAATCCCATACATGATCAACAACATACATAAAAATTAAAACTTTTCTTTCATACATTCTATCATACACCAAACTCAACCTGTGCATGCACTGAACATAATCATAAACTTGACCCCTCTGTGGGATCTCATCAATGCCCCAATGGGCGATACATCAAACGTTGAGTTGGTTTACATAAACATCATAAAACATCAAAGATCATGCATTAAAAGGGATACCTCATACATAAAGTCAAGCACAATCTCTAATCCTCAATATCATTACATGACTAAAACTGTACTTTTACATAACATTAATACATTTATCATGTCCACACTATCTATTACATACACATGACTTCATTACTCTTGCGGACCTCCTGGTCTACCCTGTACTTGTAATACCCGGCTAGAGTCCGGCATCGGAATTCTACTTTCCGATGGAGTTTCGGATGTCGGAAGGCTCTAGAAGGGTGAGAGTGATGTTTTTCTACCATGTTTTGGTATGTTTCACAGTTTTAAAGAATAAGAAAATGAGCTTTTGAGTGAAATGAACCAAGGCAGAAAAGTCAGGTTCAGCCGCCGAAGTTGAGGTTCGGCCGCCGAACATGCATGGCTTTCGGTTTCACGTGTGGCCGCCGAAGGTGGTCTGGCCAGCCACCTATAAATGGCCCTTAGTCGGTTGAAGCGGTAAGAGCACCGTTTCTTTTATCTTCTGAGGTGAGACCCTGTCCTTAGTAGCATTTTCTTCATGTTTTCATTAAATCATGCAAAGATTTGATTGAGTTTTATGTTATTTTGAAGGTTTTGAGCTTTAACCACAAAGTTGTGCATTTGGAGAGTTTGAAGAAGAGTTGCTTCAAAACTCCACGTTAGGATCATTCATCTACTTGTTTTCAAAAGGTAAGTGAAGATCTTGAACTTGTTTTTATGATTTTTGATGGTTTTATGGGGTTTATGGAGAGAGTTGCATGAATAGGTTAAAAAGAGAGTTTTTGATGATTTTGTGAGAAGAGCATGTTTGTGTGTTATATGTTTTGTGTTGTTGGGGTTTTTAGGTAGTTGTTGACCCCTTTGAGCATATACATGAGTGTAAGCAAGTTGAGGCGTTGAGGTGTTTGTGTGTGAGTTGATTTTGGTGCTTTTGGTGAGAGGCAGAGCAAGTTTCTGCCTTATGGATGAACTCAGGTTCGGCCGCCGAAGGTACATTCGGCCGCCGAACCCATGATGAGGTGGCTTGGGCTGCCCAAGCTTGCCCCCGAGCTTTTGGACTTTCGGCTCTGGAGGGGAGTTCGGCCGCCGAAGGTGCCGCCGAAGGATAGAGACTTTCATCTCTGGAGTGCCTTTTGGCCTCCGAAACTTGCCCCCGAAAGGGTTCGGCTGCCGAAAGGAGAGATTCGACCGCCGAAGGTGCATGAGTTTCGTCACTGGAGAGGACTTTCGGCCGCCGAACCTGCCGCCGAAAGTGTCCTGTCCAGCTTTCCTTTGCATCTTTGCATGGATGTTAGAGTGAGTTTAAGGGGATTCTTGGGGAGTTTCATAGAGTTGTTCATAAGCTAGTTTGGTCCCTCATTTGAATCCATCTGTATAGGTACAGACCAGAGGAACCTGAGAGAGTAGCAGTGAGTACTGCTCCAGAGTTTTCAGAGCCTGCAGAGTCAGTCCAGATAGCCAGAGGTGAGTGGAACTAAACTTAAAGCTTTTAATTGACTTAAGAAATAAACAGCTTTTAGCATACTTCATGCATCATGAGTATATAGTAGGTTGTTTACATTAGCATTCACGAATATGTTGCATTGCATAGTTATTTGTTGTTGTGGGTGAATGCTGAATGATCCAATAGTCTCTGAGAGAAGTCCAGGAGCCTTTGCTACGCCCTGGCAATGGTAAGTACAGAGGTGTTATATACACATATACATATATGACAGGAAGACCAAGTGCTCGATTCTACGCCCTGGCACAGAGTTGTCGGGACTATGTGGTGACAGGTTTACCTTTGATGTGGATTGTCTGTGATATGATGCATTTCATAAGAGCATGTGTTAATGACTATTTTACTGTTCTACTCACTGGGCTAGAGAGCTCATCCCACTCCCTTAACCCCAGTTTTGCAGGTTCAGTATACAGTATACAGAGGAGATCCATAGAGTACAGAAAGAGTAAAGAGATTTGTAATAGCTTAGAGTGGACATGTAATATTAAAGAGATGTAATAGTTGTGTATAAGTTCGAAATGTGCTTGACTTAGTGATGTTGTTCATAACATGATCTGTATATGTATATCTGTTTTATTGTATGTAACACACCAGGCTTAATAGGTATGAGTTAACCCATCTAGAGCAAGCTCTAGTCAGGGGTACAGAGTACAGAGTACAGAGTACAGAGATAGTGCATGCACAGGTTATGCCTTGGTTCAGAAAAGAGTTTTTATTTTCACAGAAAATGTATGATCATGTATGAGTTTACAGGTTCACAGAGAGTATAGCAGGCTTGCTACGGATTCTGGCGGCCTTAAGCCGACCTGAATCCTAGCGCCGGTGACGGTCCATTTTGGGGTCGTTATAGATTGGTATTAGAGCCCTAGGTTCACATGATCGGACCTATAGAGACAGTGTCGGGCTCATAGAGGTTAGAAGTGGTCAAGCACAATAGGAAATCATGTCCACTAGGATAGGGTGTTGAGTCCTATCTGGTTACTGCTATGGAATGCCATGAGTTTTTCATGTGCCTTATTGATATGTGATGTTTAGGTGCTAAAGTGCTATTTTATGTGTTGTGTTCCAGAGAGTAAAGATGAGAGGAACTCGGCGATCAGCTCGATTGACTGGAGTCCCACCAGATAGTGAGAGAATAGCTGCTCGGCTTCCTGCATTGCCGAGGGCAAGGTCTCAGAGATCTAGCAGGGAAGGCATGTCAATAGACCCGAGAAGGTCTGTAGACGAGAGTAGAAGAGGTACAGCGAGAGGAGAAAGATCAGAGGAAAGGAGGGAGGCTATGGAGATTGAGCAGTCTAGAGATGATAGTATGGGTGTAGGCAGATTTGAGGAAGGTATGGGAGAGTCGCAGGGAGGCGCTCAGGCCTTAGGTTTTGGCTATCCAGCCTTTCCGCAGGACCCAGAGTATCCGATGGGAGGTATGTCGGAGTACTCTAGTTTTGTCCCATATCCTCCTTACATGCCATATATGCCTTATCCTTACTATCCACCATATCCTATGTATCCACCTTCCCCTACCCATCCAAGTGCAGCACACCCAGAGCTAAATGACCCAGTACCACCACCACCAGAACCAGTAGCCCCTGTTGTTGACAGACATCAACCTAGCTCATCTGGAGGTAAAGTGCAAATGACAGAGTACCTGAAATTGGATGCTCCTAAATACAACACGGGAGATGATCCATTTGAATACCTCAGATCAGTTAGGATGATAACCAGTGAATTGGGAGCTGATGATAGTAGGGCCATTGAGATGGCAGGGTTTACACTTAAATTCAAGAAGGCCAGAGAATGGTTCAAGAATTATGTGGAACCCAGGATGAATGGTATGTCATGGGGAGAGTTCGCCAATGAATTTGCAGGGTGGGCTTTTCCTGACAGTTCCAGGGAAATGAAAGTAATAGAGTTCGAACAGTTGAGACAGACAGACGAAATGAGTGTTGATGAATTTACAAATAAGTTCCTGGATTTGCTTCAGTATGTGGGTCAAGCCTATGATACTGATCAGAAGAAGGCAAGGAGATATACTATGAGATTGCATCCCAGGTATTCTTCCTTGATTCTTCCAGCAGAAAAGGAGAGTTTCCACACTATAGTGGACGCAGCCAGGAAAATGGAAGCTAGTGCCAATATCCAGAAACAGTCAAAGGCACAGGCTTCGGGTTCTAAGGCCCCCAGTTCAGGCACTTCAGGCAGCAAGAGATGGGATAGAGCAAAAGGAACAAAGAGTAAGTTCTGGAATAAAGTCAAGTCAGGTCTGGGAATAGGTAGTGGCTCAAGCTCTGGCACAGCTCCAGTATGCAGAAGATGTGGAAGACCACATGGAGGAGCTTGTCGGTTGGGATCTATAGCTTGTTTTAGATGTGGACAGGAAGGGCATATTGCTCGGGATTGTCCTCAGGTGACTTTTGCACCATCCCAGCAGATGAGTTCAGGCAGTGTGGTATAGCCAGCTGTACAGCCAGCAGCTCCAGTCATGCCTCAGAGTAGTGGTAGAGGTAAAGGGAGAGGGGCAGCCTCTACTTCAGCAGCAGGTTCCCGAGGTGGAAATCCGGTAGCCCCAGCACGGATTTTCATTGTGACACAAGAGGAGGCTAACACGTCGAACACAATGGTGTCAGGTAATCTCATCATTGGGTGTTCAGATGTGTATGCTTTGATGGACCCTGGTGCTTCTCATTCCTTTATTGCTTCGAGAGCCATAGAGAGATTGGGTTTGATCAGTTCTGAGTTAGAGTATCCTCTCTGGGTCAGTGGACCTAAATGTGACCCATCAGTGGCAGTGTCAGTCTGTTGTTTCAGTCTAGTGTTCATAGAGGGTAGATGCCTTCCAGCTGACCTTGTGGTTCTAAACTTGACAGATTTTGATGTCATTCTAGGGATGGATTGGCTATCTGCATATAGTGCTACTTTGGACTGTAGAGAGAAGATAGTTAGGCTCAGAGATCAGGATGGGTCAGAGTGTGTCTTTAGAGGAGACAGGAGAGGTACACCCAGAGGTTTGATTTCAGCCCTTCAGGCTCGTCGTTTGCTTAGGAGGGGTTGTCAGGGGTTTCTAGCTCATGTGAGAGAGCTAGACAGTCAGGTTAGGGAACCAGCCACAGTACCAGTAGTCCGAGAGTTTCTCGATGTGTTCCCAGACGAACTTCCAGGACTACCACCTGGTAGGGAGATAGAGTTTGAAATATAATTGCTGCCAGATACCAGACCTATCTCTATTCCTCCCTACAGGATGGCGCCAGCAGAGTTAAAAGAGTTGAATGAACAGTTGCAGGATTTGGTAGATAAGGGTTTCATCCGCCCTAGTACCTCACCTTGGGGTGCTCCAGTGCTCTTTGTCAGAAAGAAGGATGGATCCCTCAGACTTTGTATCGACTACAGACAGTTGAACAAGGTCACTACAAAGAATAGGTATCCTTTACCTAGGATTGATGATCTATTTGACCAGCTAGCTGGAGCAGGTTGTTTCTCTAAAATAGATCTGAGATCCGGATATCATCAGTTGAGAGTTAGAGAGGCAGATGTGTCAAAGACAGCTTTCAGGACCAGATATGGGCATTATGAGTTCTTAGTGATGCCGTTCGGGTTGACTAACGCCCCTGCAGCATTCATGGATCTCATGAACAAAGTTTTCAGTGAGTTTCTGGATCACTTTGTCATTGTTTTCATCGATGATATTTTAGTGTATTCCAGAGATGCAGACGAGCATGCCCAGCATCTGAGGATAGTTCTGCAGACACTGAGAGAGCATGGTTTATATGCCAAGTTCTCGAAGTGTGAGTTTTGGTTAAGGAGCATTTCCTTCTTGGGACATGTAGTATCAGCAGAGGGTATTGAGGTAGATCCCAAGAAGATAGAGGCTGTAGCTAACTGGCCTAGACCCACGACAGTGACTGAGTTTAAAAGCTTTCTGGGACTGGCAGGTTACTACCGGAGGTTCGTTCAGGACTTCTCAAAGATAGCGGCTTCTATGACCAAATTGACTCAGAAGAACCAGAAGTTTGTCTGGTCAGACCAGTGTGAAGAGAGCTTTGAGGAGCTCAAGAGGAGATTGACAACAGCACCAGTGTTAGCTCTGCCTGTCAGTAATGAAGATTTCACAGTGTTCTGTGATGCATCTCGAGTGGGATTGGGTTATGTTTTGATGCAGAGTGATAGGGTGATAGCTTATGCTTCTAGACAGTTGAAGAAGCACGAGTTGAATTACCCCACCCATGACCTAGAAATGGCAGCAGTTATTTTTGCACTCAAGATGTGGCGGCATTACCTCTACGGGGTTAAATGCGAGATCTTCACCGATCACAAGAGTTTACAGTACATCTTGAGTCAGAGAGAGCTGAATTTGCGGCAGAGAAGATGGGTAGAATTGCTCAGTGATTATGATTGTAAGATATAGTATCATCCGGGTAAGGCGAATGTTGTGCCAGACGCCCTAAGCCGGAAGTCACTAGGCAGTTTATCCCATATAGCAGCAAAGCGGAGACCAGTCGTGATGGAGCTTTACAAGCTCTTAGAAGATGGGTTACAGCTAGAGTTGTCTGGTACAGGTGCGGTGATAGCACAGATGAGAGTGACACCTGTGTTTCTAGAGCAGATAGCTTAGAAACAACACGAGGACCCAGAGTTGACGAAAATTGCCAGGACTGTTCAGTCAGGCAACAGTGCAGAGTTTAGATTTGACAACAAAGGGATCCTCCGTTATGGGAGTCGACTTTGTGTACCAGATAGAAGCAGTGTGAAGGAAGACATTATGAGGGAAGCTCATAATGCGAGGTATAGTGTTCACCTAGGAGCCACCAAAATGTACCAGGATCTGAAAAGGGTTTACTGGTGGCCAGCCATGAAGAAAGAAGTGGCGCAGTTTGTGACAGCCTGTGAGGTTTGCCAAAGGGTGAAACTAGAGCATCAGAAACCAGCTGGAATGCTTAACCCATTACCGATTCCAGAGTGGAAATGGGAGAACATAGCTATGGATTTTGTAGTGGGTTTACCAGCAACGTCCAACAGGATAGACTCTATATGGGTGATTGTGGACAGACTCACGAAATCTGCTCATTTTCTTCCAGTACGGAGTAACTATTATGTGGATAAGTTGGCACGGGTATATCTGGATGAGATAGTGAGATTACATGGAGTTCCAGTGTCTATAGTCTCAGACAGAGGACCTCAGTTTACCTCTAGATTTTGGCGAAGTCTGCAGAATGTGATGGGCACGAGATTGGATTTTAGCACTGCTTTCCACCCACAGACTGATGGACAATCAGAGAGGACCATCCAGACCATAGAAGATATGCTTCGACTGTGTGTGTTAGACTTTGGCGGTTCTTGGCGGCAGCATCTACCTTTGGTGGAGTTTGCCTACAATAACAGCCATCATGCTAGCATAGGGATGGCTCCTTATGAAGCTTTGTATGGAAGAAAGTGCAGATCCCCTGTTTGCTGAGAAGAGGTAGGAGAGAAGGCTCTTGCAGGACCAGAGTTAGTAGAGATTACCAGTAGAGTAGTGCCCCTGATTAGAGAGAGAATCATAACAGCGCAGAGTAGACAGAAAAGTTATGCAGACGTTCGCAGAAAGCAGTTAGAGTTCCAGGAGGGTAATTGGGTATTGCTAAAAGTGTCTCCAATGAAAGGAGTGGTTCGGTTTGGAAAGAAGGGTAAGTTAGCGCCACGATAACCCTTTGAGATTTTGCAGAGGATCGGAAATGTGTCGTATAAGCTGGATTTACCTGCTTCTATGGAGAGAATTCACCCAGTATTTCATGTTTCTATGCTACGACAGTTTGTGTCAGATCCGAATCAGGTTCTGAGTGAGCCTGAGGTGGAGATTCTTACAGATCTCACCTATATAGAGCAGCCAGTGCGGATTCTGGACACACAGATCAGACAGCTAAGGAACAAAGAAATTTCGATGGTGAAAGTGCTGTAGAACCACCATAATCTAGAAGAGTGCACCTGGGAGACGCGGGAGTCTATGCTCCAGTAGTATCCGTATTTGTTTTGAGGTTAGTTTCCTCCTTTTTATGTGTTACTTGTTTGTTTAGGCACATTCGAGGACGAATGTTCTAAAGGGGGGGGAGAATGTAATACCCGGCTAGAGTCTGGCATCGGAATTCTACTTTCCAATGGAGTTTCGGATGTCGGAAGGCTCTAGAAGGGTGAGAGTGATGTTTTTCTACCATGTTTTGGTATGTTTCATAGTTTTAAAGCATAACAAAATGAGTTTTTGAGTGAAATGAACCAAGGCAGAAAAGCCAGGTTCGGCCGCCGAACATGCATGGCTTTCGGTTTCACGTGTGGCCGCCGAAGGTGGTATGGCCAGCCACCTATAAATGGCCCTCAGTCGGTTGAAGCGGTAAGAGCATCGTTTCTTTTGTCTTCTGAGGTGAGACCCTGTCCTTAGTAGCATTTTCTTCATGTTTTCATTAAATCAAGCAAAGATTTGATTGAGTTTTATGTTATTTTGAAGGTTTTGAGCTTTAACCACAAAGTTCTGCATTTGGAGAGTTTGAAGAACAGTTGCTTCAAAACTCCACGTTAGGATCATTCATCTACTTGTTTTCAAAAGGTAAGTGAAGATCCTGAACTTGTTTTTATGATTTTTGATGGTTTTATGGGGTTTATGGAGAGAGTTGCATGAATAGGTTAAAAAGAGAGTTTTTGATGATTTTGTGAGAAGAGCATGTTTGTGTGTTATATGTTTTGTGTTGTTGGGGTTTTTAGGTAGTTATTGACCCCTTTGAGCATATACATGAGTGTATGCAAGTTGAGGCGTTGAGGTGTTTGTGTGTGAGTTGATTTTGGTGCTTTTGGCGAGAGGCAGAGCAAGTTTCTACCTTGTGGATGAACTCAGGTTCGGCCACCGAAGGTACATTCGGCCGTCGAACCCATGATGAGGTGGCTTGGGCTGCCCAAGCTTGCCCCCGAGCTTTTGGACTTTCGGCTCTGGAGGGGAGTTCGGCCGCCGAAGGTGCCGCCGAAGGATAGAGACTTTCGTCTCTGGAGTGCCTTTTGGCCTCCGAAACTTGCCCCCGAAAGGGTTCGGCTGCCGAAAGGAGAGATTCGGCCGCCGAAGGTGCATGAGTTTCGTCTCTGGAGAGGACTTTCGGCCGCCGAACCTGCCGCTGAAAGTGTCCTGTCTAGCTTTCCTTTGCATGCTTTGCATGGATGTTAGAGTGAGTTTAAGGGGATTCTTGGGGAGTTTCATAGAGTTGTTCATAAGCTAGTTTGGTCCCTCATTTGAATCCATCTGTATAGGTATAGACCAGAGGAACCAGAGAGAGCAGCAGTGAGTACTGCTCTAGAGTTTTCAGAGCCTGCAGAGTCAGTCCAGATAGCTAGAGGTGAGTGGAACTAAACTTAAAGCTTTTAATTGACTTAAGAAATAAACAACTTTTAGCATACTTCATGCATCATGAGTATATAGTAGGTTGTTTACATTAGCATTCACGAATATGTTGCATTGCATAGTTATTTGTTGTTGTGGGTGAATGCTGAATGATCCAATAGTCTCTGAGAGAAGTCCAGGAGCCTTTGACTACGCCTTGGCAATGGTAAGTACAGAGGTGTTATATACACATATACATATATGACAGGAAGACCAAGTGCTCGATTCTACGCCCTGGCACAGAGTTGTCGGGACTATGTGGTGACAGGTTTACCTTTGATGTGGATTGTCTGTGATATGATGCATTTCATAAGAGCATGTGTTAATGACTATTTTACTGTTCTACTCACTGGGCTATAGAGCTCATCCCACTCCCTTAACCCCAGTTTTGCAGGTTCAGTATACAATATACAGAGGAGATCCACAGAGTACAGAAAGAGTAAAGAGATTTGTAATAGCTTAGAGTGGACATGTAATATTAAAGAGATGTAATAGTTGTGTATAAGTTCGAAATGTGCTTGACTTAGTGATGTTGTTCATAACATGATCTGTATATGTATATCTGTTTTACTGTATGTAACACACCAGGCTTAACAGGTATGAGTTAACCCATCTAGAGCAAACTCGAGTCAGGGGTACAGAGTACAGAGTACAGAGTACAGAGATAGTGCATGCACAGGTTAAGCCTTGGTTTAGAAAAGAGTTTTTATTTTCACAGAAAATGTATGATCATGTATGAGTTTACAGGTTCACAGAGAGTATAGCAGGCTTGCTACGGGTTCTAGCGGCCTTAAGCCAACCTGAATCCTAGCGCCGGTGACGGTCCATTTTGGGGTCGTTACAGTACCTGCAATCCTGGGGAGTTTGGGAGAGGGGTGAGCTACTAGAGCCTAGTGAGCAGAATAATAAAAACATTTAAATCATATGGTAACATGGAATGCATCACATTACAGCTAATCACATCAAGGATGAACTTGTCACCAATAGCCCTCTACATAGTCCAACTGTGCCAGAACGTAGAATGGGTCCTGGTCTTTCTCTAACATAGTGCTAGCGAACGTAGAATGGGTCCCACTGGTCTTACATTCCGTACCGTACATATCACATCGTCACATCATAGATCAAGGGCTATGGATCATCCAACATTCATCCACATCAACATTAAAATATGCAATGCAACATATTCGTGAATTCTAATGCAAACAATCTAAAACGTCACATGGCATTCATGATGCATGAACATGCTTAAAACTTTACAATTGATTTACTTTAAACCATCAAAAACTCAAACTACAACACATCAAACAACTCACATTGATCATAAACACATATTAAACCCATAAACCTAACCATGAGCTAAACATGCATTCTACCCCATAGATCGACTTGAAACTTACTTAAAACATGCAATGAGCTTAAGATCGGCTCTTACCTTGTGGAGATCGAGAGAGAGACGACCTAAACTCGGAGATGGGAGGGGTTGAATTTCCTTGAACCTCACAGCTCCAAAACTTTGCTCAAAACTTGAAAATCTTCAAAACAAAGTAAAAACTCATGAAAATCGTGAAAGATTTGAAGGAAAGAAGTCAAGATCGGTGAGGGGCGGCAGAGAGCTCACCTTGGCCGAAAAGGGGGAAAAAGCTCGCCCGTTTTCGGCTAAGGGACCCTTTTATAGTGGCTGGCCAGGCCACGTTCGGGGGCCAAACGTGCCTCCGCATGCATGCCATGTTCGGCGGCCAAACTTAAGGTTCAGCGGCCGAACCTGGACTTCCCTCACTTATGCTTTCGGGGGCCTAAGGCACACCCGAAATGCATGCATGTTCGGCGGCCGAACCTGGGTTTTCCTCCAAGGTTGTTTTCATGCAAAAACTCATTTCCTTTCATGTTTAAAACCATAAAACACATTTAAACATTTTATGAAAACATGTTTCTACCCTACTAGAGGCTTCCGACATTCGAGATTCCACCGGACGATAGGAATTCCGATACCGGAGTCTAGCCAGGTATTACATTTAAAACATTTGATTCCTTTAATATAAAAAGAGTTATGTTCTACTCACCTCTGGTTGACGCTTTACTACCTCTGGAGCAGCTAACTCACTACTGAGGTCCTCGGTTCCTCAGGTCCAAACCTACACAGGTGGACCCAAATGAGGGACCAAACATACATGGACATGACTCTAAATTACTCCCCAAAAGCCCCCTAAAACACCTTAAAACAATCATAGAAAACATGCAAAAGAAGGCTGAACAGGGCACTTTCGGCGGCAGGTTCGGCGGCCGAAAGTCCCTTCAGAGCCGAAACTCAGCCACTTTCGGCGGTACCTTCGGCGGCCGAAAGTGGTTCCAGAGCCGAAACTCATGCATGTTTGGCGGCACCTTCGGCGGCCGAAACTCCCCTTCAGAGCCGAAAGTCCAACTTTCGGGGGTAGGGTTCGGCAGCCAAAACATGCCATCACAGGCAGGTTCGGCGGCCGAAAGTGCCTTCGGCTGCCGAACCTGAGTTCTTTCAGAAGTGGCAGAACTCAGCCCTTACATGCACAAAAGCCTTCCAAACTTTCTCAATTACAACACTCACAACCATGCATAAACATGTATATAAACATATAGGGGTCTCAAACTAGCCTAAACCCCAACAAACATCACATTAAACATGCATAACAACACATAATACCTCATAACTCACATAACCCTAACATTTTACATCTAGCTTCAACATGCATCTCTACCCCAAAATCCTTTATAAAACTTACTTAAAACATTGTAAAAGATGAGGATCTACACTTACCTCTTGAAGATCGAGGGTTGGTGCGACCCAAACTTGGAGATGTGGAGAAAGGGAGCTCCAAAGACCTTTAAGCTTCAAAATCTTGCTTTAAGCTTAAAGCTCTTCAAAACAAGGATAAAACTCATGAAAACTTGAGGGATTTGAAGAAAAAGCATAAAAACAACCAAAGGAGAGCATGAACTCACCTATGCCCGAAAAGAGAGAGAAAACTTGCCCATTTTCGGGACAAGGGGCCTTTTATAGGCGGCCGGCCAAACTCCCTTCAGCGGCCAAATCTGCTCCTGCAACTCCCCCACGTTCGGCGGCCGAACTTGGGGTTCGGCGGTAGCAAAGGAAGCCATTTTCGGAAGCCTAACGTGCCCCCCTAAACAGCCCCATGTTCGGTGGCCGAACTTGAGGTTCGGCGGCCGAACCTATGTTCTTCCCTCCTTGGTCTTTTCTTTCAAAACTCAATTTCTTTCTCATTCAAAACCTTAAAATACTTGAAAACATTTTAGAAAACCTTTATTTTACCCTTCTAGAAGGCTCCGACATCCGAGATTTCCGGATTCCAACGGAGATTCCGCCGGAAAGTTGGAATTCCGATGCTGGAGTCTAGGCGGGTATTACATTCTCCCCCTTTAAGAACATTCATCCCCGAATGTTCCTCAACTAGCACATGCATACCCATAACATAAACCTAAACAACACACATAAACTCTAGCCTTAAAAAAAACACGGTACTACTGGAGTACGAACTCCCGGTCTTCCAGGCCCACTTCTCATACTGAGGTGATTCCAAGGGACTTTCACCATCGGGATTTCCTTGTTTCCGCACTTTCTGACTTGTGTGCCTACGATCCGTACTAGCTGCTTAACATAGGTGAGATCCCCCTGCGATCCTCACCTCTGGTCCTTTAAGAACCTCACTTGGATCTGACACGAGCTCACATATCATGGAAACATGGAAAAACGGATGGATCTCCTCCATTGAAGTAGGCAAATCTAACTCGTGGGATACATTCCCAATCCTTTGCAGGATTTCAAAGGGTCCGATGTATCTTAGAGTTAGTTCACCCTTTTTCCCATAACGAATCACCCTCTCTTAGGAGACACCTCCAGTAATACCCTAACCTTCTCCTGAACCTCGACATGATTCCGCTGCGCACTCTGATAGAACTCTTCTCCCTTCTGGAACTCTACATAACTCTTCTGCTGACTCACAACAGTTCTACTTCCTTTCCTAATCACTAGCCTTCTCTCTGCTGTAATATGGGATAAATGACCAAGTGATCTCCGGCTGAGGACATCTAACATAACATCTGCCTCACCAGGATGATACTGAAACTTGAAATCATAGTCACCAAGCAGTTCTACCCATTTCCCTGCCTGAGGTTCATCTCTTTTTGACTCAAGATGTACTGCAAGCTCTTTCGATCTGTAGAGATCTCACATCTTACCCCAAACGGGTAATGCCTTCACATCTTGAGTGCAAAGGTTACGGCTGCCTTTTCTAGTTCATCACACAATCTAGTCCCACACGGGACGTATCACAAAACATTGTGAAATCTTCATTACTGGTAGGCAGGGCTAACACCGGTGCTGACGTCAACCTTTTCTTCAGCTCTTCAAAACTCTCTTCACACCGATCAGACCACACAACCCTCTGGTTCTTCTTAATCCATCTAGTCATAGGAGCGGCAACTATAGAGAAGTTCTGAATGAACTTCCTGTAGTCAACTTGCCAAACTCAAAAGCTCTTAATCTTTGCCACTACAATGGGCCTGGGCTAGTCAGCTACAGCTTCAACTTTCTCGGGGTCTACCTCACTTCTCTTTTTTCGACATACCATGACCCAATAAAGATATGCTCCTTAACCGGAACTCACATTTGGAGAACTGGGTATCCAAGCCATGTTCTCCTAGGGTCTACAACATTGTCCTCAGATAATGGGCGTACTCTTCTGCATTTCTGGAACTCACCAAGGTACTGTCAACGAAGACAATAACGAAGTGATCCAGAATCTAGCTACAACCTCTGCTTATGAGATCCATGAATGCTGTAGGGGCATTTATTAGCCCGAACGACATTACTAGGAACTCATAGTGCCTATATCTGATTCTGAATACCTTCTTCGGTACATCTCCTATTCTCATTCTTAACTGTTGGTACCCGGATTTCTGATCTATTCTGAAAAGCAACCCACTCCAGTTAGCTGGTCTAAGATAGATCGTCGATCCAAGGTAACAGATACTTATTCTCGGTAGTGACTTTGTTCAACTGCCTATAGTCGATACAACGTCCTAGGGATCCATCTTTCATCCTCATAAACAACACTAGAGCACTCCAAGATGAAGTACTCGGTCGGATGAAACCCTCGACTACCAACTCTTGCAACTTGCTCTTCCTACTTCTTTAACTCTGCAGGTGCCATCCTGTAGGGAGGGGTAGAGACGGGTTTGGTCCCTATCATCGATTTACTTTAAAACCTTATCTCCCTAGCAGATGGTAAACCTGGCAGCTCGTCTGGGAAAACATCTAAGAACTCTCTGACTACTGGTACTGAGGCGGGTTCCCTGACCTGACTACTGAACTCTCTCACAAGAGCTAAAAACCCCTGACAACCTCTCCTTAGCAACCTACGAGCCTGAGGGGTTGATATCAAACCTTTAGGTATCCCAACTCTGTCCGCTCTAAGGACTACCTCTGATCCATCCTAAACTCTGAACCTGACTACCTCGCCTCTGCTATCCAAGGTAGCACTACGAGCAGATAGCCAATCCATCCCTAGAATGACATCAGAATCAGTCAAATCTAGAACCATTAGGTCGGCTGGAAGGCATCTACTCACAACCTACTCTAAACTATACTGGCAGACTGACTCTACCACCGATGGATCACACTTGGGTCCACTGACCCAAAGGGGATACTCTAATCTAGAAGCTATCAAACCCAACCTTTCTACGGCTCTCGAAGCAACAAGGAAAGAGAAACACATCAGGGTTCATTAAAGCATACACATTAAAACATGAGAGAGTGAGATTACCTGTCACCACCATGTCCGATGTGTTAGCCTCCTGTTGCGTCATGGTGAAGATTCGTGCTGGAGCTGATGGATCTTCCCCATGGGAACCTATTGAAGAAGGGGCTGTCCCCCTTCCTCTGCCTCGACCACTGCCCTAAAACATGGCTGGAGCTACTGATGGAGCTATATTGTCTGAAGCTGTCTGCTGGGACTGTGCCAACAAGGTCGCAGTGGAACACTCATGTGCCATGTGTCCCTCTTGTCCGCACTTGAAACATGCTGTTGTCCCAATCTGACAGACTCCCTTGTGCGGCCTACCGCACCTCGTACATCTGGAACCATCCAAACCAGAGCTCGAACCATCTCCTATTCCCAGACCAGACTTTAACCTGTTCCAGAACCTATTCTTCTTCGATCTTCTGAGTCCTCTATCTCCCGTCTTACTCTTCATGACAACCTCACTCAGAGGGGAGAGATTAACATCACTTGTCCCCGGGATTTTGGAACCCGAAGGCTGTGCCATAGACTGCTTAACTGTCCCCTGAATGATGGCACTAGCTTCCATCTTCCGTGCCATATCCACTATGGCATGGAAACTCTCCTTCTCTGCTGATTGGATCAATGAGGAATATATAGAGTGAAGTTTCATGATATAACTCCTAGATTTCTTCAGGTTTGAGTCAAAAACTTGCCCTGCAAATGGCAATAGCTCCAGGAACTTGTCTGTAAACTCATCTACACTCATCTCTTCCGTTTGCCTCAGCTGCTCAAACTCAATCATCCTCAGCTCTCTGGAACTATCTGGAAAAGCCCATCCTGCAAACTCATTGGCAAACTGCTCCCAGGATAAGCTTTCTAACCTTGGGTCCACATATTTTTTGAACCACTCCCTTGCCTTATTGCATTTCAATGTGAACCCTGCCATGTGAATGGCTCTACTGTCACTTGCTCCCAACTCATCAGTTATCATCTTTATTGTTTTGAGGTACTCAAAAGGGTCATCACCTATTTCAAACTTCGGGGCATCCAACTTTAGGTAATCCGTCATCTTTACTTTACCCCCAACTGATGAGCTAGGTTTGGGTATCTAAATATCAGGGACTATTGGTTCTGCTGGTGGTGGAGGAGGTGCAGCATTCCCTGGGTTAGGGTTTGCTGGACCTGGGTAGAAGGATGAGGGTGGAAACATAGGGTACTGTGGGTAAAAGGGAGGATAGGGCGTGAAGGTGGGGTATGTGTAATACCCGGCTAGACTCCGGCATCGGAATTCCTACCGTCTGGTGGAATCTCGGATGTCGGAGACCTCTAGAAGGGTAAAACCATGTTTTCATGAAATGTTTTAATGTTTTTGATGATTTTGAATGAAAAGAAAATGAGTTTTTGAATAAAAACAACCTTGGAGGAAAGCTCAGGTTCGGCCGCCGAACATGCATGCGTTGCGGGTGTGCTTTAGGCCCCCGAAAGCATAAGTGAGGGAAGTCCAGGTTCGGCCGCCAAACATGGCATGCATGCGGAGGCACATTCGGCCCCCGAACGTGGCCTGGCCAGCCACTATAAAAAGGTCCCTTAGCCGAAAACGGGCGAGCTTTTTCCCCATTTTCGGCCAAGGTGAGCTCTCCGCCGTCCCTCACCGATCTTTGATATTTTTCCTCTAGATCTTTCAAGTTTTTCATTTGTTTTAACTTTGTTTTGAAGATTTGAGCTTTTGAGCAAAGTTTTGGAGCTTGGAGGTTCAAGAACCCAACCTCTCCCACCTTCGAGTTTTAGGTCGTCTCTCTCTCGATCTTCAAGAGGTAAAAGCCGATCTTAAGCTCATTGTATGTTTTAAATAAGTTTTATGCAAGATCTATGGGGTAGAAATGCATGTGTAGGTTTTTAGTGAGTTTTGATGATTTTTGAGTTTATGGACAATGTGACTTGCAAATGCTTGTGTATGTGTGTTGTAGTTGGGGTTTAAGTTAGTTGAGACCCCTAGGAGCTTGTGTGCATGTTTTGGTTGAGCTAAATGCATGATGGTATGAGTTTGAGGCGTTTGTGCATATTTGAACCAAGTTTCTGCCCTTTGGGAGAAACCAGGTTCGGCAGCCGAAGGGACTTTCGGCCGCCGAACCCTCTTATGGAGGCAGCATTCGGCTGCCGAAGCTTGCCCCCGAAAGAGGACTTTCGCCTCTGTCTGAGAGTTTCGGCCGCCGAAAGTGCCGCCGAACATGCATGAGTTTCGTCTCTGTCTGGGAGTTTCGGCCGCCGAAGGTGCCGCCGAACCTGCCTGACTTTCGACTCTGGAGGGACTTTCGGCCGCCGAACCTGCCGCCGAAAGTGCCCTGTCCAGGCCTCCTTTGCATGTTCTTCTATGGATGTTTTGAGATGTTTTAGGGGGTTTTTGGGAGATGTTTTTAGAGTTATGTTCTAGTTGTTTGGTCCCTCATCTGAGTCCACTTGTGTAGGTTCGGACCCGAGGAACCGAGGACCTCAGCAGTGAGTCAGCTGCTTCAGTCAGTGTCAGAGCTAGTCAGAGGTGAGTGGAATAACTCTTATGCTTTTAAATAAATAAATCAGTTTTGAGCATGTTCATGCATCACGGATGCCATGTGATATTTTAGGCTGTTTGCATTAGAAATCACGAATATGTTGCATTGCATAAAATGTTGTTGAAGCGGATGAATGTTGAATGATCCATTAGCCCTCATATGTTATGACATGATGATATGATATGGAAGTCCAGATGTGGCCTGCACTACGCCCCTGGCATTATGTAAGAGAAAGACCGGACGTGGCCTGCACTACGCCCCCGGCACCATGGAATATGTATGTTATGTTATGTTATGTATAAGGGAAAGACCAGGTGTGGCCTGCACTACGCCTCTGGCATGTTGGAATTATGTAGAGGGCTAAATGGTGATAAGTTCATCCTTGATATGATTAGTTGTGATGTGATGCATTCCATGATAGCATGTGTTTTAAATGCTTTATGATTCTGCTCACTGGGCTCTAGTAGCTCACCCCTCTCCCAATTTCCCCAGGATTTGCAGGTACGGGTTAGACAGAGAAGTCAAGAAGAGTAATGAAGTTACATGTATGTAATAGTTATAATGTGGACATGACAGATTGTATTATGATGTATAGATATGTAATGTAACGATATTGAGGTTAGAAGTGTGCTTGACCATAGTATGATGTAATCCCTTTTTGAAACATGATCTTAATGTTATTGATGTCCATGTTTAGCCAACTCAACACTTGTTATGCCACCCATTGGGGGCATTAATGAGATCCCACATAGGGGTCAAGTTTATGATTATGTATATGTTCAGTGCATGCACAGGTTGAGTTTGGTGTATAATAGAATGTATGAAAGAAAAGTTTTAAATTTTTATGTATGTTGTTGATCATGTATGGGATTAAGCAGGTTTACAGGTAACATGTCAGGCTTGCTACGGGTCCCGATGGCCTTAAGCCGATCTGGATCCTAGCGCCGGTAGCGGTCCGATTTTCGGGTCGTTACAGAATGGTATCAGAGCCCTAGGTTCATATGGTCGGACCTAGAGTGTCGGGCTCATAGATGTTATAGAAAGGTCAAGCACAATAGAAAAGGTCATGTCCACTAGGATAGGATGTGGAGTCCTGTCTTACATGATGATGTGAAATGCCATGATTATATGCATGTGCATTAATGATATGCTATGATGTGTGATGCAGGTTCATGTGTGCCCACATGAACCATATGATGCTAATGTTTATGTGATGCGTACTGTTTTTCAAAAAACAGGATGAGAGGAACTCGTCGATCAGCAAGATTGACTGGAGTACCACCTGAGGATGAGGGCACGAGCGCCCGTCCTGCAGCATTGCCTAGGGCAATGTCTAGTAGGTCTAGCAGAGAAAGAGCAGTAAGAGACCCTAGAAGGTCTTTGAATCTGGGTAGAAGCAGATCAGTAAGAGGAACAGTTCAGGGAGGAGCGTCAGAGGACATGGGGGATGCTATGGATGTAGAGTAGAGGAGGGATGGCAGTTTGGGAGTTAGCATGTCAGAAGAGGGAATGGGAGAATCCCAAGGAGGCACTCAGGCCTCGGGATTTGTTTAGCCACCTTACTACCCACCCTTCTCACAAAACCTGGGTATTCGATGGGAGGCACATCGGATTACCATAGCTTTAGCCCTTACCCCACACAGATGCCATACCCACCTTATTATCCACTATATTCTCAATACCCAATGTATCCACCCCCACCTTACTATCCAAATCCAGCAAACCCAACCCCAGGGGATGCTGCACCTCCTCCTCCTCCAGCAGAACCAGCAGCCCCAGTTGCTCAACCTTCTAGACCTAGCTCAGCCAGTGGGAGCAAGGTCAAGATGACCGACTACATGAAGTTGGGTGCTCCCCAGTATGAAAAAGGGGATGACCCGTTTGTGTATCTTGAGAGGGTCAAAGTGATCACTGATGAGATTGGGGCTGATGATAGTAGAGCCATTCAGATGGCTGGGTTCACACTTAAGTGCAAGAAGGCACGAGAGTGGTTCAAGAATTATGTGAACCCGAGGGTAGACAGCATGTCTTGGGAAGAATTTGCAAACGAGTTTGCAGGATGGGCTTTCCCAGATAGTTCAAGGGAGTTGAAGATGATAGAGTTTGAGCAGTTGAGGCAGACTGATGAAATGGGTGTAAAGGAGTTCACAGACAAGTTCTTGGAGTTGTTTCCGTTTGCAGGGCAAAACCTTGATTCAGATCAGAAAAGGTCAAGGAGGTATATCATGAAACTCCACTCCAGATATTCCTCCTTGATCCAGTCAGCAGTTAGGGAGAGCTTCCATGCCATAGTGGATATGGCCCGGAAAATGGAGGCCAGTGCCATCGTTCAGGGGACAGTTAAACAGTCAGTGGCACAGCCTTTTAGTTCTAAGACCCCAGGCTCTTCTTCAATGAGTGCAGCAACTTCAGGTAGCAAGAAGTGGGACAGAGGTCCCAGGAAGTCTAAGAAGAACAAGTTCTGGAACAACGTTAAGTCCAGTCTGGGACTAGGGAGTGGCTCAAGCTCTGGTGCGGATAATGCAGTTTGTGCAAGGTGTGGTAAGCCACACAGGGGAGTATGTCGGTTTGGGACGACAGCCTGTTACAGATGTGGTCAGGAGGGGCATATGTCTCGAGACTGTCCAAGAGCGGCCCCGATGGCACAGTCCCAGCAGACAGCTTCAGGTAGTGTAGCGCAGCCAGCAGCTCCAGCCATGACTCAGGCCAGTGGCAGAGGCAGAGGGAGAGGGTCAGCCTCTTCTTCAGCGGGTTTCAGAGGTGAAGGTCCATCAGCTCCAGCACGGATCTTCATGATGACTCAGCAGGAGGCAGATGCATCTAACACCGTGGTGGCAGGTAACTTAATCATTGGTTGTTCAGATGTGTATGCCTTGATGGACCCGGGCGCATCTCATTCTTTTATTGCACCGAGAGCCGTCCAGAGGTTAGGGTTGATGATCTCTGAGTTAGAGTGTCCTCTCTGGGTCAGTGGACCCAAGTGTGATCCATCAGTGGCAGAGTCAGTCTGCCAGTGTAGTCCTGTGTTTGTTGAGGGAAGATGCTTGTCCGCCGACCTTGTGGTTCTAGATTTGACAGATTTTGACGTCATTCTAGGGATGGACTGGTTATCTACCCATGGTGCTACCTTGGACTGCAGGGACAAGGTAGTCAGGTTCAGAGGTCAGGATGGGTCAGAGGTAGTCTTCAGAGGAGACAGGAGGGGTACACCTAGAGGTCTGATATCAGCTCTTCAGGCTCGTAGGTTGCTTAGGAGGGGATGTCAGGGGTATTTGGCTCATGTGAGAGAGCTTAGCAGTCAGGTTAGAGAGCCCGCCTCAATGCCAGTGGTTAGAGAGTTTCTAGACATCTTCCCAGACGAGCTGCCAGGTTTACCACCTACTAGGGAGATAGAGTTCGAGATAGAATTGATGCCTGGAACCCGACCGATCTCTATCCCTCCCTACAGGATGGCTCCAGCCGAGTTGAAAGAATTGAAAGAACAGTTGCAAGAGCTAGTAGACAAGGGCTTCATCCGACCGAGTACCTCACCCTGGGGTGCTCCAGTCTTGTTTGTCAGAAAGAAGGATGGATCCCTTAGACTTTGTATCGACTACAGACAGTTGAACAAAGTCACTACCAAGAACAAGTACCTTTGCCAAGGATCGACGATCTATTCGACCAGCTAGCAGGAGCGGGTTGTTTCTCCAAAATAGATCTGAGATCTGGGTACCATCAGCTGAGGATCAAAGATGAGGATGTGCCAAAGACGGCTTTCAGGACCAGATATGGGCATTTTGAGTTCCTTGTAATGCCGTTCGGGTTAACTAACGCCCCTGCAGCATTCATGGACCTCATGAACAGAGTGTTTAGCCAGTACCTGGATCACTTTGTTATTGTCTTCATAGATGATATCTTAGTGTATTCCAGGAATGCAGAGGAGCATGCCCATCATCTGCGGTTGGTTCTGCAGACCTTGAGGGAACATGGCTTGTATGCCAAGTTCTCTAAGTGTGAGTTCTGGCTGAGGAGCATTTCGTTCTTGGGGCATGTAGTGTCAGAAAATGGGATAGAGGTGGACCCCAAGAAGACAGAAACTGTGGCTAACTAGCCTAGACCCACTTCAGTGACGGAGATCAGGAGTTTCTTGGGTTTGGCAGGTTACTATAGGAGGTTCGTTCAGGACTTCTCGAAAATAGCAGCTCCTCTGACCAGACTAACCAGGAAGAATCAGAAGTTTCTGTGGACCGACCAGTGCGAAGAGAGTTTTGAAGAGCTTAAGAAGAGGTTGACTTCAGCACCAGTTTTAGCTCTGCCATCTAGTGATGAGGACTTTACAGTCTTTTGTGATGTGTCCCGTGTGGGACTGGGTTGTGTACTGATGCAGAATGAGAGGGTGATTGCTTATGCTTCTAGGCAGCTAAAGAAGCATGAGTTGAATTACCCCACACATGACCTTGAGATGGCAGCAGTAATCTTTGCACTCAAGATGTGGAGGCACTACCTCTATGGGGTAAAATGTGAGATCTTCACAGATCATAAAAGCCTGCAGTACATCCTGAGTCAAAGAGATTTGAACTTGAGACAGAGGAGATGGGTAGAGTTGCTGAGTGACTATGATTGCAAAATTCAGTATCATCCGGGTAAGGCGAATGTCGTGGCAGACGCCCTAAGCCGGAAGTCACTAGGCAGTCTATCCCACATCACGGCAGAGAGGAGACCAGTGGTGAAGGAGTTTGACAAGCTCATTGATGAAGGTCTTCAGTTGGAGTTGTCTGGTACCGGTGCTTTAGTGGCCCAGATGAGAGTGACACCTGTGTTTCTGGAGCAAGTGGCTCAGAAACAGCATGAGGATCCAGAGTTAGTAAAGATTGCCAGGACTGTTCAGTCAGGCAAAGACAGTGAGTTCAGATTTGACAGTAAGGGGATCCTCCGCTATGGGAGTCGATTGTGTGTACCAGATGACATAGGGCTAAAAGGAGACATTATGAGGAAGGCTCATAATGCAAGATACAGCGTTCACCCCGGAGCCACCAAGATGTATCAAGATTTGAAGAAAGTTTATTGGAGGCCAGCGATGAAGAAAGAAGTGGCACAGTTTGTGTCAGCCTACGAAGTGTGTCAGAGGGTGAAGCTGGAACATCAGAAGCCGGCTGGAATGCTTAACCCGCTACCTATTCCAGAGTGGAAATGGGAGAATATAGCTATGGACTTCGTAGTGGGGTTACCGGCAGCGTCCAACAGATTGGACTGCATATGGGTGATTGTGGACAGACTCACCAAATCTGCTCACTTCATCCCTGTCAGGAGTGGCTACTCTGTGGACAAGTTGGCGCAGGTATATGTGGATGAGATCGTCAGGCTGCATGGGGTTCCTGTTTCAATAGTGTCGGATAGAGGGCCCCAGTTCACCTCCAGGTTTTGGCGGAGTCTGCAAAATGCCATGGGTACTAGATTGGATTTCAGTACTGCCTTCCACCCCCAGACGGACGGACAGTCCGAAAGGACCATCCAGACTATCGAGGATATGCTTAGAATGTGTGTGCTGGACTTTGGCGGTTCTTGGAGGCAGCATCTACCTTTGGTGGAGTTTGCCTACAATAACAGCCATCATTCTAGCATCGGGACGGCTCCATATGAAGCTTTATATGGGAGGAAGTGCAGGTCACCTGTTTGCTGGGAAGAAGTTGGAGAAAAGGCCTTGGCAGGGCCTGAGCTAGTAGAGATCACCAGCAGGGTGGTACCCATAATCAGAGAGAGAATCAAGACTGCTGCAAGCAGACAGAAGAGTTATGCAGACATCCGCAGAAGGCAGGTAGAGTTTCAGGAGGGGGATCTGGTATTGCTTAAGGTGTCTCCAATGAAAGGAGTGGTTCGCTTTGGGAAGAAAGGTAAACTAGCCCCACGATACATCGGACCCTTTGAAATCTTGCAGAAGATTGGGAATGTGTCGTACAAGCTAGATTTGCCTGCTTCAATGGCAAGAATCCATCCGGTTTTCCATGTTTCAATGTTGAGGAAATTTGTGTCAGATCCGGGCAAGGTTCTTAGTGAGCCTGATGTGGAGATCCAAGAGGATCTCACCTATGTTGAGCAGCCAGTGCGGATCATAGATACCCAGATCAGAAAGCTGAGAAACAAGGAAATACCGATTGTGAAAGTCCTATGGAACCACCACAATATGGAAGAGTGCACCTGGGAGACACGGGAGTCCATGCTCCAGCAATACCCTTATCTTTTCTGAGGTTAGTTCCCTGTGAGTTTTATGTGCTTTGCATGTATGTTATGTGTATGCCATGCTATGTGTTAGTTGAGGAACATTCGGGGATGAATGTTCTTAAGGGGGGGAGAATGTAATACCCGGCTAGACTCCGGCATCGGAATTCCTACCGTCTGGTGGAATCTCGGATGTCGGAGACCTCTAGAAGGGTAAAACCATGTTTTCATGAAATGTTTTAATGTTTTTGATGATTTTGAATGAAAAGAAAATGAGTTTTTGAATAAAAACAACCTTGGAGGAAAGTTCAGGTTCGGCCGCCGAACCTCAAGTTCGGCCGCCGAACATGCATGCGTTGCGGGTGTGCTTTAGGCCCTCGAAAGCATAAGTGAGGGAAGTCCAGGTTCGGCCGCCAAACCTCAAGTTCGGCCGCCGAACATGGCATGCATGCGGAGGCACATTCGGCCCCCGAACGTGGCCTGGCCAGCCACTATAAAAGGGTCCCTTAGCCGAAAACGGACGAGCTTTTTCCCCATTTTCGGCCAAGGTGAGCTCTCCGCCGTCCCTCATTGATCTTTGATGTTTTTCCTCTAGATCTTTCAAGTTTTTCATTTGTTTTAACTTTATTTTGAAGATTTTAGCTTTTGAGCAAAGTTTTAGAGCTTGGAGGTTCAAGAACCCAACCTCTCCCACCTTCGAGTTTTAGGTCGTCTCTCTCTCGATCTTCAAGAGGTAAGAGCTGATCTTAAGCTCATTGTATGTTTTAAATAAGTTTTATGCAAGATCTATGGGGTAGAAATGCATGTGTAGGTTTTTAGTGAGTTTTGATGATTTTTGAGTTTATGGACAATGTGACTTGCAAATGCTTGTGTATGTGTGTTGTAGTTGGGGTTTAAGTTAGTTGAGACCCCTAGGAGCTTGTGTGCATGTTTTGGTTGAGCTAAATGCATGATGGTATGAGTTTGAGGCGTTTGTGCATGTTTGAATGAAATTTCTGCCCTTTGGGAGAAACCAGGTTCGACAGCCGAAGGGACTTTCGGCCGCCGAACCCTCTTGTGGAGGCAGCATTCGGCTGCCGAAGCTTGCCCCCGAAAGAGGACTTTCGCCTCTGTCTGTGAGTTTCGGCCGCCGAAAGTGCCGCCGAACATGCATGAGTTTCGTCTCTGTCTGGGAGTTTCGGCCGCCGAAGGTTCCGCCGAACCTGCCTGACTTTCGGCTCTGGAGGGACTTTCGGCCGCCGAACCTGCCGCCGAAAGTGCCCTGTCCAGGCCTCCTTTGCATGTTCTTCTATGGATGTTTTGAGATGTTTTAGGGGGTTTTTGGGAGATGTTTTTAGAGTTATGTTCTAGTTGTTTGGTCCCTCATCTGAGTCCACCTGTGTAGGTTCGGACCCGAGGAACCGAGGACCTCAGCAGTGAGTCAGCTGCTTCAGTCAGTGTCAGAGCTAGTCAGAGGTGAATGGAATAACTCTTATGCTTTTAAATAAATAAATCAGTTTTGAGCATGTTCATGCATCACGGATGCCATGTGATATTTTAGGCTGTTTGCATTAGAAATCACGAATATGTTGCATTGCATAAAATGTTGTTGATGCGGATGAATGTTGAATGATCCATTAGCCCTCATATGTTATGACATGATGATATGATATGGAAGTCCAGATGTGGCCTGCACTACGCCCCTGGCAATATGTAAGAGAAAGACCGGACGTGGCCTGCACTACGCCCCCGGCACCATGGAATATGTATGTTATGTTATGTTATGTATAAGGGAAAGACCAGGTGTGGCCTGCACTACGCCCCTGGCATGTTGGAATTATGTAGAGGGCTAAATGGTGACAAGTTCATCCTTGATATGATTAGTTGTGATGTGATGCATTCCATGATAGCACGTGTTTTAAATGCTTTATGATTCTGCTCACTGGGCTCTAGTAGCTCACCCCTCTCCCAATTTCCCCAGGATTTGCAGGTACGGGTTAGACAGAGAAGTCAAGAAGAGTAATGAAGTTACATGTATGTAATAGTTAGAATGTGGACATGACAGAATGTATTATGATGTATAGATATGTAATGTAACGATATTGAGGTTAGAAGTGTGCTTGACCATAGTATGATGTAATCCCTTTTTGAAACATGATCTTAATGTTATTGATGTCCATGTTTAGCCAACTCAACACTTGTTATGCCACCCATTGGGGGCATTGATGAGATCCCACAGAGGGGTCAAGTTTATGATTATGTATATGTTCAGTGCATGCACAGGTTGAGTTTGGTGTATAATAGAATGTATGAAAGAAAAGTTTTAAATTTTTATGTATGTTGTTGATCATGTATAGGATTAAACAGGTTTACAGGTAACATGTCAGGCTTGCTACGGGTCCCGGCGGCCTTAAGCCGATCTGGATCCTAGCGCCGGTAGCGGTTCGATTTTCGGGTCGTTACAGTATGGGTTATAACTGAAGTAATCTGATGTACCTCCCATCGGATACCCTGGGCCCTGTGAATAGGGTTGGTACTGGGGTGGGTGAACAAAACCTGAGGCCTGAGCGCCTCCTTAGGACACTTCCATACCCTCTACCAACATACTCATGCCCAGACTACTATCTCTTCTCTAATCACCCTCCTCTGTTTCCCTCACCTTTGCTGATATTCCGCCCAGAACTGATCTCCTCCTGCTTGCATCAAAAGACCTTCTAGGGTCCCTTGATGTTCCTTCTCTACTTGTTCTATAAGACCTTGCCCTTTGCAGAGCAGGGGGATGGGCATCCATGCCCTCATTCTCTGGCGGAGCTCCAGTCAATCTTGCAGATCGATGAGTTCCTCTCATCCTGCTCCTGGAAAAGCAGCATTACATACACTGAAACATAGCATCATATGATCCATGTGGAAACACATGAATCCTCAACACATACATAGCATATCATTAATGCACATGCATAACATCATGACATTTCACATCATCATTCAAGACAGGACTCTATATCCTATCCTAGTGGACATGATTTTTCCTATTGTGCTTGCCCTTCTATAATCTTTATGAGCCCGACACACTATAGGTCTGACCATATGAACCTAGGGCTCTGATACCAATCTGTAACGACCCGAAAACTGGACTGCTACCGGCGCTAGGATCCAGATCGACTTAAGGTCGCCGAGACCCGTAGCAAGCCTAACATGCATCCTGTATTCTTGTTAATTCCATACATGATTATACATATACATAAAAATTTTGACTTTTCTCATACCAAGCTTGACCTGTGCATGCACTAAACCTGTAAACATAAAAACCCCCGTACTGGAGCCCTCATCAAATGCTCCAGTTGGGTCAACATATCATATATCAAGCTTGGTTTACATAAACATCAATCTCAATATAAAAACATTACATAAAGATCATGTGACAAAGGGATTAACCAAACACTCGGGCCAAGCACAACTCTATCCATTACATTACATTATATCATTTTACACTTTTATTACACATCTTTACATTACATCATGTCCACTACTATTCTACTACATAATCATAACCATAGCCAAGACCTGCTGACCTCTTGAACTATCTCTGACCCTGCAAACCTAGGGGTTAGGGGAAAGGGGTGAGCTATAAAGCCCAGTGAGCATAATAATAAAACAATTTATTTAAACCTATGCTTTCATGAAATGCATCACAACACAACCAATACACATCAAGGATGGACTTGTCACCAATAGCCCTCTACATATCGCAATATGTCCAACTGTGCCAAGGGCGATACGGCCACACCTGGTCTTCTCTTACATGTAACATATCATAACATGTCCAACTGTGCCAGGGGCGATACGGCCACACCTGGTCTTCTCTTACATATAACATATTGCCAGGGGCGATACGGCCTCACCTGGTCTTTCCATCTCATCTCATATCATATCGTATCATCTTGAGGGCTAGAGGATCATCCAACATCCACCCACATCATCATCATCAAATAATGCAATGCAACATATTCGTGAATTCTAATGCAAATAACCTATTACATAACATGGTATTCATGATGCATGAACATGCTTAAGACATTTGATTCCTTTAATATAAAAAGAGTTATGTTCTACTCACCTCTGGCTGACGCTTTACTACCTCTGGAGCAGCTAACTCACTGCTGAGGTACTCGGTTCCTCGAGTCTGAACCTACACAGGTGGACTCAAATGAGGGACCAAACATACATGGACATGACTCTAAACTACTCCCCAAAAATCCCCTAAAACACCTTAAACATATTGCCAGGGGCGATACGGCCTCACCTGGTCTTTCCATCTCATCTCATATCATATCGTATCATCTTGAGGCCTAGAGGATCATCCAACATCCACCCACATCATCATCATCAAATAATGCAATGCAACATATTCGTGAATTCTAATGCAAATAACCTATTACATAACATGGTATTCATGATGCATGAACATGCTTAAAACATTTGATTCCTTTAATATAAAAAGAGTTATGTTCTACTCACCTCTGGCTGACGCTTTACTACCTCTGGAGCAGCTAACTCACTGCTGAGGTCCTCGATTCCTCGGGTCTGAACCTACACAGGTGGACTCAAATGAGGGACTAAACATACATGGACATGACTCTAAACTACTCCCCAAAAATCCCCTAAAACACCTTAAAACAATCATAGAAAACATGCAAAAGAAGGCTGAACAGGGCACTTTAGGCGACAGGTTCGGCTGCCGAAAGTCCCTCTAGAGTCGAAACTCAGCCACTTTCGGCGGCACCTTCGGCGGCCGAAAGTGGTTCCAGAGCCGAAACTCATGCATGTTCGGCGACACCTTCGGCGGCCGAAACTCCCCTCCAGAGCCGAAAGTCCAACTTTCGGGGGTAGGGTTCGGTAGCCAAAACATGCCATCACAGGCAGGTTCGGCGGTCGAAAGTGCCTTCGGCTGCCGAACCTGAGTTCTTCCAGAAGTGGCAGAACTCAGCCCTTACATGCACAAAAGCCTTCCAAACTTTCCAAACTCAACTACAACACTCACAAGCATACATAAACTTGTATATAAACATATAGGGGTCTCAAACTAGCCTAAACCCCAACAAACATCACATTAAACATGCATAACAACACACAATACCTCATAACTCACATAACCCTAACATTTTACATCTAGCTTCAACATGCATCTCTACCCCAAAATTCTTTATAAAACTTACTTAAAACATTCTAAAAGATGAGGATCTACACTTACCTCTTGAAGATCGAGGGTTGGTGCGACCGAAACTTGGAGATGTAGAGAAAGAGATCTTCACAGACCTTCAAGCTCCAAAATCTTACTTTAAGCTTAAAAATCTTCAAAACAAGGATAAAACTCATTAAAACTTGAGGGATTTGAAGAAAAAGCATAAAAAAAACCAAAGGAGAGCATGAACTCACCTATGCCCGAAAAGAGAGAGAAAACTCGCCCATTTTCCGGACAAGGGGCCTTGTATAGGCGGTCGGCCAAACTCCTTTCGGCGGCCAAATCTGCTCCCGCAACTACCCCACGTTCGGCGGCCAAACTTGGGGTTCGGCGGCAGCAAAGGAAGCCATTTTCAGAAGCCTAACGTGCCCCCTAAACAGCCCCATGTTTGGCGGCCAAACCTGGGTTCTTCCCTCCTTGCTCTTTTCTTTCAAAACTCAATTTCTTTCTCATTCAAAACCTTAAAATACTTAAAAACATTTTAGAAAACCTTTATTTTACCCTTCTAGAAGGCTCCGACATCCGAGATTTCTGGATTCCAACGGAGATTCTACCGGAAAGTTGGAATTCCGATGCCGGAGTCTAGCCGGGTATTACAATTTTCCATAGACCAGTCTGTAGGGGGACATCCCTATGGGTGTCTTGTAGGCTGTCCTATATGCCCATAAAGCATCTTCTAATCGTACACTCCAATCCTTTCTATTGGGGCATACTGTCTTCTCTAAGATGGCCTTGATTTCTCTCTATTAGATACTTCAGCTTGCCCATTCGTTTAAGGGTGGTAGGCCGTGGATGTTCTATGTATGACATGGTGCTTTTTGAGAAGGTTTCCTACTACCTTGTTGCAAAAGTGAGTCCCTCTATCGCTGATGATTGCTTTGGGGACCCCGTGCCCAGCAAAAATGTTGGTCTTCATAAAATCCACTACCGCCTTTGCATCATCAGTTCTTGTTACTCTAGCTTCTATCCATTTGCATACATAATCTACTACAAGGATTATATAGGTGTATCCAAAGGATGGCGGAAATGGCCCCATGAAGTCTATGCCCCATACATCAAATATCTCACAAACCATGATAGGATTTTGAGGCATTTGTTTTTTGTTGCTTAGATTCCCAATTTGTTGGCATCGAGCACATGATCTGCAAAACAAATAGGCATCTCGAAAAATGTCAGGCCAAAATAATCCACTTTCGAGGATTTTGTGGGCTGTCTTTCGTGGACCAAAGTGGCCACCACGACTGTATGAATGGCAGAATGTAAGGACTGAGGTTATCTCATGCTCTAGTATGCATCTCCTTATCACTTGGTCGGAAAAATGTTTCCAAAGGTATGGCTCGTCCCAAACGTAGTACTTTGCTTCCTTTTTTATATTGTCTTTTGTGTGTTTGGGCATATGAGATGGTAAGTTACCTGTGGCTAAGTAATTCACAATGTCTGCGTACCACGGCTCATTAGTTTGGGCATAGAATGACTGTTCAAGGAAGTGATTCTCATGTTCTAGAGGTTGCTATATGGACAAATAGGATTCTGCCTTGTCTTGCTGTTTGGGCAAACCGCAACCTTCTGGTACAATCTGCATAGCTTGTTTGGGCAAACAAGCTTCTGCCTTCTTTTCCTCTGTTGGTGGTTTGGTGAAACAGCAGCTCACCTGTGCCAGCAATCTGGTTGTGCTGGACTCTGCCCTCTCCTGCTGTTTGGGCAAACAACAATCTGCTTGATGCTTTACTGCTAGTTTCTCAGGTGAACAGTGTTATGTTGAAGCTGTTTGCTCAACTGGTTTGGGCAAACTATTTTCTGCTTGCTTGAGTGACTTGGGCAGTTTGTCATCCTTCTCAACTGGCTGTTGAACCTGTTTGGGCAAACAGGGACTTGCTTGTTCTACCTTTTGTCTGCTTGTTTGCCCAGTCTGTTTGGGCAAACAGCAATCTGTCTTCTGAATGCAACAGTCCATTGCTGTCTATTTTAGCTCTACTTGGCCTCTTTCATCTTCTTGGCTATCCTCCCTACAAAAATCATTGGTTAGCATATCATTTTGATCTATGTCAAAAATTTCTTGGCTCAAGCAATCAATGATGTCTAAACCATAAACGGGGGACATGTCATGAGGGTATTTCATAACATCATAAACATTGAATTTTATTACTTCCCCTTCAAATTCCATGGTTACTGTGCCATCATGCATATCAATTTTAGTTATGGCAGTGCTCAAGAAGGGTCGTCCAAGCAATATGTCTGAAGTAGTGTTGCTATTGTCTTCCTCCATGTCAATCACATAGAAATCAGCAGGAAAGACAAGTTGGTCTACTTGGACTAGAACGTCTTCGAGAACGCCTTGGGGATATACCACGGATCTATCAGCCAATTGAATAACCACTCTTGTGTCCTTAAGTGCACCTGCATTCAAAGAGTTATAAATGGAAAGAGGCATAACGTTAATTGATGCACCTAAGTCGCACATGGCGTTCTTTATGCCAACATTGCCAATTTTGCAAGATATCGCAAACATTCCTCGATCTTTGCACTTGGCTGGTATTTTTCTCTTTATGACAGCAGTAACTACCTCTCCCACACTCACTTTCTCTTTCTCAGCAAGCTTCCTTCGGTTGGTGCACAACTCTTTTAAGAATTTGCATACCTTGGTATTTGTTTAACCGCATCAAGCAAGGGTATGTTAATCTCCACCTTCCTATAGGTTTCAAGGATCTCTCTTTCTTCTTTTTCTTTTTGTGATTTTTCAAACCTTTTTGGAAAGGGAGGAGGAATCTTGAAGCTTGGCTGCTGTTGCGTATTCTGCTGCTGGTATGCTGGTGTTGTTTGCCCAGTCTGTTTGGGCAAACAATGCTCTGTCTGTTTAGGCAGACTGTCTCTGCCTTCATGCTGTCTGCTTGTTTGCCCAGTCTGTTTGGTCAAACAGCAGTCTGTCTCAGTTTCTGGCAGTTTTTCTTCAGCTAGATGTCTTTGCAATTCTGAACCTCCATCATCAGCCTTGACTTCTTAAAGTTCTTTTCCACTCTCCATATTATGGCACTTACATTTTGCTTGGGATTTGCCTCGGTTTGGGATGGCAGCTTCCCATGAGCTTCTAGCCTATTTATGGAGGTGGCCATCTGTCCTATCTATTGTTGCAACATTTGCATAGTCTTCAATACCTCATCAAGAGTGTTACTGAAATTTGGAGGTGCTGGTTGAGCTTGATTTCTTTGGTAGTTCTGCTGGTTGTTAGCTCTCCCATAGCTGAAATTGGGGTGGTCTCTCCAACCTGGATTATAGGTGTTAGAATATGGATCACGTCTTACCTGGTTGTTGTATCCTCCCATGGCATTGACTTGCTGGTAGTCTTCTTGAAGAGTAGGACATTGATCAGTCGGGTGTCCCACATATGAACATATCCCACATGGCCGAGGTGGCTGGGATGCTTGAACTTGTTGAACTAGTCCTATGGCAAAATCTTTCATAACAGATGTTAGTTCAGAAAGCTAAGAAGAAATGGGAGGTGAACTTACCTCATGGACTCCTCTTTGCAGTTGCTTTTTGTAATACTCGGTTAGAGTCCGGCATCGGAATTCTACTTTCCGATGGAGTTTCGGATGTCGGACGTCTTTAGAAGGGTTAGAGTGATGTTTTTCTAACATGTTTTGGTATGTTTCATAGTTTTACAGCATAAGGAAATGAGTTTTTGAATGAATTAAACCAAGGCAGAAAAGCCAGGTTCGGCCGCCGAAGTTGAGGTTCGGCCGTCGAACATGCATGGCTTTCGGTTTCACGATAGGCCGCCGAAGGTGGTCTAGCCAGCCACCTATAAAACGGCCCTCAGTCAGTTGAAAGGATAAGCTTCGCCGTTTCTTTCACGTTCTGAGGTGAGACCTATCCTTTGTGAGTCTTCTTTCATGTTTTCATCCAATCTTGCAAAGGTTTGATTAGTTTTTATGTTATTTGGAAGGTTTTAAGCTAAAAACTCAAAGTTGTGAAGTTTGGAGAGTTTGAAGGAGAAGTGCTTCAAAACTTCACGTTGGGATCGTTCATCTTCTTGGTTTCAAGAGGTAAGTGAAGATCCTGAGCTTGTTTTTATGTTTTCTGAACGTTTTATGAGGTTTTGGGAGAGAGTTGCATGAATACAGTTATTTGTGAGGTTTTGATGATTTTGTGAGTAAAGCTTGGTTATGTGTTGTGTGTGTTGTGTGTTTGGGGTTTTAAGGTAGTTTTTGACCCCTTTGAGCATATACATGAGTGTATGCAAGTTGAGGGATTGAGGTGTTTGAGATTGGAAGAGGTATGTGCTTTTGGCGAGAGGCAGAGCAAGTTTCTACCTTGCGGATGAACTCAAGTTCGGCCGCCGAAGGTACATTCGGCCGCCGAACCCATGAGGAGGTGGCTTCGGCTGCCCAAGCTTGCCCCCGAGCTTTTGGACTTTTGGCTCTGAAGGGGAGTTCGACCGCCGAAGGTGCCGCCGAAGGTTAGAGACTTTCGTCTCTGGGGTGCCTTTCAGCCTCCGAAACTTGCCCCCGAAAGGGTTCGGCTGTCGAAAGTTGAGATTCGGCCGCCGAAGGTGCATGAGTTTCGTCTCTGGAGAGGACTTTCGGCCGCCGAACCTGCCGCCGAAAGTGTTCTGTCCAGCTTTCCTTTGCATGCTTTGCATGGATGTTAGAGTGAGTTTAAGAGGATTCTTGGGGAGTGTAAAAGAGTTGTTTATAAGCTAGTTTGGTCCCCCATTTGAGTTTATATGTGCTTACACAGACCAGAGGAACCAGAGAGAGTAGCAGTGAGTACTGCTCCAAAGTGTTCAGAGCCTGCAGAGTCAGTCCAGTTAGCCAGAGGTGAATGGAATTAAACTTAATGCTTTTAATTGAGACATGGAATGCTTTTAGCATCGTTCATGCATCATGAGTCTACAGTAGGTTGTTTGCATTAGCATCCACGAATATGTTGCATTGCATAGTTATTTGTTGGTGTGGGTGAATGCTGAATGATCCAATAGTCTCTGAGAGAAGTCCAGGAGCCTTTGACTATGCCCTGGCAGGTATAGAGAAGTCCAGGAGCCTTTGACTATGCCCTGGCAGGTATAGTGAAGTCCAGGAGCCTTTGACTACGCCCTGGCAATGGTAAGTACACAGGTGTTATATACACATATACATATATGACAGGAAGATCAGGTGCTCAATTCTACGCCCTGGCACAGAGTTACCGGGACTATGTGGTGACAGGTTTACCCTTGATGTGGATTGTCTGTGATGTGGTGCATTCCATGAGATCATGTTTTAATGATATATTTTACTGTTCTACTCACTGGGCTATAGAGCTCATCCCACTCCCTTAACCCCAGTCTTGCAGGTTCAGTGTACAGTTTACAGAGGAGATCAACAGAGTACATAAAGAGTAAAGAGATTTGTAATAGCTTAGAGTGGACATGTAATATTAAAGAGATGTAATAGTTGTGTATAAAGTTAGAAATGTGCTTGACTTAGTAATGTTTGTGTTGTAACTCTTTTGTTATGTACATGATCTGTCTATGTATATATGTTTTATTGTATGTGAAAAACCAGGTTTAACAGGTATGAGTTAACCCATCTAGAGCAAGCTCTAGTCAGGGGTACAGAGTACAGAGTACAGAATACAGAGTACAGAGTACAGAGTACAGAGTACAGAGTACAGAGTACAGAGTACAGAGTACAGAGTACAGAGTACAGAGTACAGAGTACAGAGAGAGTGCATGCCCAGGTTAAGCCTTGGTTCAGAAAAGAGTTTTTATTTTCACAGAAAATGTATGATCATGGATGAGTGTTATAGGTACACAGAGAGTATAGCAGGCTTGCTACGGGTTTTGGCGGCCTTAAGCCGACTTGAATCCTAGCGCCGGTGACGGTCCATTTTGGGGTCGTTACAGATTGGTATCAGAGCCCTAGGTTCACATGGTCGGACCTATCGAGAAAGTGTCAGGCTCATAGAGGCTAGAGGTGGTCAAGCACAATAGGAAATCATGTCCACTAGGATAGGGTGTTGAGTCCTATCTGTTTACTGCTATGAAATGCCATGAGTTTTGCATGTGCATTAGTGCTATATGTTTATGTGCTAACATGCTATATTCTGTGTTGCTTTCCAGAGAGAGCGTAAAGATGAGAGGAACTCGTCGATCAGCTCGATTGACTAGAGTCCTACCAGATAGTGAGAGACCAGTTGCTCGTCCTCCTGCATTGCCAAGGGCAAGGTCTCAGAGATCTAGCAGGGAAGGTACATCAATAGACCCTATAAGGTCTGTAGACGAGAGCAGAAGAGGTACAGCGAGAGGAGAAAGATCAGAGGAAGTGAGGGAGGCTATGGAGATTGACCAGTCTAGAGATGACAGCATGGGTGTAGGCAGATTTGAGGAAGGTATGGGAGAGTCGCAGGGAGGCGCTCAGGCCTCAGGTTTTGGCTATCCAGCCTTTCCGCAGGACCCAGAGTATCCGATGGGAGGTATGTCGGAGTACTCTAGTTTTGTCCCATATCCTCCTTACATGCCATATATGCCTTATCCTCTTTATTATCCACCATATCCTATGTATCCACCTTCCCCTACCCATCCAAGTGCAGCACACCCAGCGCTAAATGACCCAGTACCACCACCACCAGAACCAGTAGCCCCTGTTGTTGACAGACATCAACCTAGCTCATCCGGAGGTAAAGTGCAAATGACAGAGTACTTGATGCTCCTAAATACAACACGGGAGATGATCCATTTGAATACCTCAGATCAGTTAGGATGATAACCAGTGAATTGGGAGCTGATGATAGTAGGGCCATTGAGATGGCAGGGTTTACACTTAAATGCAAGAAGGCTAGAGAATGGTTCAAGAATTATGTGGAACCCAGGATGAACAGTATGTCGTGGGGAGAGTTCGCCAATGAGCTTGCAGGGTGGGCTTTTTCTGATAGCTCCAGAGAAATGAAAGTAATTGAATTCGAACAGTTGCGACAAACAGACGAAATGAGTGTTGATGAATTCACAGATAAGTTCCTGGATTTGCTGCAGTATGTGGGTCAAGCCTATGATACTGATCAGAAGAAGGCAAGGAGATATACTATGAGACTGCATCCAGGTATTCTTCCTTGATTCTTCCAGCAGAGAAGGAGAGTTTCCACACTATAGTGGACGCAGCCAGGAAAATGGAAGCTAGTGCCAATATTCAGAAACAGTCAAAGGCATAGGCTTCGGGTTCGAAGGCCCCCAGTTCAGGCACTTCAGGTAGCAAGAGATGGGATAGAGCAAAAGGAACAAAGAGTAAGTTCTGGAATAAAGTCAAGTCAGGTCTGGGAATAGGTAGTGGCTCAAGCTCTGGCACAGCTCCAGTATGCAGAAGATGTGGAAGACCACATGGAGGAGCTTGTCGGTTGGGATCTACAGCTTGTTTTAGATGTGGACAGGAAGGGCATATTGCTCGGGATTGTCCTCAGGTGACTTTTGCACCATCCCAGCAGATGAGTTCAGGCAGTGTGGTACAGCCAGTTGTACAGCCAGTAGCTCCAGTCATGCCTCAGAGTAGTGGCAGAGGTAGAGGGAGAGGGACAGCCTCTACTTCAGCAGCAGGTTCCCGAGGTGGAAATCTGGTAGCCCCAGCACGGATTTTCACTGTGACACAGGAGGAGGTGAACACGTCGAACACAGTGGTGTTAGGTAATCTCATCATTGGGTGTTCAAATGTGTATGCTTTGCTGGACCCCAGTGCTTCTCATTCCTTTATTGGTTCAAGAGCCATAGAGAGGTTGGGTTTGATCAGTTCTGAGTTAGATTATCCTCTCTGGGTCAGTGGACCTAAGTGTGACCCATCAGTGGCAGTGTCAGTCTGTCGTTTCAGTCCAGTGTTCATAGAGGGTAGATGCCTTCCAGCTGACCTTGTGGTTCTAGACTTGACAGATTTTGATGTCATTCTAGGGATGGATTGGCTATCTGCATATAGTGCGACCTTGGACTGTAGAGAGAAGGTAGTGAGTCTCAGAGATCAGGATGGGTCAGAGTGTGTCTTCAGAGGAGACAGGAGAGGTACACCCAGAGGTTTGATTTCAGCCCTTCAGGCTCGTCGTTTGCTTAGGAGGGGTTGTCAGGGGTTTATAGCTCATGTGATAGAGCTAGACAGTCAAGTTAGGGAACCAGCTACAGTACCAGTAGTCCGAGAGTTTCTCGATGTGTTCCCAGACGAACTTCCAAGACTACCACCTGGTAGGGAGATAGAGTTTGAAATCGAATTGATGCCTGATAACAGACCTATCTCTATTCCTCCCTACAGGATGGCGCCAGCAGAGTTAAAAGGAGTTGAAAGAGCAGTTGCAGGATTTGGTAGATAAGGGTTTCATCCGCCCTAGTACCTCACCTTGGGGTGCTCCAGTGCTCTTTGTCAGAAAGAAGGATGGATCCCTCAGACTTTGTATCGATTACAGACAGTTGAACAAGGTCACTACCAAGAATAGGTATCCTTTACCTAGGATTGATGATCTATTTGACCAGCTAGCTGGAGCAGGTTGTTTCTCTAAATAGATCTGAGATCTGGCTATCATCAGTTGAGAGTCAGAGAGGCAGATGTGTCAAAGACAGCTTTTAGGACCAGATATGGGCATTATGAGTTCTTAGTGATGCCGTTCGGGTTGACTAACGCCCGTGCAGCATTCATGGATCTCATGAACAGAGTTTTCAGTGAGTTTCTGGATCACTTTGTCATTGTTTTTATTGATGATATCTTAGTGTATTCCAGAGATGCAGAGGAGCATGCCCAACATCTGAGGATAGTTCTGCAGACATTGAGAGAGCATGGTTTGTATGCCAAGTTCTCGAAGTGTGAGTTTTGGTTGAGGAGCATTTCCTTCTTGGGACATGTAGTATCAGCAGAAGGGATTGAGGTAGACCCCAAGAAGATAGAGGCTGTAGCTAACTGGCCCAGACCCACTACAGTGACTGAGATTAAAAGCTTTCTGGGACTGACAGGTTACTACAGGAGGTTCGTTCAGGACTTCTCAAAGATAGCAGCTCCTATGACCAAACTGACTCAGAAGAACCAGAAGTTTGTCTGGTCAGACCAGTGTGAAGAGAGCTTTGAGGAGCTCAAGAGGAGATTGACATCAGCACCAGTGCTAGCTTTGCCTGTTAGTAATGAGGATTTCACAGTATTCTGTGATGCATCTCGAGTGGGATTGGGCTATGTTTTGATGCAGCAGGATAGGGTGATTGCTTATGCTTCTAGACAGTTGAAGAAGCACGAGTTGAATTACCCCACCCATGACCTAGAGATGGCAGCAGTTATCTTTGCACTTAAGATGTGGTGGAATTACCTCTATGGGGTTAAATGCGAGATCTTCACTGATCACAAGAGTTTACCGTACATCTTGAGCCAGAGAGAGCTGAATTTGAGGCAGAGAAGATGGGTAGAATTGCTCAGTGATTATGATTGTAAGATCCAGTATCATCTGGGTAAGGCGAATGTTGTGGCAGACGCCCTAAGCCGGAAATCACTAGGCAGTTTATCCCATATAGCAGCAGAGCGGAGACCAGTCGTGATGGAGCTTTACAAGCTCTTAGAAGAGGGGTTACAGCTAGAGTTGTCTGGTACAGGTGCATTGATCGCACAGATGAGAGTGACACCTGTGTTTCTGGAGCAGATAGCTCAGAAACAGCACGAGGACCCAGAGTTGATGAAAATTGCCAGAACTGTTCAGTCAGGCAACAGTGCATAGTTTAGATTCGACAGCAAAGGGATCCTCCATTATGGGAGTCGACTTTGTGTACCAGATAGGAACAGTGTGAAGGAAGACATTATGAGGGAAGCTTATAATGCGAGGTATAGTGTTCACCCAGGAGCCACCAAGATGTACCAGGATCTGAAAAGGGTCTATTGGTGGCCAGCCATGAAGAAAGACGTGGCGCATCAGAAACCAGCCGGAATGCTTAACCCATTACCGATTCCAGAGTGGAAATGGGAGAACATAGCGATGGATTTTGTAGTGGGTTTACCAGCAACGTCCAACAGGATAGACTCTATATGGGTGATTGTGGACAGACTCACGAAATCTGCTCATTTTCTTCCAGTTCGGAGTAACTATTCTGTGGATAAGTTGGCACAGGTCTATCTGGATGAGATAGTGAGATTACATGGAGTTCCAGTTTCTATAGTCTCAGACAGAGGTCCTCAGTTTACCTCCAGATTTTGGCAAAGTTTGCAGAGTGCGATGGGCACGAGATTGAATTTTAGCACTGCTTTCCACCCACAGACTGATGGACAGTCAGAGAGGACCATCCAGACCATAGAGGATATGCTTCGACTGTGTGTGTTAGATTTTGGCGGTTCTTGGAGGCAGCATCTACCTTTGGTGGAGTTTGCCTACAATAACAGCCATCATGCTAGCGTAGGGATGGCTCCTTATGAAGCTTTGTATGGGAGGAAGTGCAGATCACCTGTTTGCTAGGAAGAGGTAGGAGAGAAGGCTCTTGCAGGGCCAGAGTTAGTAGAGATTACCAGTAGAGTGGTGCCTATGATCAGAGAAAGAATCAGAACAGTGCAGAGCAGACAGAAAAGTTATGCAGACGTTCGCAGAAAGCAGTTAGAGTTCCAGGAGGGTAATTGGGTATTGCTAAAAGTGTCTCCACTGAAAGGAGTGGTTCGTTTTGGAAAGAAGGGTAAGTTAGCCCCACGATACATTGGACCCTTTGAGATTTTGCAGAGGATCGGGAATGTGTCGTATAAGCTGGATTTACCTGCTTCTATGGAGAGAATTCACCCGGTCTTTCATGTTTCTATGCTACGGCAGTTTGTGTCAGATCCGAATCAGGTTCTGAGTGAGCCTGAGGTGGAGATTCTTATAGATCTCACCTATATCGAGCAGCCAGAGCGGATTCTGGACACGCAGATCAGGCAGCTAAGGAACAAGGAAATTCCGATGGTGAAAGTTTTGTGGAACCCCATAATCTCGAAGAATGCACCTGGGAGACACGAGAGTCGATGCTTCAGCAGTATCCATATTTGTTTTGAGGTTAGTTTCCTCCTTTTTATGTGTTTATGGTTTGTTTTCGGAACATTCGAGGACGAATGGTCTTAAGGGGGGGAGAATGTAATACCCGGCTAGAGTCCGGCATCGGAATTCTACTTTCCGATAGAGTTTCAGATGTCGGACGTCTCTAGAAGGGTTAGAGTGATGTTTTTCTAACATGTTTTGGTATGTTTCATAGTTTTACAGCATAAGGAAATGAGTTTTTGAATGAATTGAACCAAGACAGAAAAGCCAGGTTCGGCCGCCGAAGTTGAGGTTCGGCCACCGAAGTTGAGGTTCGGCCGCCGAACATGCATGGCTTTCGGTTTCACGATAGGCCGCCGAAGGTGGTCTAGCCAGCCACCTATAAAACGGCCCTCAGTCGGTTGAAAGGATAAGCTTCGCCGTTTCTTTCACGTTCTGAGGTGAGACCTGCCCTTTGTGAGTCTTCTTTCATGTTTTCATCCAATTTTGCAAAGATTTGATTAGTTTTTATGTTATTTGGAAGGTTTTAAGCTAAAAACTCAAAGTTGTGAAGTTTGGAGAGTTTGAAGGAGAAGTGCTTCAAAACTTCACGTTGGGATCGTTCATCTTCTTGGTTTCAAGAGGTAAGTGAAGATCCTGAGCTTGTTTTTATGTTTTCTGAAGGTTTTATGAGGTTTTGGGAGAGAGTTGCATGAATAGGGTTATTTGTGAGGTTTTGATGATTTTGTGAGTAAAGCTTGGTTATGTGTTGTGTGTGTTGTGTGTTTGGGGTTTTAAGGCAGTTTTTGACCCCTTTGAGCATATACATGAGAGTATGCAAGTTGAGGGATTGAGGTGTTTGAGATTGGAAGAGGCATGTGCTTTTGGCGAGAGGCAGAGCAAGTTTCTGCCTTGCGGATGAACTCAGGTTCGGCCGCCGAAGGTACATTCGGCCGCCGAACCCATGAGGAGGTGGCTTCGGCTGTCCAAGCTTGCCCCCGAGCTTTTGGACTTTCGGCTCTGGAGGGGAGTTCGGCTGCCGAAGGTGCCGCCGAAGGTTAGAGACTTTCATCTCTGGGGTGCCTTTCAGCCTCCGAAACTTGCCCCCGAAAGGGTTCGGCTGCCGAAAGTTGAGATTCGGCCGCCGAAAGTGCATGAGTTTCGTCTCTAGAGAGGACTTTCGGCCGCCGAACCTGCCGCCGAAAGTGTTCTGTCCAGCTTTCCTTTGCATGCTTTGCATGGATGTTAGAGTGAGTTTAAGGGGATTCTTAGGGAGTGTAAAAGAGTTGTTTATAAGCTAGTTTGGTCCCTCATTTGAGTTTATCTGTGCTTACACAGACTAGAGGAACCAGAGAGAGCAGCAGTGAGTACTTCTCCAGAGTGTTCAGAGCCTGCAGAGTCAGTCCAGTTAGCCAGAGGTGAGTGGAATTAAACTTAATGCTTTTAATTGAGACATGGAATGCTTTTAGCATCGTTCATGCATCATGAGTCTACAGTAGGTTGTTTGCATTAGCATCCACAAATATGTTGCATTGCATAGTTATTTGTTGGTGTGGGTGAATGCTGAATGATCCAATAGTCTCTGAGAGAAGTCCAGGAGCCTTTGACTACACCCTGGCAGGTATAGAGAAGTCCAGGAGCCTTTGACTATGCCCTAGCAGGTATAGTAAAGTCCAGGAGCCTTTGACTACGCCCTGGCAATGGTAAGTACACAGGTGTTATATACACATATACATATATGACAGGAAGACCAGGTGCTCGATTCTACGCCCTGGCACAGAGTTACCGGGACTATGTGGTGACAGGTTTACCCTTGATGTGGATTGTCTGTGATGTGGTGCATTCCATGAGATAATGTTTTAATGATATATTTTACTGTTCTACTCACTGGGCTATAGAGCTCATCCCACTCCCTTAACCCCAGTCTTGCAGGTTCAGTGTACAGTGTACAGAGGAGATCAGCAGAGTACAGAAAGAGTAAAGAGATTTGTAATAGCTTAGAGTGGACATGTAATATTAAAGAGATGTAATAGTTGTGTATAAAGTTAGAAATGTGTTTGACTTAGTAATGTTTGTGTTGTAACTCTTTTGTTATGTACATGATCTGTCTATGTATATATGTTTTACTGTATGTGAAAAACCAGGCTTAACAGGTATGAGTTAGCCCATCTAGAGCAAGCTCTAGTCAGGGGTACAGAGTACAGAGTACAGAGTACATAGAGAGTGCATGCCCAGGTTAAGCCTTGGTTCAGAAAAGAGTTTTTATTTTCACAGAAAATGTATGATCATGGATGAGTGTTACAGGTACACAGAGAGTATAGCAGGCTTGCTACGGGTTCTGGCGGCCTTGAGCTGACCTGAATCCTAGCGCCGGTGACGGTCCATTTTGGGGTCGTTACACTTTTCTTCTCCATATTGCCTAGATGACGCTGCAAGTGTTGAGATCAACTCTCTCATCTCCCTAGGTGTTTTGTCCTCAATCTTTCCTCCACATGCTACATCAATGAACTTTCTTTTTGAGGGTAGCAAGCCTCCATAGAAGAATTCTATGAGTGATCTATCTGAAATGTCATGTTGAGGACAACCTGTACACAATCTTTTAAATCTTTCCCAATAATCATATAGGTCCTCAGATGGCTTCTGTCTTATGCTACTGATTTCTCTTCTTATGCCAATGGCTTTAGAAGTTGGAAAGTATTTATTTAGAAAAGCTCTTACCATATCATCCCAAGATGTAATAGATCCAGATGACAAATAAAATAACCAATTTTTAGCATAATCATCAAGAGAAAAAGGGAAAGCTCTCAACTTAACATAATCCTCAGAAATACCTTGAGGTCTCATAGATGAGCAGATAATGCTAAACTCTTTCAAGTGCTTGTGTGGATTTTCATTTTCTAATCCTCTAAATTTAGGAAGAAGATGGATCAAACCTGTTTTCAGTTCAAAAGGAACAGTCAAAGGTGGGTAGGTGATGCAAATAGGTGCTTGATCACCTATAGGCGCTGCCAATTCTCTCATGGTTCTCTCTCTCAGCATTAGTGGCCTAATGGCTTGATTTTCTGGTTGAATTGCAGCATATACAGCAGGTTCTGCTGGCTCGGGTGGGTTGCAACATGTTGCATGTTGTAATCTGCCATATCAGGAGCTGTTTGGGCACACACAGCAGTGGGCTGTGCTGTTTGGGCAATTTCTGGGGTCACTGGTTTTTGAACAGCAGGTGTTGTTTCTACAGTGGGTATTTCTAGTTCCGTTGGTTCAGCAACAAGCTGGGCTAGATATGTTGCTGGTTCAGCAACTTCAGCAGTTAGGACAGCAGTGGTTGCGGCAGGTGGACAGCAGTTGCTGTCCCAGTTTTCAGCAACTTGGACAATACGTGCAGAAGGTGTTTCAGTAATGAATTATGGGTTTATGACAGTAGTTGCTGGTTCTTGGACAGTGGAAGCTTCAACGGGTGTTGTTTGGACAGCAGCTATTGAGGTGGATGGCTTTGAGGCTTGGTTCCTCTTTCTTAATTGCCTTGATGTGCGCTCAATTTCTGGATCGTAAGGTAGACTTTCCCCGGCAACACGCCAATTTTTGACTCGCGGTTGACGAGGCCGGTCAAAAATAACCTTTTTAGTTATCAACAATTTTACAACTGTAAATAGTGGCAAAAGGATTGAATTCACAGGGAATTGATACTTATTTTTCTTGTTAAGACCAAGTAAATAAAAGACAATAATATAAAAAGGGGGTTTTGAGATTGTTGAGTTAAACTAGAATTAAAAGCAAGCAAGTAAAGTAAAGAATAAAGTAAAGAGAAATCAATAATGAGAAAAGCCTAGTTGAAGAGTTGGATCCACTTTAGTTGTTGGGATTGATCATTGACACAAAGATTCTTTTATTTGATTCAATAAATTAGTTATGGAGGTGGAAGACGCTTCTCACCAACCAAATCCCTCCTTAAGCATAGATTAATTAGGGAACGTCCTCTAATTAATCACTAATCAACAAGTTGTCAAGGAACGTCCTTGGGCCTTAGGCAACAAACAACTGTCAATTGCGTTAAGAGATAGAGAGACCTAATTCTAGCTACCCAAACGCATGGTGATATTGCTAGATTATGCAATTTCCTTAGTTTTTACACCAAGTGTTCTTGTGTTTGAATAATTCCAGCAATTACGGAATAAAAACTATCCAAACTAACAAATTATTACCTTGCAATCAAGATTCAATGGGCCCTATGGCACCAGTAGAATAAATGAGATAGTAAAAGTCAAACGAATAGTAGCTAGTGGTGAGTAAGCTAGGAAAATGTTCGAGAGTGTTGCTATGAGATGCTATGGCCTTGGATTTTATCCAGGTATAGGGAGAGTGATCTCTCATCTCCAAGTACAGCCCTCAAGGATAATAACTAAGTCAGAGAACAGAGTAAGAAATAGAAGAGTAAGAAAAGAATAAAAGTAAGAGAAAAATAAAGGAAATAGAGTAGATTACGGAAAAGAGAAGATTAAGTAAACTCGAATAGAACAGAGAAAGAAAAGAGTAAGAATAAGTGTAAGTTCAGGAGGCGATTTCAGTTTAATCTGGGATTAAGTGGTAGTTGAGGCTAAGGACAGGGTTAGCCTTCCATTAGTAAGTTCCCGAGAGAAGTTCCGTTAGCTTTAGCTCGGATCTTCACCCTGACTCAGTAGGAAGCTATCACATCGAACACAGTGACGTCAGGTATGTTCACTTGTAGATGTTCGGATGTGTATGCTGTTTGTTTTGAACCCGCGTGTTTCTCCTTCCTTGTGGCTTAGTGAGCTGTTAATAGAGTGGGTTGATGACTTCTAGGCTTAGAGTGTTTTCTTTGGGTTAGTGGACCCGAGTATGATCCATCTGAGGCAGAGTCAGTTAGTCAGATCAATTTAGAGTTTGTAGTGAGTAGATGCTATCCAGCTGACCTTATGGTTCTAGAGTTGACTAGTTGATGTCATTCTAGGGCGGATTGGCTACTTACTCGTGTCTGTATCTGTAGAGACAAGGTAAGAGAGTTCAGTACCTTGTCCCTGCAGTCCAAGGTAGCACCATGGGTAGATAACCAGTCCATCCCTAGAATGACGTCAAAATCTGTCAAGTCTAGACCCACAAGGTCGGCAGACAAGCATCTTCCCTCAACAAACACAGGACTACACTGGCAGACTGACTCTGCCACTGATGGATCACACTTGGGTCCACTGACCCAGAGAGGACACTCTAACTCAGAGATCATCAACCCTAACCTCTGGACGGCTCTCGGTGCAATAAAAGAATGAGATGCGCCCGGGTCCATCAAAGCATACACATCTGAACAACCAATGACTAAGTTACCTGCCACCACGGTGTTAGATCAGAGAAGACTAGGAATGATGGGTCGAGGCACCATTCCTATCTCCCACTCTATTCTCTTCGCAGATGGTAAACCTGATGACTTATCTGGGTTAATATCTAAAACTTTTCTCTGGCTGCGGGCACGAAAACTGGTTCCCCTCCTGATCTGACTAACTGCTATGCTTTCTGACACAAGCAAGAAACCTTTGATAACCTCTCCTGAACAGCTTAAGAGTCTATAGGGCTGATATCAAATTCCAGGCCTCTCTACACTGTCCTCTCAACAAACCACCTGTGATCCATCCTGATCTCTAAGCCTGACTATTCTGCCTATCGAAGGCAGTACTATGAGTAGCTAGGCCATCCACCCCTAGAAGGACATCAAACAGTCACTCTAGAACCACTAGGTCAGCTGGAAGGCACCTACTCAAAACTCGCACTAACCTCTACTGGCAGATTCACTCTGCCGCTGACGGATCACACTTGGGTCTATTGACTCAAAGAGGACATTCTAATCCCAGAAGCTATCAAACCCCTACTCTCTGTGACTCTCAAAGCCCTAAGGAAAGCGAAACATCAGAGTCTAGCAGACACATCAAAACATATGGAAGTGAAAAGTACCTGTCACCGCCATGTCTGATGTGTAGGCCTCTTGCTGCGTCAAAGCGAAGATCCGTGTTGGCACTGATGTACCTTCACCTGGGAAACCTGTGGAAGAAGGAGTGCTCTCGCTCCCTCTGCCTCTGCCCAACGCCAAGGCTAAAGCTCCTGGCTGAGTCACTCTGTCTGAGACTGTCTGCTGGGACTGTGTTCTCAAAGTCACGGTGGAACATTCACGTGCTATGTGCCCCTCTTGTCCGCACCTGAAACATGCTGTTGTCCCTACTAAACAGACTCCCTTGTGCGGCCTACCGCACCTCGGACATTTGGAGTTGTTCAAACCAGAGCTCGATCCCTCACCTATTCCCAGACCAGACTTGATCTGCTTCCAGAACTTATTCTTCTTTGATCTCCTGAGGCCTCTACCTCCTTTCTTCCTCTTTGTATCAGCCTCATGCAGAGGGGAGAGAGTAACATCACTTGTCCCTGCAAGTTTGGTACTAGCTTCCCTCTTCTGTACCATATCTACTATATCATGGGAACTCGCCCTTGACCTATCGAAAACCCCTCCTACAAACTCATGAGCAAACTGCTCCCAGGATAAGCTTTCTACCCTCGGATCCACATACTGGTTAAACCATTCCCTTGCTTTTTCACATTTCAATGTGACCCCTGCCATTTGAATGGCTCTACTCTCACTGACTCCCAACTCATCAGTTATCATCTTAACCAATCGAAGATACTCAACAGGGTCATCACCAGTCTCAAATTGGGGAACATCTAACCTCAAATAGTCTGTCATCTGCACCATACTTTCTCCAGGTGAACTAGGCTTAGATGGTTGCACAACTGGGACTACTGGTTCTACTGGTGGTGAAGGAGGTGCAACATTCCCTGAGGTAGGGTTTGCTAAACTTGGATAACCAAAGAAGGGTGGAAACATGGTATACTGTGGATGTGGCGGTGGAGATGGCAGATAAAAGGAAGGATAGGGCATAAAGGTGGGATATGGGTGATACCTAGGAACTTCTGATGTACCTCTCATCGGGTACTCTGCCCCCCGCTGGTAGGGCGGATACTGAGGTGGAACAAATCTCGAGGCCTGAGTGCCTCCTTGAGACTCACCCATATCTCCTCCTAACCTGCTCCTGCCAAAGCTACCATCTCTGCTCTGCACATCCTCCTCTACGACTCTCATAAACCCTGACATACCACTCTGCACAACTCCCCTTCGACTCTCATCACTAGACCTTTTAGGGTCCCTTGATGTACCTTCTCTGCCTAAACTATCTGATGTTGCCTTTTGCAGAACAGGGAGATGAGCATCCATGCTCTCATCCTCTGGCGGAGCTCCTGTCAATCTAGCAGATCGACGAGTTCCTCTCATCCTGTTTCTGAAAAGCACAACATCACACAAAACATCAAATGATCCATGTGAGAACACATGAATCCACAACATATATAACTAACATATCAATAATGCACATGCAGCTCATCATGGCATTTCACATCCTCATGCAAGACAGGACTACACATCTTATCCTGGTGGACATGATTGTACCTATTGTGCTTCCCTTCCTATACCAGACAACACCTCTTTCCGATGTGGGATATCTCTAGTCCGTGAGCAAAGATGCTCAGCACACCGTACTCTTGAGGCCCTAAGCTCTGATACCAATCTGTAACGACCCGGAAACCGGTACCCCTTAGTAACGGTCCGAACCATCACTGGCACTAGGATCCAGATCGGCTTAAGGCCGCCGGGACCCGTAGTCAGCCAACTATACTCTCTGTGTACCTGATAAATCCCATACATGATACAAAACGACTCAACAATCCTGTAAAACTCTGTAGGCTTAACTGCTGCTGTCAGATATGTCAATCTGAAATGGCCCTCAGGGCCTATACCAGGGACTGCTATCTGCTGTGGGTCAAGGGATTGAAACCCTTTTAATCTGTAACACATCCCATCGGTATCTCATCAAAGCCATACGTTAAGCCTAACTCACACATTTCTCATCAAGAAACGTAAAACAGGATACATGTACAAAGGGATTAATCATACATCACACTATGGCAAAGACACTAGAGAAAGCACAAGTCTATCCAGTAACTGACAGTACATATCGATACATGACATGACAACTAATCTGTTAATTACATCATGTCCACTATGCTATTACAAACATACATTCATGCATTACTTTCCTCTGTACTCTTGCTGACTTTGACTTCCTTCCCATAGCTATCTCAGAACCTGCAAAACTGGGGTTAAGGGAGTGGGATGAGCTCTAAAGCCCAGTGAGGAGGAACAATAAAAACAGTTCATTAATTACATGTTCTCATGAAATGCATCACATCACAAACATATCATCTCAAGGATGAACTTGTCACCATAGCCCTCTACATACATAATAGTATGTCCAACTGTGCCAGGGGCGATTAGGCCTCACCTGGACTACTATGAAGTAACGCATATCATAACATGTCCAACTGTGCCAGGGGCGATTAGGCCTCACCTGGACTACTCTGAAGTAACTCATATCATAACATGTCCAACTGTGCCAGGGGCGATGAGGCCTCACCTGGACTGCTCTGAGCTCTGATCTGACAGCCCAGCTGTCTCACTCATAGTACCAGGAGCGACCTGGCCTATCCAGGAGCGACCTGGTATGGCTACCTCATGCCATAACTCTGTATCTGTACTCTGTGCTCTATCAAGGGCTAAGGATCATCCAACATTCATCCATACACATATCATCTTATGCAATGCAGCAAGTTCGTGAAACGAATGCAATACAACCTAATATAAAACATGGCATTTTATGATGCATGGAACATGCTAGAAGTATGTCATATCTGGATTTAAAATTATAAAGTGTAGTTCCACTCACCTGTAGCCTCTGCTTGGCTAACTCTGGGCTAACTAGCTCTGGACCAACTCTAACTCTGAAGACTGCTAAACACCTCGTTTTCTCGGGTCCAATCCTACAATGGAGGACTTAAATGAGGTACCAAACATACGCTATACCATAGACAAACATCTCTTAGACAACTTCCCAAAACCCCTCTAAAACACCTCAAAACATGCATGCAAAACAAGCAAAGGAAGGCTGGACAGGGCACCTTCGGCAGCACCTTCGGCGGCCGAATGTCTCCTCCAGAGACGAAAGTCAGGCATGTTCGGCGGCCTAACTTGGACTTTCGGCGGCCGAACCTGAGTTCATCCAGAACTCAGTTTCGTGCACAAGGACGCCTGCCAGTCCCTCCATCACCTGCTCAGCCCTCAATACATGCATTTAACCCCTCTAAAACATGCATAAACACTTTAACAAGCATAAAGGAGCTTAAAACAACTTAAACTCCAACAAAACAACTAACACAACATATAATCATGCTTTCACCATTAAAACATCAAAACTAACCTAAGCCTGCAACTCATGCATGCACTTCCATAACCTCTTTAAAAAACTGTTACAACTCATTAAAACAAACTTAAAGACGTCCCTTACCTCCTGAAATCAGAAGAGGAACAAGCAAACTCAGCAACTCCTCCTCCAAAGCTTCAAACCCTCACAACTCTTCTTTTCTCTCAAAAACATTCAACTCACACAAATCACGACCAACCTTCTGCCTAAGCTGATAAAAGCTTGCAGATGAGTCATGGGAGACGTGGCCTTATCCTCTAGCCATGATCTGGAGGCAACAGCTGGCCAAACCACGGACTGAGGAGCATGCACAACTTAGCCGACCACCCCAGTTTCGGCTGCCGAAACTGCATGCAAAACCATGCAACTTTCGGGGGCCGAACTTAACCTTCGGGGGCCGAACATTGGGCACTTTCGGCGGCCGAACTTAACTTCGGCGGCCGAACCTGGCCTTTGTTCCCATAACCCTTTTTCTTTAAAATTCAACTATTTTCTTAATCAAACCGTTAAAACACTTTAAAACAGTACAAATACGTTAGAACATCTTTCTAATACCCTTCTAGAACTCTTTGACATCCCCGAATTCCACCGGACGGTAGAATTTCCGATGTCTGACGTAGCCGGGTATTACACTACATGCCCCAAGAATGAAATGCTCCTCAGCCAGAACTCACACTTAGAGAACTTGGCATACAAGCCATGTTCCCTCAAGGTCTGCAAAACCAACCGCAGATGATGGGCATGCTCCTCTGCATTCCTGGAATACACCAAGATATCATCTATGAAGACAATAACAAAGTGATCCAGGTACTGGCTAAACACTCTATTCATGAGATCCATGAATGCTGCAGGGGCGTTAGTTAACCCGAACGGCATTACAAGGAACTCAAAATGCCCATATCTGGTCCTGAAGGCTATCTTTGGCACATCCTCATCTCTGATCCTCAGCTGATGGTACCCCGATCTCAGATCTATTTTGGAGAAACAACCTGCTCCAGCTAGCTGGTCGAATAGATCGTCGATCCTTGGCAATGGGTACTTATTCTTGGTAGTGACTTTGTTCAACTGCCTGTAGTCGATACAAAGTCTAAGGGATCCATCCTTCTTTCTGACAAACAAGACTGGAGCACCCCAGGGTGAGGTACTCGGTCGGATGAAGCCCTTGTCTACCAGCTCTTGCAACTGTTCTTTCAATTCCTTCAACTCCGCTGGAGCCATCCTGTAGGGAGGGATAGAGATCGGTCGGGTTCCAGGCATCAGTTCTATCTCGAACTCTATCTCCCTAGCAGGTGGTAAACCTGGCAGCTCGTCTGGGAAGACGTCTAGAAACTCTCTAACCACTGGCACCGAGGCGGGCTCTCTAACCTGACTGCTAAGCTCTCTCACATGAGCCAAATACCCCTGACATCCCTTCTTAAGCAACCTACGAGCCTGAAGAGCTGATATCAGACCTCTAGGTGTACCCCTCCTGTCTCCTCTGAAGACTACCTCTGACCCATCCTGACCTCTGAACCTCAACGGTACACAGGAAAGGGTATCAGAGGGGTCTAACTCTTGTGAGCGAGTTTAAGAGTCAGATCAGGGAATCAGCCTCAACGCCCATTGCTAGTGAGTTCATGGTTGTCCCAGACGAGCTGTCAGGTTTTCCATCTGTCAGGGAGTCAGAGTTTGGAATAGGAGTGGTGTCTGGACGCGGAACCATTTCTTTCCTTCTTTCCTTCTACCCTACAGCATGGCACCTGCAAAGAGAGCATAGGCAGCATAGCTTGGTAGAAAAAGGTTATCCGACCTAGTACCTCACCCTGGAATGTTCCAGTGTGTTCCAGTGTTAGTGTGAGAAACGAAGGATGAAACCTTAAGATTTTGTAACGACTGTGAGCAGTTGAACAAAATCCCTACCAAGGACAGGATTAATGGTCTGTGGAGACAGCGAGTAGGAGCTGTTTATCCTCCACAATAGATCTACGAGTTGGGAACTAGATGGTGAGAGGTAGAGAGAGAGAGTTAAAACAAACAAGTATAGTAAAGGAGAAGAAAGGCAAGTAAAGATTAGAGTGCGCAGCAAAAGCATAGAATAGTGCAGAAAATCAGAGAAGTGTGTTGTAAGAGAACGCGGCATAGAGGCCAAGTTCTGTAACCTGAGTTCCATGTCGAGGCATACGTGAGAGAGAGAGAGTTAAAGCTATAGGCAAGGCATCTAGCATTTCCTTCAAGGTATAGCTCCTCTGACCGGGTTGAATACAGAGAAGTAAAGGTTAGTGTAACCAGAATAGTGTGACTAAAGCTGAGAAAAAAAAAAAAGAGGAAAAGTCAGTAGTCAGATGAAAGAATCAAGTCAGTTGGGTACTGACAACAGTAAGAAGCAGTCAGTATAGAGTGTGGACACAGATGAAGCCGATAACAGTTAGCAGAGTCAGGGAATGTAGATAACCCGGGAGTTTGACTCCAGTAATATCTGTGTCTCGTCTCAGAGGAAAGTGTTAGGCTTTCCTTAATTGCTTATTTGTTTGTTTTTAACATTCGAGGACGAATGTTTTTAAAGGGGGGAAGATTGTAATACCCGGCTACGTCAGACATCGGAAATTCTACCGTCCGGTGGAATTCGGGGATGTCAAAGAGTTCTAGAAGGGTATTAGAAAGATGTTCTAACGTATTTGTACTGTTTTAAAGTGTTTTAACGGTTTGATTAAGAAAATAGTTGAATTTTAAAGAAAAAGGGTTATGGGAACAAAGGCCAGGTTCGGCCGCCGAAGTTAAGTTCGGCCGCCGAAAGTGCCCAATGTTCGGCCCCCGAAGGTTAAGTTCGGCCCCCGAAAGTTGCATGGTTTTGCATGCAGTTTCGGCAGCCGAAACTGGGGTGGTCGGCTAAGTTGTGCATGCTCCTCAGTCCGTGGTTTGGCCAGCTGTTGCCTCCAGATCATGGCTAGAGGATAAGGCCACGTCTCCCATGACTCATCTGCAAGCTTTTATCAGCTTAGGCAGAAGGTTGGTCGTGATTTGTGTGAGTTGAATGTTTTTGAGAGAAAAGAAGAGTTGTGAGGGTTTGAAGCTTTGGAGGAGGAGTTGCTGAGTTTGCTTGTTCCTCTTCTGATTTCAGGAGGTAAGGGACGTCTTTAAGTTTGTTTTAATGAGTTGTAACAGTTTTTTAAAGAGGTTATGGAAGTGCATGCATGAGTTGCAGGCTTAGGTTAGTTTTGATGTTTTAATGGTGAAAGCATGATTATATGTTGTGTTAGTTGTTTTGTTGGAGTTTAAGTTGTTTTAAGCTCCTTTATGCTTGTTAAAGTGTTTATGCATGTTTTAGAGGGGTTAAATGCATGTATTGAGGGCTGAGCAGGTGATGGAGGGACTGGCAGGCGTCCTTGTGCACGAAACTGAGTTCTGGATGAACTCAGGTTCGGCCGCCGAAAGTCCAAGTTAGGCCGCCGAACATGCCTGACTTTCGTCTCTGGAGGAGACATTCGGCCGCCGAAGGTGCTGCCGAAGGTGCCCTGTCCAGCCTTCCTTTGCTTGTTTTGCATGCATGTTTTGAGGTGTTTTAGAGGGGTTTTGGGAAGTTGTCTAAGAGATGTTTGTCTATGGTATAGCGTATGTTTGGTACCTCATTTAAGTCCTCCATTGTAGGATTGGACCCGAGAAAACGAGGTGTTTAGCAGTCTTCAGAGTTAGAGTTGGTCCAGAGCTAGTTAGCCCAGAGTTAGCCAAGCAGAGGCTACAGGTGAGTGGAACTACACTTTATAATTTTAAATCCAGATATGACATACTTCTAGCATGTTCCATGCATCATAAAATGCCATGTTTTATATTAGGTTGTATTGCATTCGTTTCACGAACTTGCTGCATTGCATAAGATGATATGTGTATGGATGAATGTTGGATGATCCTTAGCCCTTGATAGAGCACAGAGTACAGATACAGAGTTATGGCATGAGGTAGCCATACCAGGTCGCTCCTGGATAGGCCAGGTCGCTCCTGGTACTATGAGTGAGACAGCTGGGCTGTCAGATCAGAGCTCAGAGCAGTCCAGGTGAGGCCTCATCGCCCCTGGCACAGTTGGACATGTTATGATATGAGTTACTTCAGAGTAGTCCAGGTGAGGTCTAATCGCCCCTGGCACAGTTGGACATGTTATGATATGCGTTACTTCAGAGTAGTCCAGGTGAGGCCTAATCGCCCCTGGCACAGTTGGACATACTATTATGTATGTAGAGGGCTATGGTGACAAGTTCATCCTTGAGATGATATGTTTGTGATGTGATGCATTTCATGAGAACATGTAATTAATGAACTGTTTTTATTGTTCCTCCTCACTGGGCTTTAGAGCTCATCCCACTCCCTTAACCCCAGTTTTGCAGGTTCTGAGATAGCTATGGGAAGGAAGTCAAAGTCAGCAAGAGTACAGAGGAAAGTAATGCATGAATGTATGTTTGTAATAGCATAGTGGACATGATGTAATTAACAGATTAGTTGTCATGTCATGTATCGATATGTACTGTCAGTTACTGGATAGACTTGTGCTTTCTCTAGTGTCTTTGCCATAGTGTGATGTATGATTAATCCCTTTGTACATGTATCCTGTTTTACGTTTCTTGATGAGAAATGTGTGAGTTAGGCTTAACGTATGGCTTTGATGAGATACCGATGGGATGTGTTACAGATTAAAAGGGTTTCAATCCCTTGACCCACAGCAGATAGCAGTCGCTGGTATAGGCCCTGAGGGCCATTTCAGATTGACATATCTGACAGCAGCAGTTAAGCCTACAGAGTTTTACAGGATTGTTGAGTCGTTTTGTATCATGTATGGGATTATCAGGTACACAGAGAGTATAGTTGGCTGACTACGGGTCCCGGCGGCCTTAAGCCGATCTGGATCCTAGTGCCAGTGATGGTTCGGACCGTTACTAAGGGGTACCGGTTTCCGGGTCGTTACATGTAGTGTCAGAGAATGGGATAGAGGTGGAACCCAAGAAGACAGAAACTGTGGCTAACTGGCCTAGACCCACTTCAGTGACGGAGATCAGGAGTTTCTTGGGTTTGGCAGGTTACTACAGGAGGTTCGTTCAGGACTTCTCGAAAATAGCAGCTCCTCTGACCAGACTAACCAGGAAGAATCAGAAGTTTCTGTGGACCGACCAGTGCGAAGAGAGTTTTGAAGAGCTTAAGAAGAGGTTGACTTCAGCACCAGTTTTAGCTCTGCCATCTAGTGATGAGGACTTTACAGTCTTTTGTGATGCGTCCCGTGTGGGACTGGGTTGTGTGCTGATGCAGAATGAGAGGGTGATTGCTTATGCTTCTAGACAGCTGAAGAAGCATGAGTTGAATTACCCCACACATGACCTTGAGATGGCAGCAGTAATCTTTGCACTCAAGATGTGGAGGCACTACCTCTATGGGGTAAAATGTGAGATCTTCACAGATCATAAAAGCCTGCAGTACATCCTGAGTCAAAGAGATTTGAACTTGAGAGAGAGGAGATGGGTAGAGCTGCTGAGTGACTATGATTGCAAGATTCAATATCATCCGGGTAAGGCGAATGTCGTGGCAGACGCCCTAAGCTGGAAGTCACTAGGCAGTCTATCCCACATCACGGCAGAGAGGAGACCAGTTGTAATACCCGGCTGGAGACCGGCATCGGAATTCTACTTTTCGGTGGAATTCGGGATGTTGGAAGCCTCTAGACGGGTAGGATTTATGTTTACTCCAGTGTTATGCTGAATTTTAAGGTTTTGAGTTGAATTGGTTTGAGGTTGGAAGAGAAAAGGCTATGGAGACTTTTGCCAAGTTCGGCCACCGAAGGTAAGTTCGGCCGCCGAAAGTACCCAATGTTCGGCTTCCGCAGTTCAGATTCGGCCCCCGAATGTTGCATGGTTTTGCATGCGATTCGGCCGCCGAAGCTGAGTTGCTCAGCCAACTAATGAGCATTCCTGAGTCAGCATTTTGGACAGGTGTAATACCCGGCTAGAATCCGGCACCGAAATTCCTGTTGTCTGGTGGAATTCGGGGTGTTGGGACTCTATCTAAGGGTAGGAGTTATGTTTTCTAAGTGTCATAAGGTGTGTTATGGGTTACAGTTTTCTAGTTTTGAGTTGAAATGGACCTAAGGCAGTTGAGCCAAGTTCGGCCGCCGAAGGTAAGTTCGGCCGCCGAAAGTGCCCAATGTTTGGCTTCCGAAGTTCAGGTTCGGCCCCCGAATGTTGCATGGTTTTGCATGCGATTCGGCAGCCGAAGCTGTGTTGGTCAGCCAGCTTTTGAGCCATCCTTAGTCAGCATTGTGGACAGGTGTTATGTCCAACTTGTTGCCAGACGTTGGCCACGTTTCCCTTGGTTTATTTGCTGAGTTTGAGCAGCTCATGCAAGAGTTTGCTCGTTTACCAAGTTGTGAGGGTTTGAAGCAAAAAGTGAGTTTGAGAGAGTTTGAGAGTGTGAGAGGAGGTGATCCGTTTTCCCTTGTTCAGAGTGTGTAGCTTCTTACTTCAGGAGGTAAGTGATGTTCTTGAATATGTTTTCTGAAGGGTTAAAGGAAGGAGAAGCATGCTTAGGTTATTCATGATAGTTTTGATGAGTTATGCATGGATACATGTTTATGTGTTATGTTTGATTTGTTGTTTGGGGTTATTAGATAGTTTTGGACCCCTGTGATCATATACTTATGTATATGTGTGTTGAGGAGTTGGTATATGCATGTTTGGAGTTGTTGAAGGGAAGGAGGAGATGTTTGCCGTTGAAGCTGAGTTCTGGATGAACTCAGGTTCGGCAGCCGAAGGTGCATTCGGCCGCCGAACCTCTTGCATGGTGGCTTAGTTGCCACAGCTTGCCCCCGAGTGTTTTTGTATGTTCGGCTCTGTTTGGGGGATTCGGCCGCCGAAGGTGCCGCCGAAGGTGCTTGAGTTTCGTCTCTGGAGAGGACATTCGGCCGCCGAACCTGCCGCCGAAAGTGTTCTGTCCAGCTTTTCTTTTGCATGCTTTGCATGGCTAGTGAAGTGAGTTTCAGGGGATTCTTGGGGAGTTTAATAGAGGTATTGATACAGTAGTTTGGTCCCTCATTTGAGTCTATCTGTATAGGTACAGACCAGAGGAACCAGAGAGAGCAGCAGTGAGTACTGCTCCAGAGTTTCAGAGCCTGCAGAGTGAGTCAGTCCAGAGCCAGATGTGAGTGGAACTAAACTTATGACTTTTAATTGAACCACAAATTGCTTTTAGCATATCTCATGCATCATGTTTATGCCATAGGGTGATTGCATTAGTCCACGAATATGTTGCATTGCATTATTATTTGATGATGTGAGTAAATGCTGAATGATCCAATAGTCTCAGACAGGAAGTCCAGGAGCCTTTGACTACGCCCTGGCACGTATAGCAAAGACCAGGAGCCTTTGACTACGCCCTGGCAGGTATATAGCAAAGTCCAGGAGCCTTTGACTACGCCCTGGCAATGGTAAGTTCACAGGTGTTATATACACATATACATATATGACAGGAAGACCAAGTGCTCGATTCTACGCCCTGGCACAGAGTTACTGGGACTATGTGGTGACAGGTTTACTCTTGATGTGGCTTGTCTGTGATATGGTGCATTTCATGAGATCATATTTTACTGAGATGTTTTACTGTTCTACTCACTGGGCTATAGAGCTCATCCCACTCCCTTAACCCCAGTTTTGCAGGTTCAGTGTACAGGGACAGTCCAGCAGAGTACAGAAAAAGTAAAGAGATCTGTAATAGCTTAGAGTGGACATGTAATTTAAAGAGATGTAATAGTTGTTGCTTGTCCTAGTGACCTAGTGATGTATGTTTTGTACATGATCTGTATATGTATATATGTTTTCCTGTATGTGAAAACCAGGCTTAACAGGTATGAGATAGCCCATCTAGAGCAAGCTCTAGTCAGGGATACAGAGTACAGAGTACATGAGTACAGAGTACAGAGATAGAACATGCACAGGTTAAGCCTTGGTTCAGAAAAGAGTTTTATTTTCACATAATATGTATGATCATGTATGAGGTTTACAGGTACACAGAGAGTATAGCAGGCTTGCTACGGGTTCTGGCGGCCTTAAGCCGACCTGAATCCTAGCGCCGGTGACGGTCCATTTTGGGGTCGTTACAGATTGGTATCAGAGCCCTAGGTTCACATGATCGGACCTATAGAGACAGTGTTGGGCTCAGATAGGTTAGAAGTGGTCAAGCACAATAGAAAATCATGTCCACTAGGATAGGGTCTTGAGTCCTATCTGCTATGATTTGCTATGAGTGTTGTATGTGTATGATTGATATGTGATGTTTATGTGCTAAAGTGGTATGTTATATGTTGTGTTTCCAGAGTAAAGATGCGAGGAACTCGTCGATCAGCACGATTGACTGGAGTCCCACCAGAGAATGAGAGACCAGCTGCTCGTCCTCCTGCATTGCCAAGGGCAAGGTCTCAGAGATCTAGCAGGGAAGGTACATCAATAGACCCTAGAAGGTCTGTCGACGAGAGCAGAAGAGGAACAGCTAGGGGAGGTAGATCAGAGGAAGAGAGGGAGGCTATGGAGACTGATCCGTCTATGGATGAAGGTATGGGAGAATCTTTGGGAGGTGTTCAGGCCTCAGGATTTGATTATCCAGCTGTGTTTCATGATCCAGAGTATCCGATGGAGGGTATATCGGAGTACTCTCGCTTTGACCCATATCCTACATATATGCCATATATGCCATATCCTCATTATTACCCATCATATCCACCATATCCTATGTATCCACCCTCCCCTATACATCCAAGTGCAGCACACCCAGAAATAAATGAACCAGTACCTCCACCACCACAAACAGAACCAGTAGCCCCTGTTGTTGACAGACATGAACCTAGCTCATCTGGAGGTAAAGTCCAAATGACGGAGTACTTGAAATTGGATGCTCCGAAATATAACACGGGAGATGATCCCTTTGATTACCTCAGAGCAGTTAGGATGATAACCAGTGAATTGGGAGCAGATGATAGGAGAGCCATTGAGATGGCAGGTTTCACAATAAAATGCAAGAAAGCCAGAGAATGGTTTAAGAATTATGTGGAGCCTCGAATGGACAGTATGTCATGGGAAGAGTTTGCCAATGAGTTTGCAGGGTGGGCTTTTCCTGACAGTTCGAGGGAAATGAAAGTAATTGAATTTGAACAGTTGCGACAAACAGATGAGATGACTGTTGATGAATTCACAGATAAGTTCCTGGATTTGCTTCAGTACGTGGGTCAAGCCTATGATACTGATCAGAAGAAAGCAAGGAGATATACCATGAGACTTCATCCTAGGTATTCTTCTTTGATCCTTCCAGCTGAGAAGGAGAGTTTTCACTCGATAGTGGACGCAGCCAGGAAAATGGAAGCTAGTGCCAATATTCAGAAACAGGCACAGGCTTCGGGTTCTAAAGCTCCCACACCAAGCAGTAAAAGATGGGATAGAGCAAAAGGAACAAAGAGTAAGTTCTGGAGTAAAGTCAAGTCAGGTCTGGGAATAGGTAGTGGCTCAAGCTCTGGCACAGCTCCCGTCTGCAGACGCTGCGGAAAACCACATGGAGGAGTTTGTCGGTTGGGATCTACAGCTTGTTTTCGATGTGGACAGGAAGGGCATATTGCTCGGGATTGTCCGCAGATGACTTTTGTACCATCCCAGCAGATGAGTTCAGGCAGTGTGGTACAGCCAGTTGTACGGCCAGCAGCTCCAGTCATGCCTCAGTCTAGTGGCAGAGGTAGAGGGAGAGGGGTAGCCTCTACTTCAGCAGCAGGTTCCCGAGGTGGAAATCCGATAGCCCCAGCACGGATTTTCACAGTGACACAGGAGGAGGCTAACACGTCGAACACAGTGGTGTCAGGTAATCTCATCATTGGGTGTTCAGATGTGTATGCTTTAATGGACCCCGGTGCTTCTCATTCCTTTATTGCTTCGAGAGCCATAGAGAGATTGGGTTTGATCAGTTCTGAGTTAGAGTATCCTCTCTGGGTCAGTGGACCTAGATGTGACCCATCAGTGGCAGTGTCAGTCTGTCGTTTCAGTCCAGTGTTTATTGAGGGTAGATGCCTTCCAGCTGACCTTGTGGTTCTAGATTTGACAGATTTTGATGTCATTCTAGGGATGGATTGGCTATCTGCATATAGTGCTACGTTGGACTGTAGAGAGAAGTTAGTGAGTCTCAGAGACCAGGATGGGTCAGAGTGTGTCTTCAGAGGAGACAGGAGAGGTACACCCAGAGGTATGATTTCTGCCCTTCAGGCTCGTCGTTTGCTTAGGAGGGGTTGTCAGGGGTTTCTAGCTCATGTGAGAGAACTAGACAGTCAGGTGAGGGAACCAGCCACGGTACCAGTAGTCCGAGAGTTTCTCGATGTGTTCCCAGACGATTTGCCAGGACTACCTCCTGATAGGGATATAGGGTTTGAAATTGAATTACTGCCAGGTACCAAACCTATCTCTATTCCTCCCTACAGGATGGCGCCAGCTGAGTTAACAGAGTTGAAAGAACAGTTGCAGGACTTGGTAGATAAGGGTTTCATCCGCCCTAGTACCTCACCTTGGGGTGCTCCAGTGCTCTTTGTCAGAAAGAAGGATGGATCCCTCAGACTTTGTATCGACTACAGACAGTTGAACAAGGTCACTATCAAGAATAGGTATCCCTTACCTCGGATTGATGATCTATTTGACCAGCTAGCTGGAGCAGGTTGTTTCTCGAAAATAGATCTGAGATCCGGGTATCATCAGTTGAGAGTCAGAGAGGCAGATGTGCCTAAGACAGCTTTCCGGACCAGATATGGGCATTATGAGTTCTTAGTGATGCCGTTCGGGTTGACTAACGCCCCTGCAGCATTTATGGATCTCATGAACAGGGTATTCAGTGAGTTTCTGGATCACTTTGTCATTGTGTTTATCGATGATATTTTAGTGTATTCCAGAGATGCAGAGGAGCATGCCCAGCATCTGAGGATAGTACTGCAGACACTGAGAGAGCATGGGTTATATGCCAAGTTCTCGAAGTGTGAGTTTTGGTTACGGAGCATTGCCTTCTTGGGACATGTGGTATCAGCAGAGGGTATTGAGGTAGACCCCAAGAAGATAGAGGCTGTAGCTAACTGGCCCAGACCCACGACAGTGACTGAGATTAAAAGCTTTCTGGGACTGGCAGGTTACTACAGGAGGTTCGTTCAGAACTTCTCAAAGATAGCAACTCCTATGACCAAATTGACTCAGAAGAACCAGAAGTTTGTCTGGTCAGACCAGTGTGAAGAGAGCTTTGAGGAGCTCAAGAGGAGATTGACATCAGCACCAGTGCTAGCTCTGCCTGTTAGTCATGAGGATTTCACAGTGTTCTGTGATGCATCTCGAGTGGGATTGGGTTGTGTTTTGATGCAGAGTGATAAGGTGATTGCTTATGCTTCTAGACAGTTGAAGAAGCACGAGTTGAATTACCCTACCCATGACCTAGAGATGGCAGCAGTTATCTTTGCACTTAAGATGTGGCGGCATTACCTCTACGGAGTGAAATGCGAGATCTTTACCGATCACAAGAGTTTACAGTACATCTTAAGTCAGAGAGAGCTGAATTTGCGGCAAAGAAGATGGGTCGAATTGCTCAGTGATTATGATTGTAAGATCCAGTATCATCCGGGTAAGGCGAATGTTGTCGCAGACGCCCTAAGCCGGAAGTCACTAGGCAGTTTATCCCATATAACAGCAGAGCGGAGACCAATTGTGATGGAGCTTTATAAGCTCTTTGATGAGGGATTACAGCTAGAGTTGTCTGGGACAGGTGCGTTGATAGCACAGATGAGAGTGACACCTGTGTTTCTGGAGCAGATAGCTCAGAGACAGCATGAGGACCCTGAGTTGATGAGAATTGCCAGGACTGTTCAGTCAGGCAATAATGCAGAGTTCAGATTTGACAGCAAAGGGATCCTTCGCTATGGGAGTCGCCTTTGTGTACCAGATAGGGGCAGTGTGAAGGAAGACATTATGAGGGAAGCTCATAATGCGAGGTATAGTGTTCACCCAGGAGCTACCAAGATGTATCAGGATCTGAAAAGGGTCTATTGGTGGCCAGCCATGAAGAAAGAAGTGGCGCAGTTCGTGACAGCCTGTGAGGTTTGTCAGAGGGTGAAATTAGAGCATCAGAAACCAGCCGGAATGCTTAACCCATTACCAATTCCAGAGTGGAAATGGGAGAACATAGCCATGGATTTTGTAGTGGGTTTACCAGTAGCATCCAACAGGATAGACTCGATATGGGTGATTGTGGACAGACTCACAAAATCTGCTCATTTTCTTCCAGTACGGAGTAACTATTCTGTGGATAAGTTGGCACAGGTCTATCTGGATGAGATAGTGAGATTACATGGAGTTCCAGTGTCTATAGTTTCAGACAGAGGACCTCAGTTTACCTCTCGTTTTTGGCGGAGTCTGCAAAGTGCGATGGGCACGAGATTGGAGTTTAGTACTGCTTTCCACCCACAGACTGATGGACAGTCAGAAAGGACCATCCAGACCATAGAGGATATGCTTCGCCTATGTGTGTTAGACTTTGGCGGTTCTTGGAGGCAGCATCTACCTTTGGTGGAGTTTGCCTACAATAACAGTCATCATGCTAGCATCGGGATGGCTCCTTATGAAGCTTTGTATGGGAGGAAGTGCAGATCCCCTGTTTGCTGGGAAGAGGTAGGAGAGAAGGCTCTTGCAGGGCCAGAGTTAGTAGACATTACCAGTAGAATGGTGCCCATGATCAGAGAGAGAATCAGAACAGCTCAGAGTAGACAGAAAAGTTATGCAGACGTTCGCAGAAAACAGTTAGAGTTTCAAGAGGGTAATTGGGTATTGCTGAAAGTGTCTCCAATGAAAGGAGTGGTTCGTTTTGGGAAGAAAGGTAAATTGGCTCCACGGTACATTGGACCCTTTGAGGTGTTGCAGAGGATCGGAAATGTGTCGTATAAGCTGGATTTACCTGCTTCTATGGAAAGAATTCACCCGGTATTTCATGTTTCTATGCTACGACAGTTTGTGTCAGATCCGAATCAGGTTCTGAGTGAGCCTGAGGTGGAGATTCAGACAGATCTCACCTATATAGAGCAGCCAGTGCGGATTCTGGACACGCAGATCAGACAGCTAAGGAACAAGGAGATTCCGATGGTGAAAGTGTTATGGAACCACCATAATCTAGAAGAGTGCACCTGGGAGACGCGGGAGTCTATGCTCCAGCAATATCCATATTTGTTTTGAGGTTAGTTTTCTCCGTTTCATGTGTTAATTGTGTGTTTTAGGAACATCCAAGGACGAATGTTCTTAAGGAGGGGAGAATGTAATACCCGGCTAGAATCCGGCACCGGAATTCCTGTTGTCTGGTGGAATTCGGGGTGTTGGGACTCTATCTAAGGGTAGGAGTTATGTTTTCTAAGTGTCATAAGGTGTGTTATGGGTTACAGTTTTCTAGTTTTGAGTTGAAATGGACCTAAGGCAGTTGAGCCAAGTTCGGCCGCCGAAGGTAAGTTCGGCCGCCGAAAGTGCCCAATGTTTGGCTTCCGAAGTTCAGGTTCGGCCCCCGAATGTTGCATGGTTTTGCATGCGATTCGGCAGCCGAAGCTGTGTTGGTCAGCCAGCTTTTGAGCCATCCTTAGTCAGCATTGTGGACAGGTGTTATGTCCAACTTGTTGCCAGACGTTGGCCACGTTTCCCTTGGTTTATTTGCTGAGTTTGAGCAGCTCATGCAAGAGTTTGCTCGTTTACCAAGTTGTGAGGGTTTGAAGCAAAAGGTGAGTTTGAGAGAGTTTGAGAGTGTGAGAGGAGGTGATCCGTTTTCCCTTGTTCAGAGTGTGTAGCTTCTTACTTCAGGAGGTAAGTGATGTTCTTGAATATGTTTTCTGAAGGGTTAAAGGAAGGAGAAGCATGCTTAGGTTATTCATGATAGTTTTGATGAGTTATGCATGGATACATGTTTATGTGTTATGTTTGATTTGTTGTTTGGGGTTATTAGATAGTTTTGGACCCCTGTGATCATATACTTATGTATATGTGTGTTGAGGAGTTGGTATATGCATGTTTGGAGTTGTTGAAGGGAAGGAGGAGATGTTTGCCGTTGAAGCTGAGTTCTGGATGAACTCAGGTTCGGCAGCCGAAGGTGCATTCGGCCGCCGAACCTCTTGCATGGTGGCTTAGTTGCCACAGCTTGCCCCCGAGTGTTTTTGTATGTTCGGCTCTGTTTGGGGGATTCGGCCGCCGAAGGTGCCGCCGAAGGTGCTTGAGTTTCGTCTCTGGAGAGGACATTCGGCCGCCGAACCTGCCGCCGAAAGTGTTCTGTCCAGCTTTTCTTTTGCATGCTTTGCATGGCTAGTGAAGTGAGTTTCAGGGGATTCTTGGGGAGTTTAATAGAGGTATTGATACAGTAGTTTGGTGTAACGACCCCAAAAAGGACCGTCACTGGCGCTAGGATTCAGGTCGGCTTAAGGCCGCCAGAACCCGTAGCAAGCCTGCTATACTCTCTGTGTACCTGTAACACTCATACATGATCATACATTTTATGTGAAAATAAAACTCTTTTCTGAACCAAGGCTTAACCTGTGCATGCACTATCTCTGTACTCTGTACTCCTGTACTCTGTACTCTGTATCCCTGACTAGAGCTTGCTCTAGATGGGTTAACTCATACCTGTTAAGCCTGGTTTTCACATACAGAAAAACATATATACAGATACAGATCATGTACAAAACATATACATCACTAGGTCAAGCAACAACCATTACATCTCTTTAATATTACATGTCCACTCTAAGCTATTACAGATCTCTTTACTCTTCCTGTACTCTGCTGGACTGTCCCTGTACACTGTACACTGAACCTGCAAAACTGGGGTTAAGGGAGTGGGATGAGCTCTATAGCCCAGTGAGTAGAACAGTAAAACATCTCAGTAAAATATGATCTCATGGAATGCACCATATCACAGACAAGTCACATCAAGAGTAAACCTGTCACCACATAGTCCCAGTAACTCTGTGCCAGGGCGTAGAATCGAGCACCTGGTCTTCCTGTCATATATGTATATGTGTATATAACACCTGTAAACTTACCATTGCCAGGGCGTAGTCAAAGGCTCCTGGACTTTGCTATATACCTGCCAGGGCGTAGTCAAAGGCTCCTGGTCTTTGCTATACGTGCCAGGGCGTAGTCAAAGGCTCCTGGTCTTCCTGTCTGTGACTATGGGATCATTCAGCATTTACCCACATCAACAAATAACAATGCAATGCAACATATTCGTGGATACTAATGCAATCAACTTATGGCATAATCATGATGCATGAGATATGCTAAAACATGTCTTTGATCAATTCACAAAGCATTAAGTTTAGTTCCACTCACCTCTGGCTATCTGAACTGACTGACTCTGCAGGCTCTGAAAACTCTGGAGCAGTACTCACTGCTGCTCTCTCTGGTTCCTCTGCTCTGTGCCTACACAGATAGACTCAAATGAGGGACCAAACATACTCGGACATACCGCTAAACATCTCCCCTTAAAACCCCTTAAAACACCTTAGACCAAACATAGAAAACATGCAAAGGAAGGCTGGACAGGGCACTTTCGGGGGCACCTTCGGCGGCCGAATGTCCCTTCCAGAGACGAAAGTCAGGCATGTTCGGCGGCCTAACTTGGACTTTCGGGGGCCGAACCTGAGTTTATCCAGAACTCAGTTTCGTGCACAAGGACGCCTGCCAATCCCTCCATCACCTGCTCAGACCTCAACACATGCATTTAACCCTTCTAAAACATGCATAAACACTTCAATAAGCATAAAGGAGCTTCAAATAAAACTCCAACAAACAACACACAACAACCATACACAAAGCATAGGATCCATACACCCTAATATGGACAACTTATGCATACTCAAGCACAACTCCCCTTTCCCATCATCAAACTCATTTAAAACATAATAAAAACAAAGGATTCACTCTTACCCTTTGAAGAACAAAGGCTGGCGTGACCCCAAACTTGAAGAAATGAAGATTCAAGCTTCACAAGTTCTCAAACTCCACAACTTCTCAAAACTAGTTAAAACTCACCATAAACTTATTTTTCTTTGAAAGATTTGATTAGAAACTCAAGAAAATCACCAAGGGGAAACATGTGCTTGTTCCTGACCCAAAGGAGAGCTTAAGCACCTCCATAGTCGGTCATATCCACTTAAAAAAAGTGAACCACCGCTTCACGTTCGGTGGCCAAAGCTACATGTAACACCTCATCACGTTCGGGGGCCGAACATTGAGTTTAGGGGGCCGAACATGAGCTACTTTAGGCGGCCGAACTTACACTTTAGGGGGCCGAAAGTGGCAAAACTTTCCTTAGCCTTGTTTCTTCAAAACTTATTCCTTTGCTAAAACAAAAGCTTAAAACAGCTAAAAACATTTTAGAAAACCTCCACTCTCCCTTCAGGGATGCTCTGACATCCTCGATTCCACCGAACGATAGGAATTCTGATGTCTGAACATGCCGGGTATTACATTCTCCCCTCCTTAAGAACATTCGTCCTCGGATGTTCCTAAAACACACAATAAAAACATGAAACGGAGTGTGTAGATCTCGCATTTCACCCCGTAGAGGTAATGCCGCCACATCTTAAGTGCAAAGATAACTGCTGCCATCTCTAGGTCATGGGTAGGGTAATTCAACTCGTGCTTCTTAAACTGTCTAGAAGCATAAGCGATTACTCTATCACTCTGCATCAATACACAACCCAATCCCACTCGAGATGCATCACAGAATACTGTGAAATCCTTATTACTCACAGGCAGAGCTAACACTGGTGCTGTGGTCAATCTCCTCTTGAGCTCCTCAAAGCTCTCTTCACACTGGTCTGACCAGATAAACTTCTGGTTCTTCTGAGTCAATTTGGTCATAGGAGCTGCTATCTTTGAGAAGTTCTGAACGAACCTCCTGTAGTAACCTGCCAGTCCCAGAAAACTTTTAATCTCAGTCACTGTCATGGGTCTGGGCCAGTTAGCTACAACCTCGATCTTCTTGGGGTCTACCTCAATACCCTCTGCTGATACCACATGTCCCAAGACGGCAATGCTCCGCAACCAAAACTCACACTTCGAGAACTTGGCATATAAACCATGCTCTCTCAGTGTCTGCAAAACAATCCTCAGATGCTGGGCATGCTCCTCTGCATTTCTGGAATACACTAAGATATCATCGATAAACACAATGACAAAGTGATCCAGAAACTCACTGAATACCCTGTTCATGAGATCCATAAATGCTGCAGGGGCGTTAGTTAACCCGAACGGCATCACTAAGAACTCATAATGCCCATATCTGGTCCGGAAAGCTGTCTTAGGCACATCTGCCTCTCTGACTCTCAACTGATGATACCCAGATCTCAGATCTATTTTCGAGAAACAACCTGCTCCAGCTAGCTGGTCAAATAGATCATCAATCCGAGGTAAGGGATACCTATTCTTGATAGTGACCTTGTTCAACTGTCTGTAGTCGATACAAAGTCTGAGGGATCCATCCTTCTTTCTGACAAAGAGCACTGGAGCACCCCAAGGTGAGGTACTAGGGCGGATGAAACCCTTATCTACCAAGTCCTGCAACTGTTCTTTCAACTCTGTTAACTCAGCTGGCGCCATCCTGTAGGGAGGAATAGAGATAGGTCTAGTACCTGGCAGTAATTCAATTTCAAACCCTATCTCCCTATCAGGTGGTAGTCCTGGCAAATCGTCTGGGAACACATCGAGAAACTCTCGGACTACTGGTACTGTGGCTGGTTCCCTCACCTGACTGTCTAGCTCTCTCACATGAGCTAGAAACCCCTGACAACCCCTCCTAAGCAAACGACGAGCCTGAAGGGCTGAAATCATACCTCTGGGTGTACCTCTCCTGTCTCCTCTGAAGACACACTCTGACCCATCCTGGTCTCTGAGACTCACTAGCTTCTCTCGACAGTCCAACGTAGCACTATATGTAGATAACCAATCCATCCCTAGAATGACATCAAAATCTGTCAAGTCTAGAACCACAAGGTCAGCTGGAAGGCATCTACTCTCAATAAACACTGGACTGAACCGACAGACTGACACTGCCACTGATGGGTCACATCTAGGTCCACTGACCCAGAGAGGATACTCTAACTCAGAACTGATCAAACCCAACCTCTCTATGGCTCTCGAAGCAATAAAGGAATGAGAAGCACCGGGGTCCATCAAAGCATACACATCTGAACACCCAATGATGAGATTACCTGACACCACTGTGTTCGACGTGTTAGCCTCCTCCTGTGTCACTGTGAAAAGCCGTGCTGGGGCTACCGGATTTCCACCTCGGGAACCTGCTGCTGAAGTAGAGGCTACCCCTCTACCTCTGCCTCTGCCACTAGTCTGAGGCATGACTGGAGCTGCTGGCCGTACAACTGGCTGAACCACACTGCCTGAACTCATCTGCTGGGATGGTACAAAGGTCATCTGCGGACAATCTCGAGCAATATGCCCTTCCTGTCCACATCGAAAACAAGCTGTAGATCCCAACCGACAAACTCCTCCATGTGGTTTTCCGCATCGTCTGCAGACTGGAGCTGTGCCAGAGCTTGAGCCACTACCTATTCCCAGACCTGACTTGACTTTATTCCAGAACCCTTTCCTTGTTCCTCTCGCTCTATCCCATCTTTTACTGCCTGTAGAACCTGAACTGGGGGCCTTAGAACCCGAAGCCTGTGCCTTTGACTGTTTATGAATATTGGCACTAGCTTCCATTTTCCTGGCTGCATCTATAATAGAGTGAAAACTCTCCTTTTCTGCTGGAAGGATCAAAGAAGAATACCTGGGATGAAGTCTCATGGTATATCTCCTTGCCTTCTTCTGATCAGTATCATAGGCTTGACCCACGTACTGAAGCAGATCCAGAAACTTATCTGTAAATTCATCCACAGTCATCTCATCTGTTTGTCTCAACTGTTCAAACTCAATTATCTTCATCTCCCTCGAACTATCAGGAAAAGCCCACCCTGCAAACTCATTAGCGAACTCTCCCCATGACATGCTGTCCATTCTAGGCTCCACATAATTCTTAAACCATTCTCTGGCTTTCCTGCATTTTATTGTGAAACCTGCCATCTCAATGGCTCTCCTATCATCTGCTCCCAATTCACTGGTGATCATCCTAACTGCTCTGAGGTAATCAAATGGATCATCTCCCGTATTGTATTTAGGAGCATCCAATTTCAAATACTCCGTCATTTGAACTTTACCTCCAGATGAGCTAGGTTCATGTCTATCAACAACAGGGGCTACTGGTTCTGGTGGTAGTACTGGTTCATTTGGTTCATTTGGCTCTAGGTGTGCTGCACTTGGATGTATAGGGGAAGATGGATACCTCGGATATGGGGGATAGTAGTGAGGATATGGCATATATGGCATGTATGTAGGATATGGGTCAAAACGAGAGTATTCCGACATACCCTCCATCGGATACTCTGGCTCCTGAAACAAGGATGGATAGCCATAACCTGAGGCCTGAACACCTCCCAAAGATTCTCCCATACCTTCCTCAAAACTGCCTATACCCATGCTATCATCTCTAGACTGATCAATCTCCATAGCTTCCCTTCTCTCCTCTGATCTTCCTCCCCTCACTGTTCCTCTTCTGCTCTCGTCTCCAGACCTTCTAGGGTCTATCGACGTACCTTCCCTGCTAGATCTCTGAGACCTTGCCCTTGGCAATGCAGGAGGACGAGCAGCTGGTCTCTCACTCTCTGGTGGGACTCCAGTCAATCGAGCTGATCGACGAGTTCCTCGCATCTTTACTCTGGAAACACAACATATAACATACCACTTTAGCACATAACTATCACATATCACATAACAATCATACACATACAATACTCATGGCATATCATAGCAGATAGGACTCAAGACCCTATCCTAGTGGACATGATTTCCTATTGTGCTTGACCACTTCTAACCTGTCTGAGCCCAACACTGTCTCTATAGGTCCGATCATGTGAACCTAGGGCTCTGATACCAATCTGTAACGACCCCAAAAAGGACCGTCACTGGCGCTAGGATTCAGGTCGGCTTAAGGCCGCCAGAACCCGTAGCAAGCCTGCTATACTCTCTGTGTACCTGTAACACTCATACATGATCATACATTTTATGTGAAAATAAAACTCTTTTCTGAACCAAGGCTTAACCTGTGCATGCACTATCTCTGTACTCTGTACTCTGTATCCCTGACTAGAGCTTGCTCTAGATGGGTTAACTCATACCTGTTAAGCCTGGTTTTCACATACAGAAAAACATATATACAGATACAGATCATGTACAAAACATATACATCACTAGGTCAAGCAACAACTATTACATCTCTTTAATATTACATGTCCACTCTAAGCTATTACAGATCTCTTTACTCTTCCTGTACTCTGCTGGACTGTCCCTGTACACTGTACACTGAACCTGCAAAACTGGGGTTAAGGGAGTGGGATGAGCTCTATAGCCCAGTGAGTAGAACAGTAAAACATCTCAGTAAAATATGATCTCATGGAATGCACCATATCACAGACAAGTCACATCAAGAGTAAACCTGTCACCACATAGTCCCAGTAACTCTGTGCCAGGGCGTAGAATCGAGCACCTGGTCTTCCTGTCATATATGTATATGTGTATATAACACCTGTAAACTTACCATTGCCAGGGCGTAGTCAAAGGCTCCTGGACTTTGCTATATACCTGCCAGGGCGTAGTCAAAGGCTCCTGGTCTTTGCTATACGTGCCAGGGCGTAGTCAAAGGCTCCTGGTCTTCCTGTCTGTGACTATGGGATCATTCAGCATTTACCCACATCAACAAATAACAATGCAATGCAACATATTCGTGGATACTAATGCAATCAACTTATGGCATAATCATGATGCATGAGATATGCTAAAACATGTCTTTGATCAATTCACAAAGCATTAAGTTTAGTTCCACTCACCTCTGGCTATCTGAACTGACTGACTCTGCAGGCTCTGAAAACTCTGGAGCAGTACTCACTGCTGCTCTCTCTGGTTCCTCTGCTCTGTGCCTACACAGATAGACTCAAATGAGGGACCAAACATACTCGGACATACCGCTAAACATCTCCCCTTAAAACCCCTTAAAACACCTTAGACCAAACATAGAAAACATGCAAAGGAAGGCTGGACAGGGCACTTTCGGGGGCACCTTCGGCGGCCGAATGTCCCTTCCAGAGACGAAAGTCAGGCATGTTCGGCGGCCTAACTTGGACTTTCGGGGGCCGAACCTGAGTTTATCCAGAACTCAGTTTCGTGCACAAGGACGCCTGCCAATCCCTCCATCACCTGCTCAGACCTCAACACATGCATTTAACCCTTCTAAAACATGCATAAACACTTCAATAAGCATAAAGGAGCTTCAAATAAAACTCCAACAAACAACACACAACAACCATACACAAAGCATAGGATCCATACACCCTAATATGGACAACTTATGCATACTCAAGCACAACTCCCCTTTCCCATCATCAAACTCATTTAAAACATAATAAAAACAAAGGATTCACTCTTACCCTTTGAAGAACAAAGGCTGGCGTGACCCCAAACTTGAAGAAATGAAGATTCAAGCTTCACAAGTTCTCAAACTCCACAACTTCTCAAAACTAGTTAAAACTCACCATAAACTTATTTTTCTTTGAAAGATTTGATTAGAAACTCAAGAAAATCACCAAGGGGAAACATGTGCTTGTTCCTGACCCAAAGGAGAGCTTAAGCACCTCCATAGTCGGTCATATCCACTTAAAAAAAGTGAACCACCGCTTCACGTTCGGTGGCCAAAGCTACATGTAACACCTCATCACGTTCGGGGGCCGAACATTGAGTTTAGGGGGCCGAACATGAGCTACTTTAGGCGGCCGAACTTACACTTTAGGGGGCCGAAAGTGGCAAAACTTTCCTTAGCCTTGTTTCTTCAAAACTTATTCCTTTGCTAAAACAAAAGCTTAAAACAGCTAAAAACATTTTAGAAAACCTCCACTCTCCCTTCAGGGATGCTCTGACATCCTCGATTCCACCGAACGATAGGAATTCTGATGTCTGAACATGCCGGGTATTACATTTGGTCCCTCATTTGAGTCTATCTGTATAGGTACAGACCAGAGGAACCAGAGAGAGCAGCAGTGAGTACTGCTCCAGAGTTTCAGAGCCTGCAGAGTGAGTCAGTCCAGAGCCAGATGTGAGTGGAACTAAACTTATGACTTTTAATTGAACCACAAATTGCTTTTAGCATATCTCATGCATCATGTTTATGCCATAGGGTGATTGCATTAGTCCACGAATATGTTGCATTGCATTGTTATTTGATGATGTGAGTAAATGCTGAATGATCCAATAGTCTCAGACAGGAAGTCCAGGAGCCTTTGACTACGCCCTGGCACGTATAGCAAAGACCAGGAGCCTTTGACTACGCCCTGGCAGGTATATAGCAAAGTCCAGGAGCCTTTGACTACGCCCTGGCAATGGTAAGTTCACAGGTGTTATATACACATATACATATATGACAGGAAGACCAGGTGCTCGATTCTACGCCCTGGCACAGAGTTACTGGGACTATGTGGTGACAGGTTTACTCTTGATGTGGCTTGTCTGTGATATGGTGCATTTCATGAGATCATATTTTACTGAGATGTTTTACTGTTCTACTCACTGGGCTATAGAGCTCATCCCACTCCCTTAACCCCAGTTTTGCAGGTTCAGTGTACAGGGACAGTCCAGCAGAGTACAGAAAAAGTAAAGAGATCTGTAATAGCTTAGAGTGGACATGTAATTTAAAGAGATGTAATAGTTGTTGCTTGTCCTAGTGACCTAGTGATGTATGTTTTGTACATGATCTGTATATGTATATATGTTTTCCTGTATGTGAAAACCAGGCTTAACAGGTATGAGATAGCCCATCTAGAGTAAGCTCTAGTCAGGGATACAGAGTACAGAGTACATGAGTACAGAGTACAGAGATAGTGCATGCACAGGTTAAGCCTTGGTTCAGAAAAGAGTTTTATTTTCACATAATATGTATGATCATGTATGAGGTTTACAGGTACACAGAGAGTATAGCAGGCTTGCTACGGGTTCTGGCGGCCTTAAGCCGACCTGAATCCTAGCGCCGGTGACGGTCCATTTTGGGGTCGTTACAACAGGTGTTGGCTCCACACCCTGTCCAGAAGCTTGGCCACGTCTCCTATATGGTACAGCTTCTGCAAGTGTGTTGTTTTGTTTGGTGTCAAAAGTTTTGAGAGTGTGAAGCACAAAGCTTAGGTTTGTGAAGATCTTGAACATGTTCAGATCATTCATCTTCTTGACTACAGGAGGTAAGTGAAGATCTTGAACATGTTTTCCTGTTTTACAGCAGTTTTATGAAGGTTTGGGTAGAGATGCATGCTTAGGTGACAAAGGGTGTATTTGATGGTTTAGCTTGTACGCATGATTATGTGTTTTGTGTGATGTAGTTGTTGGGGTTTTTAGGTAGTTTTGGACCCCTTTGTACATATACATGAGTATATGTGTGTTGAGGAGTTGAGGTATGCATGTTGTGAGAGCTTGAAGGGATGGAGGAGCTTGCACAATGAAATGTTTTAGCATATCTCATGCATCATGATTATGCCATAGGGTGATTGCATTAGTATCCACGAATATGTTGCATTGCATCGTTATTTGGTGATGTGAGGAAATGCTGAATGATCCAACAGTCTCCGACAGGAAGTCCAGAAGCCTTTGACTACGCCCTGGCAGGTATAGCAAAGTCCAGGAGCCTTTGACTACGCCCTGGCAATGGTAAGTACAGAGGTGTTATATACACATATACATATATGACAGGAAGACCAGGTGCTCGATTCTACGCCCTGGCACAGAGCTACTGGGACTATGTGGTGACAGGTTTACTCTTGATGTGGCTTGTCTGTGCTGTGGTGCATTCCATGAGCTCATATTTTACTGAGATGTTTTACTAGTCTCCTCACTGGGCTATAGAGCTCATCCCACTCCCTTAACCCCAGTTTTGCAGGTTCAGTGTACAGTGTTCAGGGACAGTTCAGCAGAGTACAGGAAGAGTAAAGAGATTTGTACTAGCTTAGAGTGGACATGTAATATTAAAGAACTGCACGAGTTGTGTATACAATTAGACATGTGCTTGACCTAGTGATGTATGTTTTGTACATGATCTGTATATGTATATGTTTTCCTGCATGTGAAAACCAGGCTTAACAGGTATGAGTTAACCCATCTAGAGCAAGCTCTAGTCAGGGATACAGAGTACAGAGTACATGAGTACAGAGTACAGAGATAGTGCATGCACAGGTTAAGCCTTGGTTCAGAAAAGAGTTTTTATGTTCACAGAAAATGTATGATCATGTATGAGGTTTACAGGTACACAGAGAGTATAGCAGGCTTGCTACGGGTTCTGGCGGCCTTAAGCCGACCTGAATCCTAGCGCCGGTGACGGTCCATTTTGGGGTCGTTACACCAGTGGTGAAGGAGTTTTACAAGCTCATTGATGAAGGTCTACAGTTGGAGTTGTCTGGTACCGGTGCTTTAGTGGCCCAGATGAGAGTGACACCTGTGTTTCTGGAGCAAGTGGCTCAAAAACAGCATGAGGACCCAGAGTTAGTGAAGATTGCCAGGACTGTTTAGTCAGGCAAGGACAGTGAGTTCAGATTTGACAGTAAGGGGATCCTCTGCTACGGGAGTCGATTGTGTGTACCAGATGACATAGGACTAAAAGGAGACATTATGAGGGAGGCTCATAATGCAAGATACAACGTTCACCCCGGAGCCACCAAGATGTATCAAGATTTGAAGAAAGTTTATTGGTGGCCAGCGATGAAGAAAGAAGTGGCACAGTTTGTGTCAGCCTGCGAAGTGTGTCAGAGGGTGAAGCTGGAAATCAGAAGCCGGCTGGAATGCTTAACCCGCTACCTATTCCAGAGTGGAAATGGAAGAATATAGCTATGGACTTCGTAGTGGGGTTACCGGCGGCGTCCAATAGATTGGACTCCATATGGGTGATTGTGGACAGACTCACCAAATCTGCTCACTTCATCCCTGTCAGGAGTGGCTACTCTGTGGAAAAGTTGGCGCAGGTATATGTGGATGAGATCGTCAGGCTGCATGGGGTTCCTGTTTCGATAGTGTCGGATAGAGGGCCCCAGTTCACCTCCAGGTTTTGGCGGAGTCTGCAGAATGCCATGGGTACTAGATTGGACTTCAGTACTGCCTTCCACCCCCAGACGGACGGACAGTCCGAAAGGACCATCCAGACTATCAAGGATATGCTTAGAATGTGTGTGCTGGACTTTGGCGGTTCTTGGAGGCAGCATCTACCTTTGGTGGAGTTTGCCTACAATAACAACCATCATGCTAGCATCGGGATGGCTCCATATGAAGCTTTATATGGGAGGAAGTGCAGGTCACCTGTTTGCTGGGAGGAAGTTGGAGAAAAGGCCTTGGCAGGGCCTGAGCTAGTAGAGATCACCAGCAGGGTGGTACCCATAATCAGAGAGAGAATCAAGACTGCTGCAAGCAGACAGAAGAGTTATGCAGACGTCCGCAGAAGACAGGTAGAGTTTCAGGAGGGGGATCTGGTATTGCTCAAGGTGTCTCCAATGAAGGGAGTGGTTCGCTTTGGGAAGAAGGGTAAACTAGCTCCATGATACATCGGACCCTTTGAAGTCTTGCAGAAGATTGGGAATGTGTCGTACAAGCTAGATTTGCCTACTTCAATGGCAAGAATCCATCCGGTTTTCCATGTTTCAACGTTAAGGAAATTTGTGTCAGATCCGGGCAAGGTTCTTAGTGAGCCTGATGTGGAGATCCAAGAGGATCTCACCTATGTTGAGCAGCCAGTGCGGATCATAGACACCCAGATCAGAAAGCTGAGAAACAAGGAAATCCCGATGGTGAAAGTCCTATGGAACCACCACAATATGGAAGAGTGCACCTGGGAGACACGGGAGTCCATGCTCCAGCAATACCCTTATCTTTTCTAAGGTTAGTTCTTTGTGAGTTTTATGTGCTTTACATGTATGTTATGTGTATGCCATGCTATGTGCTAGTTGAGGAACATTCGGGGACGAATGTTCTTAAGGGGGGGAGAATGTAATACCCGGCTAGACTCCGGTATCGGAATTCCTACCATCCAGTGGAATTTTGGATGTCGGAGACCTCTAGAAGGGTAAAACCATGTTTTCATGAAATATTTTAATGCTTTTGATGATTTTAAGTAAAAAGGAAATGAGTTTTTGCATGAAAACAATTTTGGAGGAAAACTCAGGTTCGGCCGCCGAAACTCAAGTTCGGCCGCCGAGCATGCATGCATTTCAGGTGTGCCTTAGGCCCCCGAAGGCATAAGTGAGGGAAGTCCAGGTTCGGCCGCCGAACATGGCATGCATGCGGAGGCACATTCGGCCCCCGAACGTGGCCTGGCCAGCCACTATAAAAGGGTCCCTTAGCCGAAAACGGGCGAGCTTTCCCCATTTTCGGCCAAGGTGAGCTCTCCGCCGTCCCTCACCGATCTTTGATGTTTTTCCTCTAGATCTTTCAAGTTTTTCATTTGTTTTAACTTTGTTTTGAAGATTTGAGCTTTTGAGCAAAGTTTTGGAGCTTGGAGGTTCAAGAACCCAATATCTCCCACCTCCGAGTTTAGGACGTCTCTCTCTCGATCTTCAAGAGGTAGGAGCCGATCTTAAGCTCATTTCATGTTTAAAGTAAGTTTTATGCAAGATCTATGGGGTAGAATGCATGTTTAGCTCATAGTTAGGTTTTTGAGTTTATGTTGTGTTTTTTAGCAATGTGTTGTTATTGTGTGTTGTAGTTGGGGTTTAAGTTAGTTTGAGGCCCCTAGGAGCCAATGTATGTATATTTGCATGATTTGAATGAGTTATATGCATGTTGAAAGTTTTGGGAGGCAAATATGCATAGAAGAGCTGAGTTTCTGCCATTCTGGGAGAAACCAAGTTCGACAGCCGAAGGAACTTTCGGCCACCGAACCCTCTTGTGGAGGAAGCATTCGGCTGCCGAAGCCTGCCCCAAAAGAGGACTTTCGCCTCTGTCTGGGAGTTTCGGCCGCCGAAAGTGCCGCCGAACATGCATGAGTTTCGTCTCTGTCTGGGAGTTTCGGCCGCCGAAGGTGCCGCCGAACCTGCCTGACTTTCGGCTTTGGAGGGACTTTCGGCCGCCGAACCTGCCGCCGAAAGTGCCCTGTCCAGCCTTCCTTTGCATGATCTTGCATGGTTGTTTTGAGATGTTTTAGGGGGTTTTTGGGGGATGTTTTTAGAGTTATGTTCTAGTATGTTGGTCCCTCATTTGAGTCCACCTGTGTAGGTTCGGACCCGAGGAACCGAGGACCTCAGTAGTGAGTCAGCTGCTTCAGTCAGTGTCAGAGCTAGCCAGAGGTGAGTGGAATGACTCTTATGCTTTAAATAAATCAGTTTTAAGCATGTTCATGCACCACAGATGCCATGTGATATTTTAGGATGTTTGCATTAGAAATCACGAATATGTTGCATTGCATAATATGTTGTTGATGTGGATGAATGTTGAGTGATCCATTAGCCCTCATATGTTATGATATGATGATATGGTATGGAAGTCCAGGTGTGGCCTGCACTACGCCCCTGGCACTATGTAAGAGAAAGACCGGATGTGGCCTGCACTACGCCCCCGGCACTATGGATTATGTATGTTATGTTATGTTATGTATAAGACAAAGACCAGGTGTGGCCTGTACTACGCCCCTGGCATGATTGGATTATGTAGAGGGCTAAATGGTGACAAGTTCATCCTTGATATGATTAGTTGTGATGTGATGCATTTCATGTTATCATGTGTTTTAAATGCTTTACTATTCTGCTCACTGGGCTCTAGTAGCTCACCCCTCTCCCAAATTCCCCAGGTTTGCAGGTACGGGTTAGACAGAGAAGTCAAGAAGAGTAATGAAGTCTTACGTATGTAATAGTTAGAATATGGACATGACAGATTGTATAATGATGTATAGATATGTAATGTAACGATATTAAGGTTAGAAGTGTGCTTGACCATAGTATATTGTAATCCCTTTTTGAAACATGATCTTAATGTTATTGATGTCCATGTTTAGCCAACTCAACACTTGTTATGCCGCCCATTGGGGGGCATTGATGAGATCCCACAGAGGGGTCAAGTTTGTGATTATGTATATGTTCAGTGCATGCACAGGTTGAGTTTGGCGTATGATAGAATGTATGAAAGAAAAGTTTTAAATTTTTATGTATATTTGTTGATCATGTATGGGATTAAACAGGTTTACAGTTTACATGTCAGGCTTGCTACGGGTCCCGGCGGCCTTAAGCCGATCTGGATCCTAGCGCCGGTAGCGGTCTGATTTTCGGGTCGTTACACATAAGATATTTGAGTATTTGCGAGATTGTGATAGTGGGTTATGAGCACAACTCTTTTTATGGGAAAAACACAACTCCTTTTAGGAAAAGGAGTTGTGGGAAAAACAAAAGACTGAAACATATAAATACCCCTTCTACGAATTGTGGAAGAAATATATATATTTTTGAGAAAACTTAGTCTAAAAAACTGCAGATTGTGGAGCACATAATCTATCTATCTTTGAGAGAGTTAGCACTCTAGAAGGATAGAAGACGTTCGTGTGGATACCATAGAGGGTGTTCGTTTGGAAAAGCAGCACCATCAGTCCAACATTGTATATTCTCGACGTGATTAACAGGTTGGTCTCATATCCTTCTTGTGAATTAAACGAAGCACGCGAATTCTGAAAAATGGAAATCAGAGAAATTTTATTTTTCCGCTGCACTTTTGGGTTGCAATAATCTCTAAATTTTCCAACAGTGGTATCAGAGCCAACCTGTGCTTTTCGTTTAAATTAATTACGTCATGATTAATATGATATATGTGATATATGTTTATTAGAATGACATGATAATTATGGATGAATGATTAGATCATTTAGATAATTTTAATTTTTGTTAGAAAAATTAAATAAAAAAAATTATTAAAGAAAAAAGGGATTCACGATGAACAGTCATCGTGAACCTAGAAAACGCTGAGGACCAGACCATCACATGTGAAGGCCACAGGCGAGCACGCGATGGGAGGTGGTCATGTGTGTTGGCATGACCCACCGCTGATGCATGCCCGAAGCAACGATGGGAAGTGGCCACTTCTGTGGCTGTTGAGCTCATCGTTGGACATGGTGCATGGGTTGCTACTTGGTGAAGAAGCGACAACTAGGGTTTCTTTCTGAGGAAGAAGATAATGCCCTAATTATAAATTTGCCCCTGAAAAAAAAATATTAATAAGTTATGAGATACTATGCATTATTGTCTATATATATATATTTATGCATATAGGATGCTATAATATATATATGTAAGACAAAATAATTAAAATTAAAAGTTGAACCCTCACTCTAAAATTTTAAGTTTTAATGCCACCCATATATTAAATACCTATCAAGACTAAGATCACCAAAATGCAGGTTTTGCCAAAGGAAAGTGCTTAAGTTATCCTAGTAAGATAGGATGAGTAATAGTTACTCATTTATGTAATTTTAGTTGAACTTAATTAGGCTATCAAAACGGTTTTGGGCCTAAGGCATTAGATGGGGTATAACATGTATTTGACATATGATGTCAACACCTCATAATCTAAGAGTTACATTAGATGTAATTGGTAAGGGGTTACCTACCTAAATAACTTAATTCTAAGCGTCATGCCAAAGCTGACTTAGAATTAAGTGAAATATGGATCTTAGCCCACTAAAATATTATTATTTTTGAGGGTTATATTTTAGTGGGAGATTATTATCACCTCAATATTAATTTACTAAATTGATTATATTTGCATATTTTGTAGATAATTATGGCTGCTAATAACAATTTCACCTTATCACTGCGATCCATCCTTGAGAAGCATAAACTAAAAGAAAATGGGACAAATTTTGTTGACTGGTTTAAAAACTTGAGAATTGTTCTCAAGTAAGAGAAAAAGTCCTATGTGCTTGATGAAGCTATCCCAGAACCACCTCCTGCTGATGCTACTAATGCTGTTAAGAACAAGCATAAGAAGCATATGGATGATTCTAATGACATTGGATGTCTTATGTTGGCAACTATGTGCCCAGAACTTCAGAAGGATCTGGAGCACCTTGAGGCTTATGAGATGAGTGTCCATATCAAACAAGCTTTCCAACAGCAAGCTAGACAGGATAGGTATAAAACCACCATTGCATTGCATGATTGCAAAATGACTGAAGGTGAATCAGTTGGTGCTCGTGTTTTGAAGATGAAAGGCTATATTGATCACCTTGCTAGGCTTGGCTATCCTCTGAGTTTAGAACTCTCTACGGATCTGATCCTACATTATTTACCCAACAGTTTTTCTCAGTTTGTCATGAACTATAACATGAACAATATGGAGAAATCCATTCCTGAGCTGCATGGGATGCTAAAGACAGCTGAGGTAAATGTCAAGAAAAGGCTTAGCCAAATTTTAAATGTTAATAAGGGTAAGTCCATAAAAAATAAGGGGAAGCCCAAGTCTAAAGGTGGTAATGGGCCTAAGGGACGAGGCAAGCCTAAATGGCAATCCAAGCCAAAAGTTCCTATGGGAATAGTTCCTAAGAAAGGAATCTGCTTCCATTGCAAGGAATCAGGGCATTGGAAGAGAAATTGCAAACTCTATTTGGATGAGTGTAAGAAGAAGAAGAGTAGTGAGACTACAACTTCAGGTATTTATGTTATAGATATTAATTTATCTATTTCTACTTGACTCGCGGTTGTCAAAGCCGGTCAAAAATAACCTTTCCGGTTATCAACAATATTACTACTGCAGATAGTGGTAAAGGATCGAATCCACAAAGAATTATAAACTTACCAACCTTCTTATCAGGACCAAGAGAACGCACTGAGAATGAATAAACTGAAAGCAAATAAAATAAAAGTGCATGTAAAGTAAAATGGGGGGTTTTGAGATTGATTTGATTAGCAACTACTGAAAATAATTAAATAAGCAGAATATGAAAAATAAAGGGAAATTCAATATGAGAAAGGTCTAGTTGAAGAGATGGATCCACTTTGGTTGTTTGGAATGATCATTGAAACTTATGTTCTTTAGGTTGCTTTAATAGATTAGTTATGGAGATGGAAAACGCTTCTCACCACCATGTCTCTCGTTATGATTAAATCAATTAGGGAACGTCCTCTAATTAATCACTAATTAACAAATTGCCAAGGAACGTCCTTGGGCCTTAGGCATCAAAACAATTGTCAATTGCATAAAGAACTAGAAAGATCCAACCCTAGCTACTCAAACGCTTGAGATGTTGCTAGATCATGCAATTCTTTGGTTTTTACACCAAGTGTTCTATGGACAGAATATTTCCAGCAATTACGGACTAACAAATATCCTAACCAACAATTAATTAACTTTGCAATCAAGAATCAAGTGGCCAATTTGATCAAAACAACAAAACAATCTTAGAATTAAGCACAATTGCATGAATATTGAATAAACCAAAATCAAACACTTTATGTTCAGATCTCACAACCTTTTGAACAACCTTAGTTTCAACCAAACTTCAATTAGAATAAGGGTTTCAGCCACTCATGGCTGAACCAAAACAGAAAATAAAAGAAAAGAAAGCAAGAAGATGAAGAACTAAGGGGAAGAACCCTTGGAGAGCCTTGGAGAAGTTGTATGGAACAAAATCTGCCTCTTCTTGTGTTCTTGAGGCCTTTAAATAGATGTTGAGAGGCTGCCTAGGGTTTCTTGGGTGTCCATGCATCTTTGTAGAAATTGCCCAAAGTGCCCTTGAGTCTTCTATGTGTATGTGTGGAGTTGCAAGCCCTTTTTGGTCTTTTGATTGATGCCCAAGTGTGTCCAATAGCCTTCTTCACATTATTCATGCACTAAAGAGGAAGGTGGAGCCTTGATTTGAATATTGAATGTGCATGACACTAAGTGGGAAACATGTGATCTTCAAGATTTGGCTTATTGAACAAGGAGGAGGTTGTTCAGAGGGACTTTCGGCCGCCTAAGTTTAGATTCGGCGGCAGGACTTTCGGCTCTGGAATGAAGGTTCGGCGGTCGAAGGTGCCGCCAAACATGGGTGACTTTCGTCTCTAGAGCAAAGGTTCAGCCGCCGAAGGTGCTGCTGAAGGTGGCTTTTTCCAATTTTGGCACTGTTTGGTATTTTTAAGAGCATTTTCTCCAAATTATTTCTTCACACCTAGTATTTGCAAAACATGATTAAAACCACAAAATTAGGTAGAATAGGTGCAAATAAACATCAATAAGGTCATGACAATATGGGCTAAAATATGCTCTATCAAATACCCCCACACTTAACCTTTTGCTTGTCCTCAAGCAAATAAACATAGCTAAACAAGTTTTCTTTCTAGATCCTTATTTCCACTTAAGCTCTTACTCAAGACACTTATTTTGAATCATTGCAGTGAAGAATATATGCATGAAGATTACTCACCTCCTTTCCTTGTTTCCCTTTGCTTACCATGGCTAGGATTTGTTTTCCTCAAGAGAGACCATACATGCACATTGATTTGTTTAGATAAGACTTTTTCTAGCTTTTGGATTGACTTGCCCTTACCTTGAAGTACTTTATTCATATTTTTTGCACTTTGATTTTGCTTGGAAAGGTCACCAACCTATTTTTGATGTCATGGTTTATATTTTTCAGTTGGTCACCTATCCAAGTGGCTACTAGCCTTGTTCATAGTCTTTTGACCATTGGACCAGTTTTTGAATTTGTGCTTTTGAGGTCTTTACCTTTGCTGAATTTTCTTTCTCTCAATGATTTGGGCAAATCAACACCAATTGCTAAATCAAGTCACATTAAGTTCATTCACACAATTTTCAATTTATTCTCATCAATTGAGGGTCATCAATACATTTTTCACCATAGCAAACTCAAGGATTCAATTCAAAAGGCAATTCCCAAACATGAATATTGTAATACCCGGCTAGAGTCCGGCATCGGAAGTCCTGTAGTCCGGTGGAATCTCGAGTGTCGGAACCCTCTAGAAGGATAGTACATATGTGTTTTTTTCAAGTGTTTTAACTTGTTTGAATGTTTTACGTATAAAGGAAATGAGTTTTTAAGTGAAAAGAGCCAAGGGAGAAAATGGCAAGTTCGGCCGCCGAAAGTGAGTTTCGGCCGCCGAACCTTGCATGGTTTTGGATTCACGTTTGGCCGCCGAAGGTGGTCTGGCCAGCCACCTATAAAAGGCCCCAAGTCGGTGGAAGGATGATATTTTGCTTCCACCTGCAGCCAGAGGTGAGCCCAAACCCTCCCCAAGTTGACTTTCATGATCTTCTTCAAATCTTTCAAGGTTTTAACAAGATTTTTGTTATTTTTGAAGTTTTTGAGCATAAAACCCAAGACTTGATGTTTGGAGACTTGAGGAGTGTGTTCCCCATATCTCTACATTAGGACCCTTCATCCTCTTGTTTACTAGAGGTAAGTGAAGTTTCCTGACATCTTTTAATGTTTTAAGCAAGTTTTATGCAAGTTGGTTGGGTAGATATGCATGTTTAGGTTAAGAAGGTTTTATGTGAGTTTTGTGTAAAAGCATGCTTGTGTGATGTTTTGATATTGTTGTTTGGGGTTTTAAGGTAGGTTTAGACCACTTTGTGCATGTACTTGAGTATATGCAGGTTGTGGTTTTGTTGGTTGCATGGTTGAGAGAAGTTTGGGCACGTTTGCATGAAGCAGAACAAGTCTCTGCCTAACTGGGAAATCCAGTTTCGGCCGCCGAAGGAAGGTTCGGCCGCCGAACGTGCTAAGGAGGTGGTTTCGGCTGCCTAAGCTCGCCCCCGAAGGTTTGGACTTTCGGCTCTGGAGCGGGGTTTCGGCCGCCAAAGGTGCCGCCGAAGGTTAGAGACTTTCGTCTCTGGAGTGCCTTTCAGCCCCCGAACCTTGCCCCCGAAAGGGTTCGGCTGCCGAAAGTAGAAGTTCGGCCGCCGAACGTGCTTGAGTTTTGTCTCTGGAAGGGACTTTCGGCCGCCGAACCTGCCGCCGAAAGTGCCCTGTCCAGCCTTCTTTTGCATGCCTTATATGATTGGTTTAGGATCTTTTAAGGGGGTTTTGGGGAGCTTTATAGAGTTGTTGTTGAGCTAGTTTAGTCCCTCATTTGAGTCCACCTGTGTAGGAACGGACCAGAGGAACCGCAGAGAGCAGCAATGAGAACTGCTTCAGAGCAGTTCAGAGTCAGCCAGAGGTGAGTGAAACTAAACTTAAGTCTTTTAATTGAGAAATTGAATGCTTTTAGCATATTTCATGCATCATGATGATTATAGTAGGTTGCTTGCACTAGTGTCACGAATATGGCGCATTGCATAATATGATGAATATGATGATGTGGATGGACCAAGGCGACCCCAATAGCCCTGGAGATGTTATAAGACCTGGCTGGGCCAGGCATACACATACAGATGTTGTAAGACCTGGCCGGGCCAGGCATACTGAGGTTGTAAGACCTGGCCGGGCCAGGCATACTGAGGTTGTAAGACCTGGCCGGGCCAGGCATACTAACACTGGAGGGAATTTTGGTGGTCATGTCCATCCGAGTTGTGAAATGTTTGTGATGTGATGCATTGCATGAGAGCATGTAATGAATGAACTGTTTTCAATGTTTCTACTCACTGGGCTTTATAGCTCACCCCTCTCCCCTAACCTAGTTTTGCAGGATCAGTGTGCAGGGGAGTCTAGCAGGGTAAAGGAAGAGAAAGAGTAAGAGAAGTGTAATAGCATAGTGTGGACATGTAATGATGTAAAGAGATGTAATGGTTTTGTATAGTCTTGTGCTTGACCTAAATGAAAGCCAAATGTATTAACTCCCTTTTTGTATACATGGTATGTTTATGAATATGTCCAGTTGAGGAGTATGTATGACCAGGTTTAACATATACTGTGTGGACTCAGTTAGAGATTGATGAATGCTCTAGCACGGGGAGTCTGTGTACAGAGTTAGTGCATGCACAGGTTAAACCAGGGTATGAGATGGTAGAGGTTTACAGGTTATGTTTGATCATGTATGGGATTTTTATAGGTACACAGAGAGTATAGCAAGCTTGCTACGGGACCCGGCGGCCTTATGCTGATCTGGATCCTAGCGCCGGTAGC